>NC_143054.1:42091666-42394696 GCF_052426305.1 Pelodiscus sinensis | reverse complement strand
CCCAGTAACAGCTTATTTTCAAACTACCAGCACCTGACTCTTTATATTTTCTATTCTGAAATTTTCCCCTGAGACCAGGACTTTCACAGCATCAAAGATACAAATCCTGTGTGTGTGTGTGTGTGTGTGTGTGTGTGTGTGTGTGTGTGTGTGTGTGTGTGTGTGTGTGTGCGCGCGCGCGAGAGAGAAGCCTAGTACAAAATGCCTACCAGGTACATAGGCTGTTATAGAAACTGCAGGAGCTTCTCCTGAGCAGTTTTACTGTTAGCATAATAATATTGAGTTTAATTTATAAACTGTATGATATATTGAAACTGACATTTTCAACATTTTATTTTTATTGCCACTTATTTCTGGCACTTGCCAACTTTTTTGTCCTGCTCTGTTCAAAAGTATTTCTACAGTCTCAAATTGTTTGAGCCTGACACTAAAATTTTGGCAGTAAAGCCAACTGAATAATTTTGGTGTCATTATAGAATGAATATATGCCATCAATGGTTTTTTTATGCTGTAAATCTGTTCTCTTATGTTTTGTATGGGTATACATTTGGGACCAGATGACCCCAAATCATGACATGAGATTTACCCTACACTTATCACAGTGACTGACAAAGATTTAATGGTGTAAAACTGGGGGCCATGTACCCAGAGGGAAGACACAAGTAGGCTTCACTTTCATGAACACTCCATACAATGGCCAGGACAATGTCAATCACTGCACTCAGACTAAGGTAGCAATTACTATAATTCACATGGGACCCCGAGGGTGCAAAACTCACCAAGGAACTAGGGAAGCATTAAGGGCATGGCCCTTTCACCTTTGCATGTTTCTGCTAAGCACAGAAGAAAGAACCCATTTTCTCATCTGAGCAGATGAGGCAGTGTGTGTACTGCTTCTGCATGACTGGGAGATTTGGGGAGGCATTCTACAGTGCAGCCCTTTTCCCAGCTTCCTCTGGATTATGCACATCTACCCCAGTCCCAATACATGCTGATCATAGGCGTGTGCAGCACATTTCATTAGGGTGTGCACCCAAATAATTTTTTTAAAGTGCACTTTGACCCCCCCATTAAGCACACCCCTGACTCTCTGTTAACCACACCCCTGACCCCCATTAGCCACGTGCCTGGAGGTAACCCTCTCCAGGCAAGATGGGCACATGACCAAGAGTAAAAAGTGTTATGTGACCCCTGACCCAAGGACTATTCCCACCATCCTCCTACCAATAGGGATTGGTTTGGCCCGCCCCCCACCCTCCCATGCAACTATCTTGCAAATGCATTAATCCAATGTGTGTGACATTAATGCGGGGGTGGAGAGGCTGGGGGGGAGGGAGAGTTCCCTCTAAGTGTTTCCTCCCATGAGCAGAATGAATTTTGTGTTGTGCACCAGTACCGAATTCATGTGGCTTGTTTAGATGTGCCATTGTGGCATCCAAGTTATTAATAAATATCTACCTTTCCCTTCTGCTGCCATGTCTCCTCCCCTTGCTCCATCAACTCCCCTGGTGCCTGCTGCCCCCTAACCTCACACCCTCCTCTGCTGTCCTGACTCCTGCCCTTCTCACTGCCCTCAGCCTTCCTGAGACCTGCCTCCCCTCCACCAGCCCTTCTCTCTCCTCCTGTGCCCACTCCTCCAATAGCCCTACTCTGATCATGTGAGCTACCCCTCCTCATCCCTTCATCTAACACCTCCCTCACCTATCTCCTCTGGTGCTGGTCCCTCCCCTGCAGGTGTCTGCCCTTCTGTTTCACCCCCAGAATCCCCTGGCACCTGCACCTTCCCTTACCCCTGCACCCTCCTGGTGCCTCCCCCTTCCCTCACTGCCCCTGCCCCCTTTGCCCTTTTTTCCCTGATGCCCATCCCCTCACCACCCTCTGCCCCCGTTCCCCTCATGCCCCTGTGCCCTCACACATGACTTGCTCCAACTCCACCTTCCTCATGCCTATCCTTTCTGTCAAGCCTTCTCCCAGCACCTCCCCCTCCAATCCCCAGTGCCCTTACCCTCTCCTCTTCCAGCATCACTCTGTCCCCCCTCCCACTGACACCTCCCCTCCTACCCTTTTCCTCATTATCTCCACTTTCCCTCTAGCATTTGTGTCTCCTCTACCCTGTCCCTTTGGTCCCTTCCCCTTTCTTCCACCTCTCCCCTACCCCACCATACAAGCCCCTTCCACATCTTCCCTTTTCTTCCTCCTCCACCCTCCCCCACCACAAAAGCCCCTTTCCTCTCTCACCCCCCCCCCCTTACCTTCAGCTACTGCCTTACAGCTTGCAGGGCTGGAGTCAAAGCCAGCCCAAGCTGCAGGGCCAGAAAGGGGCACCCCTGGGGTGCCGTATGGTGCTGCCAGGACAGGCGGGGGCTCCCCCGGGGTGCCACGCAGTTCATACTACAGTCTACACTGTTATTTCTGTTATTTCTACTCATGTTGGGTTGATGAGAGCTAGTGTGAATTCATGTACATGAGCAGGAGAATCACTTGCTTTGTTGAATGTACTCATCTTTTATCACCACAAAATCTAAAAGCCTGTCAACCTGAGTCACTGTCAACTACAGAAATGTTGATTGCCTTAGGATAGAGTCCTACAAGGAATAATGAACATCCATATTAGAAACATTTTAACACCCAGTTATCTTCCCAAGTTTAACAGATAACTGCTGCTACTGCACCTGCCTTCCTGGTAGCCAAAGTGTCTCTCTTCTACAGATTTTGCCTGTTCCGCCATGTATAAGTATCAACAGGTGCATTCAATTGTGGGGAAGGACACAGTGCCAGTGCTCCAATTATGCCATCAAAAAAGGACTTCCTGTAGAGGAGATGGCACATGCAGGTTTATGAAGGCTACTCAACAAACCCACTGTGGTCTGGCACCTGTGCCTTACTGAAAAGGTCCAACCAACTTTTGAGCAGGCAGCATGCCATCCTGACAGATGGGGATAAGTGTAGCCAAGTCACCAGGTACAGCGTGTTTGCTGAACATTTCATTCTCAGCCAGCAATGCCCAAATGTCTGTCTTGAATTTACATGAAAGGGAATGTACTATCAATAATCTAGCTCCGTGTTGTATAAACTTTTGAAATCTGCAGCCAGGACAGGTAAAGGAATTTGTTTAATCTGGATCAGGCAGAGAGGTGGTATGAGGTATAATCATATGCCACTGCTCAAATACCTCAATGCCCTTATGTTTTAGAGAATGGTCTGAAATAAGCAAGCAAATCATATAAAGGCATCTGAAGAAAATCCTTCTGAAGGAGGTAGGTACTAATTGCACAGGTTAACTTCAGAAGGTTTTCAGGCTCACTTTTGTCTCAAAAAGTACCCAATATTATATATGACTATATGAAAAGTTTTCTGATTTTTGAGTTTGTATAACTGACTAGTAAAGAGATGCCTCTTCTAGTAATCAGAAGAGGATTACTGTGAAATTGCCTGCAATTCTTTCTTCTATTGCAACCCAACAACCTTACTAGTGACATTTTAGCACTTCTATTTTCAGTCAGAACCAAGAAGTGTGAACATGTACAAAAGTAATCAGATGTTTTAAATTTAGATGAAAACATTTGAATCACAAGAGTTTCATCTTGAGTTTTGTGTGAAGGTTTGGGAACTTTTTTTTAGCTGAAATAATTTACCCCTCTATATGTGGAAAAGAAGGTCATGATGGTGACTATGATCAGATCTGTACAATGGATCAAGTTTTGGTGGAAAGAGTTATTCTAACAATATTTTCATCTCTCTTGATCTCTTCATGAGAGGCTGCCCTTCTGAGAAATCACATAACTTTTGGTACTAAACATTTTGACACCTTAACTGAGTAGATTCACAAGCCAGAGAATTTTTTGCTACATAGAGATGTGATCTAATAGAGCTCAGGTGTAAGTACCTATTTGTTTAGGACTCAGCCATATAATTTAAACATAGCCCCATGTTGCAGTAGTAAGGAGCTGCACTGTATCATTAAGGAGCTCCAGGAATGAAACACACTTCGGTGTGCTAAGACTACTGTATCAGTTGCTAGAGAAGACTGGGAGGGTCATGCATCAGCACCACCTTGCCCATTTCCAGCCCATTTGGGCCAACGTGCAGACCCAGCTTTGCCTGGAAAGCGCACTCAGAGCATTCCTAGAACCAAAAGGACCCAGGCTGTGACAAATCCTTGAGGAGAGCCTGCAAAATCAGAGAAGCTCCTTGAATGATGATGTCTGTTGCATAATGTCACACCAACTGATAGGAGCTATCTAGCACTCACTCCTGCCAACCCGACTAAACCTTTATTGCTGTTTTCCCCTAGGAGCCCATTGTTAATGTTTAGTAACTCATGACAGGGCCTGCCAGATGAAGAACAGTTGAAATGGAGGGGAAAAATAAGATTACAATCCAGTAACTCCTCCTTAATTTGTAGGTTTTTTTTTTTTAAATGTGGAATTTGGCAGGAACTCCTTTGAAAAGATGTATTGCTTCCATTCTAACACTGGTGTTTAATTATTCCGCATCTTTTACCCAGTATGTTGTGGGCATTATAAAAAGAAAAGAAAAACAGTTTGTCAGAGAGTAAAGGACAAATAGCCTACTCTGATTACTCTTTGACTGAGATTGATTCACTTGGGTGAGAGAAATCAACTTTGAAAATCCTCCTGCCAGTATTTCTGAGCTTTTCTGGCCCTTGTGCATGTTGTTTCAGAATAAAAGCCTGCAGTTGAGTTACAAACAAAAAGAACTATTGTGCTGTTTGACCGAAAAACAAAAAGAAAAAAAGCTTCATCCAGAAAATAATGTTTAAGGAATTAAGGGCCAAATTCATCTGTATGCACCACCTGGTTTGTTCTGTTCTGGTGATACAATTAACTCATAAACCTGGCATACCTGGCTGGTTAAATCGGGTTTACAGCTGCTGAACATCTTGCGAATGGCACAAAGCCAGCAAGCAGTGGTGTATCTGACTCTGCTATTTTAAAATGTAACTGGAAACATTTAATTAACATTTTTTTCCTTTTCTTTGGTATTTTCACTAATAAAGAGAGATTTAAAATATTTGATTTAACCAGTTTCAGGCCAGATGATCAACCGTGGAGGGAAATGATGCACACTTAAAATCACAATGCATGAAGTATAACTTTAGCTCCCTTGTGGCCAAGATGGAGTTGGCTCTCCAGGAAGCTCTGGCCAAAAAAGTGAATGTGAAAGAATGCAGCTGGGAAAGTCCCTTCCACCTCTGGAGCAGTTATTCCAGCTCTTCGAGAGTAAACACAGACACAATCATACCCAACCCTGAAAGAGTCCAATGAATATAGAAAAGCAAAATATTTATTCAAATAAATATTTATTCAATAAAAAATTCGAGAAAAAAATTGAGTAAAAAGCAACAGGAAGAAAACAGAGTGATAAAATGAGGTGACATTCAAAAGGAGTCCCCTCCATGCCTAGCATCATGGTCTGATAGGTCAAACTGAGCAATGCGTCTACACTTGGAGTTCATGAGTCTTGAGCAAAGTTTCAGTCTGCAGTGGAGATTTAAAGGGCCTGGGATTGTGATCACTGCTGCTGTCATGGTAGCAGCAGTGGTGGCTCAGAGCCCTGGGCCCTTTTAAATTTGGGTATCCTGGTCATCTTTGGTGCCAATAAACTTTCCCCAACAAACCCTTCTGGTGCCCTCTTCCCATGCAATCCCACACAGAGCAACAACCTCTACACTTAACTAGCTACAGCCTTCCTCTTTTTCCCAATGCAAAATCAGAAGCCCAGTGTAACTGCTGCCCATAGCTATATGGCACCAGTTCTCAAGGTTCTATATAGTATGGGCAGCAGTGATATTGGGTCCAACTGTGCTTTGTCTTTCTTGGGTGATTGATCCCTAGAACATGAGCCAGAAGGTGCACTTTGCTGATGCACTTCCAGTCAGACACTTTGTCTTTCTCAGACTTTGGGCAGATTCTTGGCTGTTCCATGAAGTGAGGGCCTGCTTGCTGTAGCCTTTTTGTTTGGACACACACACACACACACACACACACACACACACACACACACACACACACCCCTTTCATTCTCCCTCTCTCCATACTCCCTTTCGATTCTCAGGGCCAAAATTTAAATGGGCCATTCTCCATGTCCAACAGTTGTACAGAATGACACATTTACTGGGCTATTGATGGTGGTTGGGGCGGGGCAGTTAGCCTGTGTCCTGGAAATTTAAGCAGTAAGTGGCAGCAGCATGGCAGGAGCAGTGGCCAGAGTCCCAGGCCCTTTAAATCTCCACTGCAGGTCTGCATGGCCAAGTCTGGGTGATGTTGAGGGCTGACTGGGGAAGGCTCCTGAAGCCACCTTCAAAGTCTGTCACCAGCCCTTCATATTTGTGTTTGCTATATATATAAAAGTGTTGTTGCAGGCACATGTACTGGTGGATGAAAATGTGATTTACATATAGGACCAAAGTTGCTGGTCATCAGAAGTACTGTGGGTGTCCTTGGTTATATACACACAAGCTGCATAATGCGGCAAGGAATTATTTCCATCCTTAGTTTACACTGTTACTATGTGTAAACTCACTTATGTCTGTTTTCTGAGGAAGGAATCACAGATTCCATGCTTGTGCAACCCAGCTCCCATCTGCAACACAATTGGGTTAATTGACAGGATATCAAAGAAGGCACTGAGTATGCTCTGGAGACAGGTAATGAGTTTTTAAGGGAGCTATATAACCTGAAAAATTCTCTTGGCTGACATGAAATTCAACAATTTGAAAGGGCAGCTAAATAGATCCAAGACTATGAGAAGGAAAAGAACCTATTTGACCAGGAGAGATGTCTATTTGCCCTGGAGTTTTGGGAGCTTGTTACCACTAGCAGAAATCAGGAATAGGATCCATTTGCATAACCATTCTGTAAGCATGAATGATAGAACAATTGCTTCATAAGAGAAAGAGTAACACTATATTTCAAAAGGCACCTATTTATAATGAAAGAACGTTACATTCCCTTATACTGACATATTTTCACTCTCTGGAATCTGGTATGTTGCTTAGATGGGGGCTCTACCAACTCCATTTGTTTCCTGCACATCACAAGGAATAAAAACAAAGCATCTTACTGATTATCTAACATGGAAGACAAAGTACTGTATTACATTGTGTAGTTTCACTGCACAATATTCCATTACATTAATGATCATTTCCTGGAAACAGTTACCAGTATGTCTAATGCAGGCTACTTTGTACAGCCCTTTTCAGAAATATTTATGTTCCTTGAAATGAATCATCTTCTAAATCATGTATGATTGTGATCTCCACTATTTTATATATATTTTTCCCAGCATTATTTTGAGGGGAAAAGTCATTAGGCTTTTTAGATGCTGTCTTTGTAAAATATAAAGCTTTCAGAACTGAGGCCACAGAAGTATAGTTAAGTGCTAAGTATAAAAAGGTTGTAATTTTATCTCTAAAGTGATTGCTAAATGGAAATAAAAAAGGTCAGCTGCAATTTACTCCTGGGAATCAAGATTCACACACTAAGTGATGCTGCAGGTGGTGGTGCTGGTCACTGAAACACAAAGTTCTTAATTAAATCACGAGTCTTCCTTGGGGACTACTACATTAAAATCCAAGCAAATCTGACATAATGGCAAGATCTACATTCCTGGTTCTTAGTCAAGTCATTACATTAGTCTTTCGATTAGATCAGGAGGGAAGCATTTCAAATTACGGCAGCAGTTTTACAGAGTACATAATTATGGCAAGTTATGAATGACAGAAATTACTGCAGCTACAGTTTTCCCTTCTTTCTTTTTCTCTCTCTCTGACTCGTGTGTGTCTTTGCTGACTGCTTCACTTCCATTATTTTCTTTCACTTTAGATATCTGCTATTAATTAGCATCAATACATGACTTACAATGTTATATGGAACTTTAATTGCCATTTTAATATTTTTATTATTTTCTTAAGCAAACTGTCACTCATAATTTGTCCATGGCTGTTGTCAATATTAAGAGTCAATCTACAATACTTCTTGATACATTCCTTTAAATTAGCAACAATCTGTTTTTTTCTGTCCCAACCTCTATCTTTATAGTATCTTTTCAAAGCTATATAAGCACAGTTATATTAATGTTCGAGCGAGTGTGGGTTTGCACACTTTCTGAAAGTTGTTTGAAGGTAGAGATCATGTATTCAGATGAACATTATTATATAATCGCCCTAGAAGAAGACATAATGTATAGCATTACTTAGATAATGACTCTTTAGTTGACTCAGTAATTGTATCTGAAATTTGTATAGATTTAAAACATTTTCACTGACAGGAGGTTACCTAAAATCTTCTGGTTGTAGTGACATATCTTGTCCTGAATTTTAAATCTGACTGCTCACACTAATTCAGAGCATGGTAGGGTTGGTTACCTCTCACCTACATAGTGTAAATTTTAATCTCCATTACAGCTTTGTTTTAAGACTTCATTAGAATGTTCTTTTATGTTTCCATTAATTAATGCTCTTTTATGTTTCCATTAATTAATTGATTTCAAACAAAAGTACCTTTTGGTCAGTGCTACTACACTGAGCACGAAAGATATTCGTAATGACTCAATACGTATTATTCCCCCGGCAGCTGTTTCATATATTACATTAGTAGAGAATGATTAATTTTTGAAAAGTCTTGGAAGAGTGGACAGACTAGCCCAATGTCCTTGTCCTGTGTGGCACATTGGACTGAAATTGTTCCATAAGACCCCATGCAATTATATGGCAAAGTACAACAGAGCGCTCCACCCACACCTCATAGGTATTGTCACAAATCCCACTTCCATTTTTAGATGGATTGAACACAAGACATCTAGAAAATCACAAATGAAAGGAAGGAAGCACAGAGTTAGCTACGTAAAAGTACATGTGTAGCACTGATAGGTGGAACCAAATCTGACACCTCTGGAGCTTAGTGCATAAGCTCCTATCACTTGAGCTATAAAGCCAGCTGGCTCTAAGCTATGTCCATAGAGGAAACTTTACCTCTCTGTAGCTGTGTCTAGACTACAGGGTTTTTTCGAAAAAAAAAATGGCCTTTTTTTGAAAAAAAACTTCTCCTGCGTCTAGAGTGCTGCTGCAGTCTTTCAAAAGTAAATCGAAGAATGTGGCAGTTGTTTTGATTGCGGAAAACCTCGTTTTACAAGGAATGATGCCTTTTTTCGAAAGTGCTCTTTTGAAAAAAGGTGTTATATAATGCAAACAGTGTTTTTTTCAAGAGAGAGCATCCAGACTGCCTGGGTGCTCTCTTTCGAAAAAGCAGCTTTCTTTTTTGAAAGTACTGGTTGTAGTCTAGATGCTTTTTTTTTTTTGAAAGAGGCTTGAAAAGGGTATGTCTACACTACAAAGTTAATTCGAACTAATGGACATAAGTTTGAATTAACTTTGATAGGCGCTACACAAGCGCTCCGCTAGTTCGAACTTAATTCGAACTAGCGGAGCACTTAATTTGAACTAGGTATACCTCATTCTACGAGGACTAAGCCTAGTTCGAACTTACTAGTTCGAATTAAGGGGTGTGTAGCCCCTTAATTCAAACTAGTGGGAGGCTAGCCCTCCCCAGCTTTCCCTGGTGGCCACTCTGACCAACACCAGGGAAACTCATCTGCCCCGCTCTCGGCCCTGGACCCCTTAAAGGGGCACGGGCTGGCTACGATGCCCGTGCCAGGTGCAAGCCTGCCAGCACCCAGCCAGCAGATCCTGCACCTGGCACGGCTTGAGCCAGCCACCCGATGCCCCCCAGCCCTCCCCCTCTTCTCGGGACCAGGCTGGCGGCTCCCGGGAGCTTGCCCGGGACCGCAAGAGGCAGGCACCCGCCTGGTCTAGTGCGGACATCGTGGACCTTGTCCACGACCTCCGCACTAGGCACAGGAAAGTAGCCGTCGAGGGCAGGAGAGCTGCCAGCCTGGCCACCCAGGAGCAGGTATGCATGAAAATCAAGGTGGTCCACTGAGACCCCCGATCCTGAGCTTACAATGGCCGTACTGGGTCAGACCAAAGGTCCATCTAGCCCAGTAGCCTGTCTGCCGACAGCGGCCAACCCTAGGGATCCTGGAGGGGATGGACCGAAGACAGTGACCAAGCCATTTGTCTCATGCCATCCCTCTCCAGCCTTCCACAAACTTCGGGCAGGGACACCACTCCTACCCCCTGGCTAATACCACTCCATGGACCCAACCTCCATGACTTTATCTCACATCTCTTTAAACTCTGTTCTAGTTCTAGCCTTCACAGCCTCCTGCAGAAAGGAGTTCCACAGATTGACTCTTTGCTTTGTGAAGAACAACTTTCTGTTACTAGTTTGAAGCCTGCTACCCATTCCTTTCCTTTGGTGTCCTCTAGTCCTTCTATTATGGGAACTAATGAAGAACTTTTCTGTGTGCACCCTTTCCACCCCACTCGTGCTTTTATAGACCTCTATCATATCCCCCCTCCATCTCCTCTTTTCTAAGCTGAAAAGTCCCAGTCTGTTTAGCCTCTCTTCATATGGGACCTGTTCCAAACCCCTCATCATTGTAGTTGCCCTCCCCTCTCCCACCCTCTCTCTTCCCCCTCCCACCTCCTTTTTCCAGTCTCCCCCAGTTTTGTTCAATAAAGAGAGATTCTATTTTTGAACATAATTGTCCTTTATTTTGTACATCAGGAAGGGGGGCTAGGGAGGAGTAAGTGGAAGGAGGTGAGTGTGGAATGGGGTACAAGCCCCTGATGGGGAGGACTGGGCTAGCTCTGTGGGCTTCTGGGGGTGGAAGCTCTCCTGCAGCCCCCCAATTGTCCCCTCTCCCCAGATGGCAGCCTGCGGCAAGTGCAGCCGGGCAGATGGCCAAGTGCTGTGGTGTGCCCGGTGTGGGTACTCCAGGCAATCCAAGCCAGGACTGCTTTGCAAGTGGGGTACTCCTGAGAATTGTCTGTCCGGGGTGGGGGTCGGGTCCCTTTAAGCACAGCCCTCGGCTAGCCTGAGACAGCAGCTCCATGCTCTAACTCCTCATCTGATGCCCTACAGGCACTGCTTCCGGCCATCCTTAACCCCGGTTCAGGGTCCACTCTGTGTGGACATGCTAGTTCGAATTAGCAAAATGTTAATTCGAACTAGTTTTTTAGTCTGGATGCGTTAGTTTGAATTAGCTTAGTTCAAATTAACTAATTCAAACTAAGTTAGTTCGAATTAGCGCTGTAGTGTAGACATACCCTAAGTGATCTAACTGCCCCTACATGGGACAATGAACCACATCCAGTAGCTGTGTGGGTTAAACCTGCACTTTGTTTCTTCATATGGAGGTTCACACATCTCTAATCCATTACACATTATGCACAATCACTGCCATATATGCGAATAAATATAGTAATATTAATCTGGAGTTATTTCTTTTTTGTGTGAATTTATTAAAAAATCAGGATTGATAGAAATAAACAGTGTGCTAAGAAAATTTACTAATGAAACCAATTTGGAAGGAGTTGGTAAATCCAATAGGGGTACAGAAATCATTTAATTGAAATTAGCAAAACTAGAAACATGCAAAAAGAAAGAAATTCTGATTCAGCTTGAGGAAATAGAAGCTTTTATAACAAAACAAATACATAGCAGGAAAGGGAAATTTGTAAACAATAATGCCAAAAGAGACTTAAGGTTGACAGTGAGCAGAAAATTTGGAGTGAGTTTACAATAATGTATTGCAGCACAAAAAGCTTATGCCGTTTGTTTTACAAACATTGGGGTATCAGTGAAAGATAGTGATTCCTCTTAACACATCTTCCTGATGTGACTTTTCCTGGAATACTGAGCACCTTAATAACCAGACTGATGTTGACAAATTGAAGAGACTTCAGGGAAGAACAACTGAAATGAGAGGAGGCTGGTTTATTATAAATGATTAAAAGTGCTCAGCAGCAAGTAGGGAGGATATAGTTAAGTCTACACATATTTGAAGGGTGCACATAGCGAACAGTAATTATTTAAATAATAAAAAATAGGCATAATGGGAAATGAAATTAAGAAAGAGAAAGATTCCTGAAACTAAAATATTTTAGGCTTTGTAAATATCTTTCAGTAAAATTCTGTAAACGCCATTATTTGGAATATTTAAATTAAACTGGAAAATGAACCACTTTTTCTATGAATCAGTTATCTGTTGCTGTTTCTTTCATTTATTCTGCAGCAAAGGCCATGTTACACCCAGGCTACGTCTAGACTGGCATGATTTTCCGGAAATGATTTTAACGGAAAAGTTTTCCGTTAAAAGCATTTTTGGAACAGAGCATCTAGATTGGCACGGACACTTTTCCGCAAAAGCACTTTTTGCAGAAAAGCGTCCATGCCAATCTAGACGCGCTTTTGTGCAAAAAAGCCCTGATCTCCATTTTTGCGATCGGGGCTTTTTTGCAGAAAACAAATCTGAGCTGTCTTCACTGGCCCTTTTGCGCAAAAGTTTTGAGCAAAAGGACTTTTGCTCGAACGGGAGGACTGTGTCTAGACTGGCCAGTTTTTCTGGAAAATCAGCTGCTTTTCCGGAAAAACTTGCCAGCTGTCTACACTGGCTACTTGAATTTCCGCAAAAGTACTGATGATCTCATGTAAGATTGTCAGTGTTCTTGCAGAAATACTATGCTACTCCCATTCGGGCAAAAGTCCTTTTGTGCAAAACTTTTGTGCAAAAGGGTCAGTGTAGACAGCTCAGTTCTGGTTTCCACAAAAAAGCCCCGATCGCAAAAATGGCGATCTGGGCTTTTTTGCGGAAAAGCGCATCTAGATTGGCACGGACGCTTTTCCACAAAAAGTGCTTTTGCGGAAAAGCGTCTGTGCCAATCTAGACGCTCTGTTCTGAAAATGCTTTTAACGGAAAACTTTTTAAAGCATTTCCGGAAATTCATGCCAGTTTAGACGTAGCCAGGTCGCATAGTATTTCTGTAAGAACACTGACAATCTTACATGAGATTGTCAGTGCTTTTGCGGAAATTCAAGCAGCCAATGTAGACAGCTGGCAAGTTTTTCCAGAAAAGCGGCTGATTTTCCAGAAAAACTGGCCAGTCTAGGCACGGCCATTGAGTATAACTTCACTTCACTGACAAGGCACTATTTAATTGGTCCTGTTTGATTTAACTTCCACATGTTTCTATTCAATTTTGTTATAAAATGAATTCATTATTCATAAAAGATGCAAGATGGGTAGATCCCCACTCTCTCCCGCCCACGATCCCTCTCTCTTCTTGAGCAATCTTCAGTCCTCCTGACCTGGTAAAGTTGAGTACCCTACTTAAAAGTGTAAGAAGGTAAGTTTGATTCTTGACTTCTCTGCTAATTTGACCCAGTGTTGAGATGTACAACAGTTGGATAGTAGAAATGACATATTTTTCTTCAAATTATTGTATTTTATTACTTTCTGGGATTTAGCATCAGACCTTTAGAAAAGATATATCTATAAACTCTTTCAAACAAACTTAGTGCAGAAATACAGTGGTATTATTGTAGAAGTATGTATCATTAGTTTAAAAAAATGCACAGATAGTAAGTGGTGCCTTTTCATCTTAGCACATCAAGCACTTGAATTTATGTACCCCATAAAATATTTACAAAAACAGTTGAATATGATGATACATTTATAGGTGACTAATATAAAAATATGTATTGCAAATAGAGGTGCCTACTACTAGAAAACAGATTCCTTTATTTGTATTGATTTATGTAACTCACACCTTTATTAGCTCTGATGGGTGTAACTCTTCATTACTTATTGGTTTTCTCTTTGCTGCCAGCACACCATTGCCAACAAACGATGAAAATGAAACAGTGAGGCATTTTTGTTTGTGGTTTTTATTTTTTTCCCACATTTAAGAGCACATTTATCTTATTTCCAAACAAATTGCTTATTGTGGTGAGGAACGCTCTATAATACTGTGTAAATACACTGAGGAGAAAACCACCATCTCCAAAGATCAAAGTGTTGATGAACTAATGGAGTACAAAATCCAAACCATAGATAGATGGTTAGCCTCAAAACAACCTCTGTCCCCACATTGCCAATGCAGTTATTTATTCAGTTGCACCAAAGGAAGCAATTAGGAAGATACTTACAAGTGCTTAAGGAATGAAACCTAGTGTTGAGTCTCTATGAACTGCTAAAACAACAGCTACAGATAGCTATTACAGCCAAAAAGGACTTTTAGGACCCATGGAAGTACTGTGTGGTATGTTTTATTGATCCAAATTTGTTAGATCAAGTCCCACTCACTGCAGAGAGCTCTCAACCTACTTCTTTTAGAATCAGAGGTAACAATCTAATGCAGTCCTTGACGCTGTGTGTGCAATCCCTTTGAAACAATCACTGTCACTCATGGCTAATAAGGTCTAACAAAGGCATCTAGTTCACTCAGCAAAACTCATTGACTTTGTTGAGGTTTTACCTGAATAAGAACTGCAGAACCAGGATTGTAACTGACATAACTAACCCCCCTAAAACTTTTAAAGTAGGCCTTTTTTGAGAGCGCCTAATTCAATATTATTTTGCATAAACATGTTGATTGATCTTTTCCAGATATAAAAATCATGATGGCAGAAAAATAATTTGGATTTGTCAGAATTT
Source organism: Pelodiscus sinensis (assembly GCF_052426305.1). NCBI lineage: Eukaryota > Metazoa > Chordata > Testudines > Trionychidae > Pelodiscus > Pelodiscus sinensis. Next base: position 42,380,113 of record NC_143054.1, on the reverse strand, counting down.
GCTGCATTTTGAAGAAATGCAACTTAGAATACAATACAATTCCTATTAAACAATGTACATCCATTGGTGTGATCACAAAAAAACAGAATTTGCAGGCACGTGTACACTCTTGCCATTGAAACTAATGTAAGTCATCTTTGTATGTGTCCAAATGCAGGCCTCTAACACTCGGTATGATAGACATGATGTATAACTTGCTAATAGAACAATATTATATATGGTTTGGATTAATAGCTTCCTTATGAAATACAAATTGATATGATGGTATACTACAGCACTTTTCCCAACCTATTGTAATTGCTTTTGTCTTATATTAGAAAGATCATGTAGTAGCATAAAGAAATACTGACTTATAAAAGCTAGAGACTAAAATAAAGTACCATAAAAAGAAAAGAAACTGCATTAGATTCTTGAAATAGCATGAGACTTGCACTATAGTGGAATACTTTGATTGTATGAGATGTATTTTAGGTCTCAGTACAGTATGTTCTTGATGTACTTTTTTTTTCAACACAGTAAGTAGGTTGTAGGCTTTGCGTTGGAGATACCATATGGAAAGCACTAATTTAACGGGAAATGTTAAGCTGTGAATTGGATTTGTGATTAATGAGTCATAATGCACAATAACACATCACAGTGATTTGCTTAAATGCAGTATGTATATTTGTTTGTGCATATATATATATATATATATATATATATATATATTTCACTACTTATTTAGCTTTTACAGTTTCAGTTTCTGTGAGAAAAGTATTGATTTAAAAATAAACATACATAGAGATAAATCCTATTCCCCTTGTGCATCTGGACAGTGCCATTATCATCAGTGTAATTACTTACAGAAGGAATGCATCCTTTGGACCAGATCCAAAGGTAGTCAGTGGAAATGTTTCCATTGACTGCAGTGGGCTTTGGATCAAACCTAGTTCCTACAGCTAGTAGGAACAACTGGGAGAACAGGTATACTTATGATGACAGCAAACATAGACAGTTGAGTATATCTTTCTTTATTCACAGGGCGCTCTTTTGGATCTAAAATCCCCATTTTCTAAGAAAAGCTTTCTGGACCATTTTTGTCCCTATTGCTATTCTGGCAATGGTAGGTAGAGTTTGTGAATGGAGTTGGAGAGGGGGAGATGATTTTGCTGATTTGGTTTAATACATATTTCAAGATTTATCAGCCTTTCACTTTTACAATTCATTGGGTTAGTGTTGTAGAGAAGTCTTAAGGATTCTAATTTTATTTGCAAAAGAATAATAATAATAACTAATAAATAATCCCACCTTGCTATTATTAGCCATTAATTTCCTTAAAACTAAGTGTGCATTTATTGAGAAGTAAATTTTAATAATACCAAAACTAAATGTTTAGCCAGGATATTTTGTTTCTATTTTTTTCAACATTTAGTATAATTTGCATACACAAATGGCCATAAGTAATACAGAAGCGAGAAGGAATTTATAATGAGCAAAAACAATTGAAACAAATATATTTATATACTGTAATTCACACTTACAACTTAGGCTGAAAATAAAATCTAAGTTACTATCTTGTAAATTGGCTCAGACTGAAAGACTTTGGAAGCCAACTTTTAGAAAATACAATTATTCCTCCAAAATACAACTGGAAATTTATTAGAACTGAATGAATCATAAATAAGATGGAAAATGGAATTCTGGCCTGTTGTAAATGGTAAAACTCATATTGATTGAATACTGTCAATATTTCACCCTAAAAATATTGACTTCTTGGGTCACAAATCATTCACAAATCCATCCCATTCAAAGGTTTGGTATTCATAAGTGTTTGCTGAGTAAGTTAGATGAATATTTTTCAGATTATTTGCTCACAAAGTGCCAAGAACTGTTGACTATTTATTAGTTGTTTTTCATGGTAGGTGATTTTTCACATGGTATTTTCTTTTTCTTCTTTATTGGATAAATGTGGTTTCTTAACAAGGGACCAGCAAATAATGGGCAATGTATAATGAATAATACAATTCTGTTACGAATTTGTGACAATTTATTGATTCACGAGGTTTTCAGCAATTATCAGCAGGCAGCAGAATATTTGAAAATAATAACATGATCCACAAAAAGCAGCAAATTGAATTTGACATGATTATGCACAAAAATATTACAGATATGTTTTTCCATTATTTGATCAATTCTACAATGTCTAAAATATGTTCTTCCTCCATCGCTATTTTATATTTCTATTCTTATATTCCCCAATAATGCAGGATTTCTGATGTTCATTCTCAGTCTCACTGTTCAGACACACACAAAATTTTATTGCTTTGCTGCTTGTTTATCAATTATTTTTTCATGAATTAGTATTCCTTGCTCTAGAAATGAGTGGTATTATTAGTGTAAATGTGAAGTCCCCATGAGAAAATCCTATCTGATATAAAATGCAGTTATGTGTAATAGGTTTATTTCACTTTTATATAATGTGTTCATGGCAATGGCGTAATAGTTGATAAATATCTGGAGGCCACATATTTTACCTGCCTCCTGTTAGCAATTTCTTGCAACCAGGTAGAAAGACACATGAAAAACAGGACATGATTTTCAAAGCACAGTGGATAAGTAAAAATAACAACATATTCCCAGGGATGTCTCTTCAGATATTAATGCACATTAGCCCAATACTCTAATCCAACTGCAAGCAATGAGATAAGACATTTTATAAGCAGTCCTAAGGGATGACCTCCAGTGGCTCAAAACATAGTATATTTGCCTCTGGTATCACACATTGCATATGTCAAATATGTCATGAAAAAGCAGCACAGGCTATTTGTTCCTCTTGTGTTTTGCTTGACAGTGACAATGTACTTTCAGGTTCAGAATGAGTTTACAATTACTAGTGTGTCTCTAGCATTCAAATGGAAGGTTAGAGATGGATGAAAGTGATTAAAAAGAGACTTCTGTGTCACAGTGATGGGAAAAAGGCGTGTATGTTAATGTTGTAACATCTTCTCTTCCTTGAGCTCCAAAGAGTGCATTTGCTTTTTGCTTGGAATAGATGGTAAAGTTTTATTGTCATTAAAACCTACAGCAATGACTTGTTGCAGAGAACATTCAATGGTAAGCCTGTAAGTGTATACTTTTATTTTCTACAAAGAAAAGTGAAATAAAATATGTCCACTGGTAGAGGAAAAAAGAAGCTTAATGAATAAAAGAACAAGTCAGAATGAAATGAAACATCAAAAAACATGCTCTTAACTATTATGAGACTGACCAATTAAATAGCACTATATAAGCATAACAAAAGGAAGGATGGTTTTGTAATTGAAGCAAGTATCTAAAAGGGTGTTACAAGGAAAAGGGAGAAAAATTGTTCTCCTTGATCTCTGATGATAGTATAAGAAGCAATTGACTTAAATTGCAGCAAGGGAGCTTTAGGTTAGACCAGTAGTCCCCAACACCATGCCTGGTGCTGGAGACGGCCTGGGCGCATGGTAAGTACTGGCCCCGGGAGCGCTGTGAATTGGCCGCTCGCGCCCCAGGCGCGCGGCGCTTTTGGGGTAGCGCCGGCTCTGGGCGCGCGGCATTTGGAAGGGGCGCCGGCCCCGGGCACGTGGCGCTTGCGGGGGGGCCTGCCCCCGAACACATGGCTATGGGGGGGGCGCCCCGCCCCATCCCCGGGCGTGCATGTATCCCCGCCCTCTGGCGCCCGGCAGGCAAACGGCCATGCCCCCTTGTGCCCGGCAGCCTCTAAAGGTTGGGGACCACTGGGTTAGACATTATGAAAAACTTCCTAAGTGACAGAGTGGTTAAACACTGGAATAGATTGCCTAGGGAGCTTGTGGAATCTCCATCAATGGAAATATTTAAGAATAGGCTGGACAGACACCTGCCAGGGATTATCTAAATGGTGCTTGGTCCTGCCATGAGGGTAGGGACTGGACTTAATGACCTCTCAAGGTCCCCTCAAGTTCTAGTATTTTATGATTCAAAGAACTGGGAGCTAGCAGATTTTGGTTCCCTTCTTAACTTTTCAACAGATTTTCCCAAGTAAGTCACTTATCCAATGGACATCTCACTTCCTCAAGTTTAAAATTGGGATAGTGATACTTCCCTGAGGTGTTAGGAGGTTAATTTAATCAACTTTTGTGATCTTCTATGATAAGAATGTTTGAGAAAAGTTTCAGAGTTTCTATATCTCCCAGTTTCACTATAAACATGTCTGTTACACTTCATTCTCTGCTCCAAAGCAAAACTCTGTAGAGAAGACTGGAAGTACAATGTTTATCATCCAAATGACATACATGTTTCTAGCACGAGTTTTGTCTGATTTCTTATCTCCATTGTAAGTTTCTGTAGCCTGTTTTGAACTAGGGACTGATTCCAAGAAATCATATTAGGGAGGCAGGGTGGCCTAATGGCTCCAACACTGAAATGGGACTCAGGAAGTCTGCATTCTATTATCAGCTTTACTACTCACTTGCTTGATGAAATTTGGTAAGTCATTCACCAGTCTTAGTTTTTGCATCTGTAAAATGGGAAAAATGGTACTGGTATCCTTTGTGAAGCACTTTGACAGTATAGATTAAAAGTGCCAAAGAAGAGCCAGATATTAGTGTTAAGTAGGGCTGTCAATTGACCTGCGTTAACGCCTGCGATTATTGAAGGACAGGTTTTTTAACATGTTAATCACAGGCGTTAATGCTGTGCTGCCCCTTTCAGGTGCTGCTCTGGTGCTTCAAAGGGGCAGCACAAGCAGAGCCAGGCTCCGCTGTAGCAAAGCCTCTGAAGCGCTGGAGCGGCACTTCAAAGGGGCTTTGTAATGAAGGGCAGGGGATCAGCTGGGCATTTCAGCTGATCTCCAGCTCTGCTTATGGTGCTCCTTTGAAGTGCCATTTTGGCGCTTTAAAGGAGCTGGGGACTCCGGCTGATCCCTGGCTCTGCTGTTGCAAAGACCCTTTGAAGCATCGGAGATGGGACTTATATTAGTGTGTGTACTTTTCTTAGCAGTACACACACTAACATTATAGAATGTTAAATCTATAATTGTCCCACATCTTTGGCAGCCCGTTCCCCCCTCTTCCAAAAATAAACAAACATATGTATTAATCTGTTTTATTTTGTTTTATTTCCTGGTTGAGGCCTAAGGATGCAATGTCTTCAGCAAGAGTAGACACAGGGACAGTTCTTCTGAAGTCACTGGGAATCTGCATGGTGGCACAGGACCAGCTTATACATCACATTCCAGGATTGGCCCCTAAAGTCCAGCTTTTAAGAGTATTTAGGTGGCTAGGCATCTAGTGTGAGAACCATAAAGTGGTTGAAAAAGTGGCAGCCATGTTTATACTAATGAAGCGTGGGCTATTTAAATCCCTGCTTCATTAGCATTTTCAATGTGCCTAATCTACATCTCTCTGTCTACAGAGAGGTGTAGTCTAGACATACCTTCAGTGCCTAAATACCTTTCAAAGTCTGGCCATTAAGTACCTGAGCAGGTTTTTGATGTGGGCTCTCAATGATCTGAAAATGTCCCCTTGCAGTCAGTGCCACTCTGTATAACTTGCTATCAGCACTGTTGTGTTTGGTCAGTTTTAATCTCTATATAATTGCCAGGTCATTCCAGTTCAATATGTTTGCAAAATGAGTCCCTGCATCTCTTTCTGGCTCTTGTGAAACATACAAGGTGGCAGCAGAATACAGCATTTGAAATGTGTCTTGAAAATGAGTTGGAAGTGTGCCTATCAAAATAAATATTTTTCATGAAGAATTTCATGCTGTGCTGTTTTACACCACATTGGGATAAAAAGAAACAGAAATATGTTTAAAAATATATATCTCCTTCCCGTGTACTGAATTTTGTAATTAATTTTTTTGAAGAATCATCTCCCTTTTCAACCCACACTTTAGAAAAGGATGAAAAATCTCCATTGTCACTGAAATCTCACTCTCTCTCTCTCTCTTCCAGTCCAGATTTTATAAACTGGTAAGTAACAGTTTCCCTTTGTGTCTCCAAATGTTTTCATTTTGTATGGCTTTCCCCTTTAAAAAAAAAACATCTCTCTCATAACAGGTCTATGCCTCTAGCCAAGCATTTTTAAGCACTTGATATCCAAATACCTCCTGGGGATTTCATCATGCAATACATATAATACTTTCAACACAAATTTAGCATAACCTCGAGCTCTAGCTTTTTCTCTTTTGAGATACTGCACCAGCTGATTTTACTGTGAGAATACAATTGATAAGAAGGGTTTGCAGCTAGTAAAATGAAATGGTTGTAAACCTGGCTTTTCCATTGCAGTTTCCATTTGCATGACTTAAGATTGCTATGGAAAATAGTCAGAGCTTTATTAAATAAAGTCTGTTCTTTAAAACTTTTTGCAAAGATTTTGAACGTGTTTAAACCATATAATAATGCACATGAAAAATGTAAGGTTTACAGCCATTAATTTTAATTCCTGAAAGTGCAACTTCTTTCCAATTTCCTTTACACATTTTAACTGTAAATCCTTTTTTTGTGGGTGAGGGGGAGGAATCTGCTTTAATCAACAGATGCCAAGCTGTTAGTAAAATCATCAACTTCATCCATTTTTCTCTCCTCAAAATGCTTTACTAGCTCTATTCATTCCTGCAGGTCTTTACCTTCAAGTCTCAATCATCATCTTCACCTTCAAATCTTTAAATAGCTTTGATGCAGCCTGCATTTCAGATTTCATCTTCTCCTGCTTCCTTGTGTTCATGCTTTATGCTTGCTCAACTCACTGCTCTTGCCCAACTACTCCTTTGTAATGTTTTTCAATGCATGACTTCACGATGCCTATTGTACTTGGTGCATCTTCCCTCCTCCTCCTTCTGCTTGCTAGGAATAACCCCTCTATTCAATCAAACCATTTTTAAAATTCACTTTTTTTAGCTGGCCTTCTGTGACCAATCTCTACTCTGGTGCAATCCACTGCCTCTGTCACCAATGATTATATTAGACAAAAGACGAAACAAACATCCACATTGTACATAAAGGAAACATCTGAAATTGCAATATTAGAGCTTGATAGAACAGTTGTCCTCTTCTCCAATGTCAGTCATCATTTGTGTGTCATTATTGGTCTAATTCCAGGCTCAATTGTTCCTGAAAGGAGATGCACGACTTGATGTGAGAGCTCAAAGAGTTAATGTGCCTCAGCAACACACAACACTTCGTGCATCTCCATGGTGTACAGAAAAGATCAGCCAGTGCTTTACCCCTTCAAGATGCAGCGTGTGTGTCCTGTATGGCTCTCTGGCTAAACTAGTTACTGGATTGAAGACAGGGAATCATAGAATCACAGAATACTAGGACTGGAAGGGACCTCGCAAGATCATCGAGTCCAGTCCCCTGCCCTCATGGCAGGACCAAATACTGTCTAGACCATCCCTGATAAGACATTTATCTAACCTACTCTTAAATATCTCCAGAGATGGGGATTCCACAACCTCCCTGGGCAATTTATTCCAGTGGAAGATAGCCATCCAATCCTCCCTATCCTTCCATTTCTGTGGTAGCTAATATCACTGGCTGTGATCTGTCCTACAGTACAGGGACTATAATTGTGAGCAGCCCCAGCTGGGCTTGGTGTTGGGAAAGTAGGTATTCAGGGAGAGGAAAGATTCATTCTGGCTTTTCTCCTAACCTTTGTGTACAATCAGAAGATGGCTATAGTGGGGCCCTTAAAAGCTACTTGAGGCTTCAACTATGGGCTTAGTCTTTTCAGCTAAGGATTTGTTAGCTCTGCTAAACATGGGTGTGTCAGGGGGGCATGTCCCAGTCCTGGCCCCTCTAACAGGGCATATATAGTATTAACCCTCCCACTACAAAGTCCAGGCCCCTCTATCGGGGCATATATGGTAGAGGAGGCCTAGCTCCAGGAAAAGCCTCTCCTGGCTAAGGTAATTGCTCAGGGTGTGGGAAAAGGTGGTAGGGGGACCCGGGCCCTCCCTCTCTACTAGGTCCCAGCCCAGGGCCCAGTAAGCAGGGACTCTTACTTCTGCCTGCTCAGTGGGGAATCCGGCCGATACACACCAATCCCTTGCCCTGGGCTGCTTCCTACCACCCTATAGTCTGTCTGCCTCGGCCTTACCAGGGCCGGGGCTGGCGGCGTAGGTGGTCCGGTCCCTCAGGCGGGGATGGCTGCTGGCATCACTCCCGGGGTCCGATGCGGGCCCTTGCTCTGGCCTCAGCTGCTGCAGGAACACCGGGATTGAGGCCTGGGCCCTTCTACCCTCCAGCTGCCTCCTCTCCTGCTGGGCTCTCTCTGCCTTTATATGCTGGCTCTGCTTAGCGCATGCCCAGCAGGGCTGGAGGGGCAGGGCTCTTTCAGCTAGCTGGGCCTGGGCTACTCTTAGCCGTTCAGTGCAGGGCCTGTTCACCCCATCACAGGGTGGAACTGAGGAGGCTACATATTTTTTATTTTTCTGTACATTGTCATATAATTATATGACACCATAATAGGGATATTTGGCCCCTGCAATCTGACAGTTTATTGTGCTCTTTTTTGGGGCCAGGCAAGGGCTGAATTGAATTCCAAGTTTAAAAAGAGACCTTGCCTTAAGACATACTACAATAATAACTGTGCAACAATGTTCTATGGGAAAGGTAACAGATGTATTACAAGGTGCATTGGCTTTGTAGTACACTTCATTCAACAACTTCATTGGCCAAGGTCCCAAAATGTAAGCCCAAATGGAAATAATTCCTAGTAAGTCTCTGGCTGAGACTAACAACTAATCATTGGTAGGGCCCAACAAATAATGGTGAGTTTTGACCCATATGTGGCTTGCTTCCTACATAAAGGAAGAACATTTTTAGACAGAACAGATGATAGGAATAGTTGAATGTACCTTATGGATTTCAGTTTTCATACCTTTCTGTTTTGGTTTACATTTAAGATTTGAATCCCTGCTGAGTTGTTGAACATCAATACATCTTGATCTAAATATATTTCAGCAGCACACTCATTCAGAGAGTGGGGAGGAAGAGAAGGGAGAGAGAGAGAGAGAGAGTATGTGCACGTGTGAAGTTGTATGCTGCTGTATAGAAATAAATTATTAGTCCCAACAAGGAGGCTGTGAATACATATGAGGTGTAGTGTGGGAAGTGAGGTGAACTTAAAGAAAGATGTTAAATTGATAGCGTGTAATAGATGCAATTAGTCATATTTTTCTATGAGCAAGTCAGGGTAAATTGCTGCTGTTTTCTCTATTTTTGTTACAAGCTTGAAATATCTATTAAAGGTATCATGTGTAGAGAGTAGGTTCAGTTAACCTGGAATTCTAAAATCAAAGGAGAAAAATGAAAAGGTTGTAACCTACTGCATGTCTAATACACTAAACATTTATATGTCATCAGTATTTTAAATACAAGAGTATTTCCTAGCTCCTTCAATATCTTTGTTTAATTGTTTCCAAACCTATCCGGATATTTATTTGCATTTTAAGGTCTGCAGAAATCAATAATTAGATATTCAGATCTGTTTTTCTTTGCTGAAAAGTGCACCAGGACAGTTATTTGTACGAAGGGCACCTTAACAAAATTCTTCTTTATTTTACATGCCACAGTATTTTTAAATACAATGACATGGTCTACTGCATAATCTGCATTGGTTTGATTTCCTGTTACTTTTCTGTTGCTAGTGGGAATTCCATATAAAGAATGCTAGAGGTTTCAAAGATAACTAGAGGTTTTGGGCCCACAACTCCTTCTTATTTAAATGGGGGTACATCTACATTGCACCATTATTTCCAAATAACAATCTGAGCATCGACACAGCCATTTCGTTATTTTGAAATAATTTTGAAATAATGGATGGCTTATTCCAAAATCTGTATACCTCATTCTATGAGGAATAATATCTATTCTGAAATAGCTATTTTGATATAAGGTGTGTGTGGATGCTGCACTGCTGCTATTTCAAAATAGCCCTTTGCCAGGCCCATTCTAAGTTATTCCTCCCCCGCGCTTTCTGTAGCACATCTACATTAGGGAAGCCTGCCTCAGACTAATTTTGAGGCTTTCCTACAGTGTAGATTTGCTATTTCTAAATAAGCTATTTCAGAATAGTTATTTCGGAATAACTATTCCAGAATAGCTTATTTAGAAATAAGCGTGCAGTGTAGATGTACCCTGGGAGTCCCTCTTTGAGCTTTGAAAATCTCTGCCCAAAAGTGCAGAATACACAATAGAAATCACCACTGAAAATGAGGTCCCAAGCGTGAAACAGAAAGGAGAAATTTGACCTGTTGTTACTAAGATGTTGATGGTTATAACTCTGCCAACTCTGGGGCTAATTGAGCACATTATAGCCAATGGTTCATAGGTCAATTCTAGTAGACTCTTGTATCTGTTCTAGTCAGTTAATGTTACATTTTGTTGGCCTTGGATAAACTATTGATCATGACACACCTACAGAATGTAGCAAATGTGGATAGTATTGGTAAGCTAGCTTCATTGTCTTCTCTCAGGTCTCAAAGGGCTGAGATGAGAAGTTTCTTCTCATTGAAGGCACTTGCCTATTGAATCTCAAAGAACTCAATTTTGTAACCTCTCTTGTTCAATATAAAGTTTCTGGGGATAAGGAGATTCTATGGGTGATAGTGTCATTAACATGAAGATAATGTCTAAAGTATGCCATGTCATCTTCTCATTCACTGCATTATATTGGAGCACTGAAATGACCATGTTTAAGTATATATAAGCCAATGGCAGGCTCTCAGCACAGTGTTCTTTACTACTTCAGGCTATATTTAAATCTTGCCATTTTTTAAGTTACAGTCCTTCTTTATGCTCTTTATTTCCTCTTTGGCCATTTAACCCATGGAGAAGGGGAAGTGACTTTTGTTTCCTTTCTCTGATAAATTTTACAATATATATAATGATGGTGGAAGAGAATGTCAATAATAAATAATGGTGTGAGGTTAGTAAAGAATGTTGCAGTAAAGAACATCATGCCATATGCATTGGGGGTGGAGAGGAAGGTTTTATAACAGATTTAAAATAGAAAACAAAATGGTCTGATTAACAGCAGTAGAACGGGTGCTACAGAGGATGAGTGGAGAAAGTAATGCATGATGATCAAAGGCAGCTGTGGATTATGAGAAGCTATAGCACACAGAGGTAGAACAGATTCCTAAATATTAGATTGCTTGGATTATTTCTACATTATCTAGGGGCAGGGATATGGAAGATCTTTGACAACAATAAAATACTGGATCCTCTGGTTAACATAATTATAAATCACTTTGTTTCTTTAAAAAATTGGAGCACTATATTGATGTGGAATTTAAATATTTAGCTTGATTGGGCAACTGAAGGCATCATAAACACACATCCATGACTTACATGAATCCATCAGTTCTCTTCAGGACATAGATGGAAGTGAACTATTGAGATATTCTTGCCCTCTTGTTTCCTTGAAGTGCAGTTCTATCCTGGAAAATGCCTACATAAAACAATAGCACCTTCATGCTCAGCAGATTGTCCTTCTCATTTAATCAGTCGTACGTTCTCTTTATACCAACAAAAATCCATTTACTACTGTTACTTCAGCAGAACTGATTCCTTTTTAGGAGAAGGGGTAGAATTCTTTTCTGGCTTATGTATCATTTAGAACGGTCCACATGAACCATTGTTTAACTACTGTTGCCACTTGGTTTATACTAGGAGAAGATGATATGAGCTCTAAGCAGAAACATGATTCTCAGGAGCTGAATTCTAGGTATTTACCAGCCTCTGTGGCCTGTAAAGGAATTCTTGATGACCCAGACACAACCCCTTCTAGAGAATTCACTGCAGAAGCTTTGTCACCCTTGCAAAACTTGCAAAGTGCACTTTTTTATGCTTCTTCTGACCTCATTGCCATCCATACTAGGAGGCAACAGAGTGTAGTGGTGTCAGTTGCTGAGAACAATGTCAAATGGAAGGTAGCCAAGAGACAAAGTAAAGCACAGGGCCTCCAAAGGATTGCCAGTGTTTGGTGAATGGACCAACTGCTCATGCTGGAGGAAGATAAACCATGTGTGCCCTCCCCCCAAAACACGAGGGGAAAGGAAACATTACAGATATAATATTTGGTGGAGAAACACACCCATGAGTGCCTCCCAATGATTTTTCTACATTAGAATACAAAGTGGCTGCACATGAACAGGGTTCAGCTGTGAGCCACGACAGCCATCAGCTCCTTTCAGCAGCAGCATCACCTAGCCAATTTTCCCCCATTTTGTAGTTCTGTGTTTGAGTCCCCCCTTCATAACTGATCAATTATTTTGAACTTATCTTTATTGAACTTTATGTTGTAGGTTTCAGGCTAATTCTCCAATTTGTCTAGGTCATTCTGAATTATAATCCTTACAACCTGGTATCATTGGCAAATTTAGTAAACATACTCTCCACTCCATTATCCAAGTAATTAATAAAAATATTGAATAATACTGGACCCAGAACTGATCCCTATGGCGATGTCATGACCAGGACATATAATTGTCCATGTTTTCCCACAACAGTCAAACTTCTGTTCAACTAAATACTTGATTTTTTTGGACTAAATCCATTTAAATTGATTGGTTTCTTTCTGGCCCTCAGTTTCCCCTTTTCTGAGTGTGCACCTGATAAATGATCCTTTGTTTCTGAGTTGCAATGCTTGAACTGATTAACATCTGAGGGAGACATTCTCTGAGAATTAAGTGGTGGGGTTCCAGAGGTGAATGAATATTGTAACTAATAGAGAGAGAATCACAGCTGTTGTCATAGAAATTAATACACTGAAAGAGAACATGCAAATGTGAACACACTCAAAATACAAAACATTGTGGTTTCCACATTACTGAATTCTTGTTTTAATATAGGGTTATGGTATATGTAAAAAAAAGATATAAACCAAAGCTGACCATTTTTAATTAGAATGTAATTAACAATATATACCAAACAATGTGACAACACAAATGTGGCATATAGTATACACACTCAGCCTGTTCAGTTAGTTCATGAGATTATGTAGCTGAAAAACTGTTGTAGCAAGTGAAGTGCATGGTGTGCATGTGTGTGTGCACATATGCATGTGTTTTTGTTTTGCAATTGTTACTTTAACACTCTTACTCACTGCTGTGCATTTTCCAGGTATCAGAACTATGAATACCTGATCTCGGCAACTTGCTGTGAATCCTGTCAATATATTGCACCTAATTATGTTATAAGGAAGAAAGGAATGTATAGTGAAAATTTATCTTGTGTTGGAAGGTAAATTTATATCAGAGCTGTGGATGGCTTGGAAGCTGTTTTTTAAAAGTGTTCTATATATTTAGTGAAATTCATGTTATTACCAGCAGGAGAATTTACTCAAAAACAACTCGTAGTCCTAGCTTGCCAACAGTGCAAGCTGAACTGAATTTACTGTACTTCCCCTGCCCTTCTGTTTACTGAAACTGCAGAGGAAATACTTCACCGTCTTTGGATAGCGTTTCTACAGCTTCTATAGTACTATTCTAAGGAAGTCCTTTATCAAAGTTGACAGAAATATCACGTATAGATAGAAAAGCCTACTGGGGAAACAATTTTTTTCAGTTTAAGTAAGCTAAAACAAAACATAACCCACAATGGAGCACGGTTTAAACTTGAATAATCACCAAATGCTAATCAATGTGACTTTTTGCATTCAGAAACAAAAATCTTAAAATAGATGCTCACCACAGACATGCTTTATTGCCAAGTCTTAAAAGATTGAATTATTCCATGTGTTCATCTCCATCCTATGTTTCCATGGAGGCTTCCATAATCCAACCTCCTTTGTTCACGGATCCCAACATCCTGCTCCCTTTTGAGTAGCATTGATGCTTCTGCCCATATTGGGCAGTAGATGGTGCTATAAGAGTAGTGAAGCCTCTTCTCCAAGAGCTTCTCCAGTCAAATGCTGTAGTTCAGAATCAATCCAAATAATTTTGCAGTTGTGATGGTTTGTTTGTTTATTTATTTGGATAGGGGGAGAGGGAACACTGAAAATCTGTTTAGTAATTTCACTGGCATGGACCGGGACAAGAAAGCATTTTTACTTGCCAGATGTCAGTCGTGTAGCGTTACAAGGCTTGAATGTAATTTAAGTGCAAGGCAACCTTTTTCAGTGTGAGAAAAGAACATATTTGTGTAGTACAAAGGAAGACTATTGCTGAGCAACATTACTTAAAATACCCCTGCCATCTTGTACATTATTTAGCGTATTGCCAAAGAGCACTGAAGGCCTTATAACTATGTACATGAACCACAATGATGTATTTAAGGACTGAGATGGAAAATTCTCATAGTTAAATGAGGCAGAAGAAATATGGACAATAAGTTTGGATTTGCAATAGCAGGAAATATCAGAACAAAATATCTGATGTATGATTTGTTGCCACCTGAAATCTATTGACTGAATAATATACAAATTAACCCAGCTCTGAGAGCACACTTATAATCTGATTGTAATTTGTTCTGCCTCTCTCAATTTTTATAGTGAGAACTCTTTTAAAACCACCATCCCCAGGTGCCAGCTACTGCAGTGTTGGACATTCCTGTAAAGGAAAGAAAGCCAACTAGTAAAATCATTTTTCTGCACTCTTCTTCCTCTTCAGAGGAAAAGCATTTACTTGATGCAACTGCATAAGACAATTGCTCATCTTCAGCAATAAAATTATGGATAAAATATGCAAAACAATAACTTAGTTAGCAGAGAAGATCCTTTTACACAATTTTCCTTACAAGCAGTTTTGTCACTTATAAAATTAATTTTTATGTTCACTGAAGGATAAAATGAGAAAAAAGCTTGTTCTTGATTAAGTTAATTATTTCCCCAAGCTTTATAGTTTTTTGATATTACTATACATAGAGTGATTACCCTGGATTAATATTATACTAACTAAAAATGCAGTATTGTTATTAGTATAATACAATAGCTATTCTAGAAAATATGAGATACAGATAAGTCAAAATATGAAAAATTTGTTGTGAATACTGTAGGTGGATGTACTAGCATTGGTAGACATGCACTACCTTTAATCTTGAATGCAGTAGGATATAGTCTGACCAATGAGAAGAAAAGGGTTAGGACTTTTAAAAGAACTTCTACCTGCTTTGAGTTAAGATAGGAGGGACTGGTAGGATGGGTTATCATGTGGGACTGGGGAAGAATTTTTCCCTCATTGCAGGTATATCTGGGGAGACATGTTTTCTGTATCTTTCCCACAGAATCTGGGTGCCCCATTTGGGTAAATCAGGAGGTAAGGTCCAGGTTACTGCAGTTTAGGAGGTGGCAAGAGTTCAAAGCATTTACTCAGTCCTTAGCGGGTCAAGTTATCTGATAAACTGGAATTGAAAGTGGATTTAAGGGCAGGCATTTGATAAGGAACCTGTGTAGAGCAGCTTCTAATGTTTGGTACAGTATGGAGACAATAAACTCATTTTCCCAGCTCTTCTTAACCCTCAAATGACAAGAGTGTTGGGAAACCAACCAGAAGGTAGGACCTAGGAGAAAGGATGATAGTTTCTCCTTCCAAAATAGGTAAAAATGATCAAGGAAAAAATGGACCTGAGCTGTACGATTTATTGTGAGGCTACGTCTACACTGGCAGCTTCTTGTGCAAGAACACTTTTGCGGAAGAGTTCTTATGCAAAAACTCTTCCAGAAGAGAGCGTCTACACTGGCATATGCTTTGGTGCAAGAGATGTGCTTTTGCGCAAGAGCATCCATACCAGTGTAGATGCTCTCTTGCGCAAGAAAGCTCTAATGGCCATTTTAACCATAGGGCTTTCTTGCGCAAGAAATTCATGTTGCCTGTCTACACTGGCCTCTTGCGCAAGAACAGTTGCTCAAAAGGGCTTATTCCTGAGTGGGAGCATCATAGTTCTTGTTCAAGAAGCCCTGATTTTATACAGTAGAACGTCAGTTTACTTGAGCAAGAACACACGGCCAGTGTAGACAGGCAGCAAGTTTTTGTGCAAAAGTGGCCGCTTTGGCACAAGATCGCGCCACTGTAGACACAGCCAGAGAGTTCCCAGACCAGCTAATAATGCTTCAGCCTAATGAAAACCTTGTATCTTTTACTTATTTCTGTGTGGCTGGGACAATAAACTACTGACAGTGACGACATGCATATAGTGCTGCAAAATCTCAGTGATGAGTCATCAAATTTACACTTCAGACCTTTATACTAAAAGACTAGGAATATGGTGTTTAATAATATGTTAATATTTCAGATAATCCCATTAGACTATCCTTGACAGGTATTTGTTTAATCTGGTCTTAAAAACCTACAATAATGGATATTCCACACCCTCCCTAGGCAATTTATTCCAGTGATTTAATCACCCTGACAGGAATTTTTTTGTATTGTCCAACCTATACCTCCCTTACTGCAATTTAAAGCCATTGCTTCTTGTCCTATCCTCAGAGCTTAAGGAGAATATTTTTTCACCAACATCCTTGTAACAACTTTTTAGATACTTGAAAACTGTTATCATGTCCCCTGTCTTCTCTTTTCCAGACTAAACAAACACAATTATTTCAGTATTCCCTAACAGGTCATGTTTTCTAGATCTTTAATCATTTTTATTATGCTTCACTGTACCTTCTCTAATTGCCTGAAATGTGCCACCTCGAACTGGACAAAATACTCCGGTTGAGGCCTAATAAAAAGGTGGAGTAGAGCAGAAGAATTACTTTTCATATTTTACTTGCAACTCTCCTCGTAATGCATTTCAGAATAATTTTTGTTTTTGTTTTTGTTTTTGTTTTTTGTAAAAGTGTCATGGCATTGACTCATATTTCGGTAGATCATCCCTAGATCTCTTTTTGAAGTACTCCTTCCTAAGCAGTAATTTCCCATTTTGTGTGTGTATAATTTATTATTTCTTCCTAAGTGTAGTACAGTACTTTGAATTTTTCTTCATTGAATTTCATCCAGTTTACCTCAGACAATTTCTCCAGTTGTCCAGATCATTTTGAATTTTCATGTTCTCCCTCAAAGCACTTGCAATCACTCCCAAGTGCTTGGTATCATCTCAAAAAAATTTAAGCGTACTCTCTATGCCATTAACTAAATCATTGATGAAAATATCGAACAGAACCAGTCCCTGAACTGATCTCTGCAGAACTCATTTTTCCTTTTAGCATAACTGTGAACCTTTGATAATTACTCTTTGGGAACAATGAGGTGTGTGTGTGTGTGTGTGTGTGTGTGTGTGTGTGTGTGTGTGTGTGTGTGTGTATCAAAAGAAGGGAGATTGCCTTTGTAGTGTTGAGTCTCAAACTGATTATATTGAATGTGCAAATGAACTCTAGTTCAACTCTCTCTCTTTGTAATTGGGTTTTGAAAGTAGCCATCCTTAAAAAAATAATTTTCACTGGCATTCACTATATTAGGCACCCAGTCACCTCCAACCTTCTTGGTGAAAACCAAAACCAAGAAGTCATTAAGCATCTCTGCCATTACCATATTATCTGTTATTGTTTCTCCTTCTTCATTGAGTAACCCACCTACGCAGCAGTCCTTTCTCTTCCTCTTGCTTCTAATGTATGAGTTGAATGTTCTCTTGTTACCCTTTTCGTGCCTCGTTTTGTGTCTTTGCCTTTCTAATTTTGCCCCTCTATACTTGTGGGGGGAAAAACCTCGTGCATTAATTAGAGGTTGTTGAAAAATATTTTTCCCCAAAATTGGTCACTTTTTCACAATTTTCCTGAAAAATGTTCTAATTTTCCACTTGATTCTCAGAAGGGTAGCCATGTTAGTCTGGAAGGGTACATCTACACAGCAGGGATAAACTCAAAATTAGCTACGCAACTTGAGCTACGCTAATTGCATAGATTAGGTTGTAATAGCTTATTTTGAATTTGAGCATGTATACACAGCACTTATTTTGGAATAGAGCACTCTTCCTCTGACTTCCCTTACTCTTCATACAATGAGGTTTACAGAAATTGGAGTAAGAAGTCTGTTATTTTGAATTAACAGGCTTGCTGTGTAGACACATAATGCGTTATTTTGGAGTAACCGATGCACAATACATTATTCTGAAATAATGCTGCTGTGCAGACATACCTAACTGAATTTTTTTTTTAAAAAAAACAACAGTTTTGTAGTACCTTTGGGTATGTCTACACTTGAACCCTAGTTCGAACTAGGGATGCAAATGCAGCCATTCGAAAATTGCTAATGAAACGGGGATTTAAATATCCTGCACTTCATTAGCATGATCTTGCTGGTGCGCTAGTTCAAATCACAGCTGATTCGAACCAGGAAGTGCATGCTGGTATGCTGTAGTTCGAACCAGGGGTTTGGTTCAAACTAACACATCCCAGAGCACACTTCCTGGTTCGAATCAGCTGTGATTCAAACTAGCGCACCGGCGAGATCATGTTAATGAAGCGCAGGATATTTAAATCCCCGTTTCACTACCAATTTCGAATTCCTGCATTTGCATCCCTAGTTCGAACTAGGGTGCAAATGTAGACATATACTAAGAGACTGACAAAAAATGTAGATGGTATCATGAGCTTTCGTGGGGACAACCTACTTCTTCAGATGAATAGTGCAAAGGGGTCGCGGATCAAATAAATCACAGAGAGAGGAGGAGGAGGGAAAGAGAAAGAAAAGCATAGGAAAATAATCATTGTTTTTTAAGTTCGTTTACGTAATTGTTAGAGAGAACCCCGAGTTTATATACTATGTATACTGTACCACAAAGATTCATAGCCTTCCTCAAAACTCTGTGTTTTTCTGAATCCTTTCAGAGGTAGTCCACCAAAAACACAAACTTTTCCTAGTGAGAACAAATCTTCTTTGAGACTGGATCTTTTCTGTGTAATACTGTAGTATTACTGATCCAGTGAAACTTTGCATTTATCAGAATGTCTAAATGCAGAAGTTTGCTTTTCCTCTTGTGACATGTGATTTAGTTAAATTATTTCTGCTGTGGTACTCTCAATACAACAAGGAATGAATTGGCTGCAATGAATATAAACGGAATTTTTCATTCAGGCTACTGGACACATCTAAATTCTATAGCTCTTCCTGGATGTAGTTTGAAGAGTAACTAAACTCAGCTTGTGCACACCTCTATATGTATTGTCTAAATTGTAATCTGGATGGAATATTTATATATTTATAAGGGGCTGTTAATTACACTGAAAGCACAAAACTAGATGCTGCACAGATCTGGAAGTCTATATCTTGGTAGCTTATTGTGCTCTTTAGTCATTGCATGGAAAGACAAGTAATATGACTGTCATGTTCATATTCAGAGTTGTCATTTAACTACCATTGGCTTTTAATAGAAGCAGTTTGGCTAAAATTTCCCCTGTAAGTGAGGCCTGTGGAGGTAAAATTCTATGGGATGTGATGATAAGAAATACGCTTAATCTGTACTATTCAAATAAAATAATAGGAACTACAACTGCACTTAGTATCTGCATAACAATTTGACTGACCAAATAACAGTAGCGATGGTAAGTGCAAACACATGTGTTTGCTTTTCATTCTGTCTAAAAATGCTTTGGGAAGCAGCCAGTTTGAGATTATAGTATGTGAGGGAGAGTTAAAGGCGAGCAGTTTAATCTACATTTTGTTAGGGATAATGTCAGAGTTGACTGGACTCTAATTTCCCATAGGTAATCATCAGGTGCCTAAAATGATAGGAACTGTGCTCAGTGGTGCTGTTAGTTTAGGATATAGTCTTAAAGAAGCAGAGAACCCAGCAGGGCCTCTGAATGTGGGTACTTTGTTACTCTTACAATTCAATTAATTGGAATAAAATGAGGGAAGGAGGCCTAGGCAGGCTTGTGCACTAGCAAAAACATTACTCCTGTCATGCTGCATGAGGCAACTGGAGGTTAGAGAAACTGCCTTAGAACTTTGAAAAGTAGGCTCACTAGTAACCAACCCTCAAAGGTACACCTAATCTCAGCTACCTCGGAATGCAGTATCTGATCACAATCAAGCAAACCTCTCTTCTTGGTTGGCATTCTGAGTAGTTGAAAATCCTAAAATATGGCTGCTGAAGAGCTCTTATGATTTTCATCAACTGACAGCTCATAAGCCCCTAAACACTACCCACTCTATCTCCCCCCTCTAGTCACCAGTGCTCAGTTCAGGGAAGATGTAGTAGTTTTCTCATGATGTTGATTCAGTTTTCTGCGCAATCTGCTAAATTCTCTCTATTTGGCTTTTCCAAATAAGCACAGAGTTTGAGAAATGTAGTTTCGGGTTTAGACTATAGAATCTATTTATCTTGGAGTACTTGAGCACCAGTAGTTCTCTGCATGTACATAACCCCTTTCATCATAGGATTTCACTGTGCTTCAGATTTCATTGTGAAAGCTTGCTTCACAACAGTCCTGTGAAGTAGGGATGGTGGTGTTACTGCTGGGAATACAGGGGCCTTGTGTTTACTGCTAAAAAAGATGTATTAAACTCTTGGGGTAACTAATCTGTGAGGGTATGTCTACACTACCCCGATAGTTCGAACTAGCGGGGGTAATGTAGTCATCCGCAATTGCAAATGAAGCCCGGGATTTGAATTTCCCGGGCTTCATTTGCATGAAGCCGGCCGGCACCATTTTAAATGCCGGCTAGTTCGAACCCTGTGCCGCATGGCTACACGCGGCAAGGAGTAGCTAGTTCGGATTAGGCTTCTAATCCGAACTAGCTGTACTCCCCGTGGAATGAGGAGTACAGCTAGTTTGGATTAGGAAGCCTAATCCGAACTAGCTACTCCATGCCGCGTGTAGCCATGCGGCACAGGGTTCGAACTAGTCGGCATTTAAAAATTTCTCATATAGTTTTTCCCTTGCCTAATCCTTTTCCTATCCATTCTTGGTCCATTCAACATGGAAATGTTTCCTCTAATCTATTCATTTTCTAATCCTAGTGTCTAACTTTTCTCTTTAAAAATTGAATTGCCAAGGGAATCGCCTCTTAGAAGGTATTACCTAATATGGTTTAAATGAGATATAGTGTAATTTTTATCCTCTCCTGAATCTCTGATTCAGTGCACATTTTCCTTCTATGATTCACAAGCTCATAATTGGACTGTGCAAGCCTACTGAAATACAGACAAACCTACAAGTTAAACATGTGTGTGTGAAAGCGCATACACATGCACATAAATAACACAAATGGGAAGACTCCAAACAGTCATCTTTCCCCTTTATTGAGCATGTCTTACTCCGGGTATGTCTACACTACCACCCTAGTTCGAACTAGGGTGGTAATGTAGGCAACCGGAGTTGCAAATGAAGCCTGGGATTTGAATTTCCCGGGCTTCATTTGCATCTCGCCGGGCGCCACCATTTTTAAATGTCCGCTAATGCGGACTCCGTGCCGTGCGGCTACACGCGGCACAGACTAGGTAGTTCGGACTAGGCTTCCTATTCTGAACTACCGTCACTTCAAATCCCAGGCTTCATTTGCAACTCCGGTTGCCTACATTACCACCCTAGTTCGAACTAGGGTGGTAGTGTAGACATACCCTCAGTTTCTTAAGCATATAATTTTTGCATATGTTGACTTTGAATTGGTTATAAGTGTAGAAAATGCCAAGGTCAAAAAATAGCCTTGTTGAATCTATTGTTCCTGATTTTAAGTGAACCTTTTCTTTCCCACAATAATTATAGTGAAGGTCTGTAGGCTGAAAATGGAGATAACCTTTCAAAAACACAGAGAGAAGAACTCAGCAATTTCATACCATTCCATTTTTTCCCTCAGAATTCAAAGAGTACATCTGTGAAAAGGCAGTGGGGAAGAGTAATCTTAAGTACTGGGTAGGCATGCAAGTAAGCATATATCAGAACTCCCAAGCCCTGCATTACCATTGAAATGGTACTACTTATGGGGCACTCCTAGTAGACTTGGCAAATATAAAACCCCCACAATTAGATGTTAAAAAAGCTTATTTTTTTTCAGGCACTCCAAATCTGTTAGGCATCCATCAAAGGGTGTGTCTAGATTACATGGCTCCGTCGATGGAGCCATGTAGATGAGGCAGGATGACAAAGGGAAATGAAGTGGCGATTTAAATAGGGTATGTCTACACTACCACCCTAGTTTGAACTAGGCTGGTAATGTAGGCAACCGGAGTTGCAAATGAAGCCCGGGATTTGAATTTTCCGGGCTTCATTTGCATAAAGCCGGACGCCGCCATTTTTAAATGTCCGCTAGTGCGGACTCCGTGCCGCGCGGCTACACGCAGCACGGACTAGATAGTTTGGACTAGGCTTCCTAGTCCGAACTACCGTTACTCCTTGTGAAATTCAAATCCCGGGCTTCATTTGCAACTCCGGTTGCCTATATTACCACCCTAGTTCGAACTAGGGTGGTAGTGTAGACATACCCATAATTGCTGCTTCATTTAAATCAAAATGGCCACCGCGCTGTGCCGATCAGCTGTTTGTCAGCACAGCACAGCAGTCTAGATGGGGATCTGCCAACCCTAGAACCCTTCGTCGACAGGTCCTTTATGCCTCGTGGAGGCTTACAGGATCTGCTGATATAGGGTTCTGGGGTTGGCAGATCCCCGTCTAGAATCCCACATTGTGCTGACAAACAGTTTATCGACACAGCGTGACGGCCATTTTGGTTTAAATGAAGTGGCGATTGTTTGAATCGCCGCTTCATTTCACTTTTTCGAGTAAACTCATCTACCTGGCTCCGTCGACAGAGCCATGTAGTTTAGACATACCCAAAATGTGTAAAGTGAGAGAGAGTTATGCCTCAACCGTGGGCATGTACCAGGATTAAACCTAAACTCTTGGTGGGATTAACATCACTCTATAAACACCAGAGTTTAAATGAATGGTCACACTGGACTGAAGTTGTACTGGCTCTAGTTTCACTTTATCTGAACCCAATAACACTCAGAATACATGTGCATGATTACAAACAAATAGTTTAATAAATTTTTCCTGTTTTGACAAATCTTCTCATAATAATAATAATAAATAATTGAATATTGGACTCTTTCCTGAATGCAAATTGCACTTGGGTTTTACTGACTGGAATGCTACTTCTAAAGTATTATACAGCCTTGGAATCCTAATATTTCTCTTATCTTCCACAAAATGAGATTTAGTATATCTTTTCTTTCTGTTCCCTGTGCTTTAAAAATACCAAAACAATAAAACAGTATTATTTAAATAGAATTTATCCCACAAGGAAAACTTATACATTCTAGGATTGTGTATATATCACTTTGTATATTATAGACATTTCAAATAGGTCAATTAAAAATATCTCAATATCCTACTTTATACCAATGGCCGTATATTATAAATTCACTTTTTCAAAGGTTTATAACTCAATAAAATTTCACTGTAAGATGAAATTTGGCACATTACATCCCAAAGCAGGATAAATTAATATTCATTTTTTCATAATCAAATGTGTTTTATAGTTCTTTGGCTGCTTTTGAGTAAAAAGGGCAAAAACATTGAACCTCTGTGGTTTCCGATGCCTTGCTTTTCTGTACCTTTAAAAGTGATTCCAACAGAAGATATGAAATTGAGTAGGCTGTTAGTGAGTAATGACACTAGTGCTTTGGGCTATTTTTATTTTTATTTATTTATTTGTATAAAGTATTTAATGCAGCAGAGATACTGTATTTTGAAATGGTGCTGTTACCATTTATATTGTTAATAGCCTCAATTATGGGAGTGTTTCATGCATTTCCATCAACTACTTTGTAAACTAAAAACCATCACACTTATATTAAGTGAAGGTTAAACGAGTGAGAGACTTCATTATGTAACTGTAAGGCAATGTGCGCTTAAGGCTTTCTTCTCTGTCCTTAAATTGTCCTGTTGTTCAGGGAGAAAATATTTTTTTTCTCCCTGCTGTGAATTTTACATTTTCATTCTCAATCTAAAAGTGTGGATGGATGTATTTCAATCATGGTTGAGATAGCAGCATGGATAAAAACATGTTAATAAAACAGCTTGGATATGATTTAGTCAAAGTTGTTTTAAAATAACAAATTGTCACATTCAGTATGAAGTGTACAAGGACTGGCCAAATCTTGGAGGAAATGACTTGAACAATACACAACAAAGGGCCGGTTAGTGTAGACCTGAATGCTGTACTGAATTGCTTACCTCAATAGCTGCATCTGAATGCCAGTGAGGTCAATGGAAGTACTTGTGCAAGCACTCCGCAAGGTAAGTACAGGCAGTTCAACCTTTTAAATGTTTGAAAATTGCATACTTAACACACAACACCGTTCCATTAATACAACCACTTACTGAAGCTAAAACACCACACCACATAAAAGGATGGTCCATGGGAGTTTGGGTGAGCACAGACTGCAGGATGGGACTGTATAGAAGAAGTATTCAAATATGTAATCACATCAGTCTTTCAGATAAATACATATACATATAATAATTATAGCAGGTACAGTGATAAAGAAATACCCCATAGACAAATGGAGATTGATTGAAGATTGGCTGTTGTGAGATTCATAACTTGCTACTTGTACACTTAGAATATTTTCATCCTATCAATTTACATTTGTTTCTCTCTTAATGTATGGATATGTAAAAACTGGTTTTATTTTCAAAGTCCACCCATTCCAAGGTATATGTCTTCTATCACTGTATATTTAAGTTTATTATTTCCTTCAATAGGTTTAAAGGCACTTAGTTGTCAGGAGATTGTCAGACAATGTTGTCTATATGTTCTAATCATTCATTTAGCTAGTAGCCTAAAAATGACACGGAAAAGAAGACATAAACTACTGGTAAGTTTAGCTGATAGAAGATACCATCAGATTTTGTATTGATGGGTACAGTATAGATGTTTTGATGGAGAGGTAAACAAAGGACATAATGAGGAGACTCAAACTTACATTTCAAACATACATGTTAACCTGTACATTATTTTAAGTGATTGATGTTTTTGTAGGTAGCAAATTACTTGAACCATGGAACAATCTCAGATTTAGATTAATTATTTGCAAAATGTGTAATACTTGCCATGTTTATTGTAAGAGGAGAGGAACTTAGGTGGAAAAGTGATAAAGTAGATTCTAAAATGGGTGAGAACCGTTTTTGGCTCAGGGACTGCTGACCCACATAAACATTAGTTGGGGGCACTAGGCACAAGTTAGAATAACAACCACAACAAAAAAGACTCAACTCTCACTGATCACCTGGCCCCCAACTGAGAACCAGGGGGAAAAAAACACTTACCTCATTCTCCTTGTACTTCATCCCCATGAGACAGGGGGCACCAAGGATCAGGGCTTATCCCCAGGGCCAATTTAACTCTTCTGGGGGCCCCAGGCTAGTACATTTTCTGAGGCCTCTAGGCCCTGGGGTGAGTCCAAAAATTAGAGGTTCAGTGTGCAGGAGAAGGTTACCACTAAGCAGGCTGCATGTACGTGTGTGTATGTGAGGTTTGGACTGGAGGTAGGGTACAGAAGCAGTCTGGGTATGTCTACACTACCGCGCTAGTTCGAACTAGCGGGGTAATGTAGGCATACCGCAATTGCAAATGAAGCCCGGGATTTGAATTTCCTGGGCTTCATTTGCATAAGTGGGGCACCACCATTTTTAAATCCCCACTCGTTTGAACCCCGTGCCGTGCGGCTACACGCGGCACGAACTAGATAGTTCAAACTAGGCTTCCTAGTTCGAACTACCGTTACTCCTCATTCCACGAGGAGTAACGGTAGTCCGAACTAGGAAACCTAGTTCGAACTACCTAGTTCGTGCCGCGTGTAGCTGCACGGCACGGGGTTCGAACGAGTGGGGATTTAAAAATGGTGGTGCCCCACTTATGCAAATGAAGCCCAGGAAATTCAAATCCCGGCTTCATTTGCAATTGCGGTATGCCTACATTACCCCGCTAGTTCGAACTAGCGGGGTAGTGTAGACATACCCTACGAGAGTGCATGGCAAGAGGTAAGGTGCAGGAATGGGCTGCAGGTACAGGATCTGGGCAGGAGGTAGAGTGCAAAAGAAGGGTGGGGCCACAGCTTCCCCATCTTTCTTCTAAAAGAATGATTTAAGTCCTGGATATGTCATGGCGTAGAGCCATAAGTTTATATATGCTACTGTGACTGCATAGAGAAGCACAGTATTGGAACTTGCAAGATAAGAGGTCAGTGAGTGAATCAAGAGTACACTAGAATTGTTTGAAGTGGTAATTCCCAACAGTGCCATTCTGGTGGAAGTAACGTTTTTGGAAACTGTGGAACAACCACTGCTCAGGCATTTTTAACCACTCCTTCTAACCTACTATGAGCAAGGTTAAGCTACAGTGATTAAAAATTCCTAAGCTCTTCCTAAACAGCAGGTTCCTGTAGGGTAGCCATTAGTGGAGCAGCAACCACTGGGAATTACTGATAAAAAGAAAATCCTAGAGTGTCTCTGAAATTGGCAGATGGTCTTTGACACCAGATGTAACCAAAAGAACTGACTAACTGTACATAAAGTTCTGTCTTAATAAGTAGAATAATGTTGAAGCAATGTGCAGTAGGGAAGAATTTCCATTTTCACTTACTCCCTATCAGGAAAGGCCATTAATGTGATGAATGGGGCCATAAATTGGATTGTCAAAATAACATTTACAGTCACACAAGGAAAAATTGCAAATTGATAAACAATAGGCATCCTCATTAACTTAGTCTATAAAGGTTTATTAGAGGAGTCTTTTGATGTGAAATATAATCTTTTATTTAGTTTTTTTTAAATGCACCTCATTATAAAATAGACTTATTGAATAAAAATAAAACTCTCAGCGTTAACTCAGGATTTACAGAAATATTTAGAGCTTTTTGTATTGTGATTATCAGTGATGTTTGAGAATGATTTCTGCTTTTTAATGGTTATATGACCATGCTATTGACTTTTTTATAATCTTATCTGTTGAATACAATGATCAAAGTTTGGCGTGAATTATATATTTACTATAATATTCTAAATTTTATTTTTTGTGTGCAAAGTTAAGTAAATTAAGGATCCAGTTGTAGAGACCACTTTTTATTGTTTCATCTGAATGTTTAATTTTTGAATAATTTTATAAAATGTGAAATTAATCATTGACAAAGAGTCATATATCAAAAATTTATATTTGTGTGTGCCACAAATTAATCATAAAAATGACTGATCATCAGCTCAAATACGTTTGCAAATATTTATGAGCATTGTGGTGAGCACAGTTCATTCAGGGGAGATTCATATTACCCATTCTTTGCCAATGTTAGCTGGTTGCCAGGACAAACCATTAAGAATTTATTCGTGGAAAAAATGAAAAATGTGGCAAGAACTGTAATTGGGTTTTTATTTGTTTGTTTGTTTGTTTGACCACTGTATAATTAAATAGAAAAAGTCAAAAAATTCTGTAAAAACATTGGAAAAAATAGTGCTTGCAGGTCCATTATTATCAGATACTGTGGAAAAGTTTGCACATCTCAGAAGTTTTAAAACTACAAGAATACATCACCATCTGGCAATTCTAGCTGTAAGTTTGCTGTGCTCTGTGGTTCTGGTCAGTGTTTTATTCTTTGCTTCAAAAAGTTTCCATTACCACTCATGAAGCTATAATAATGATTTAAATGACTACTCACTCTAAGAATAGCATAGTTAAAGTGATCAGCTTTTGCAAAGCAATCTTTATGTTGGTAATTGTTCACAAAATATTCAGTGATTTTTTTTATGAGGATGAGTTTGCAAATGATTCACAAAGAGATAAAAGAACCAGACCCAAATTCACACAGGAAGTCTATAGTATAAACAAATGATATGTTTCCTTTTTCCAGACTGATTATCCTTTGGAGGAAAATCCAAACCTGCATTCCAGAAGGAGGGTCAGTGCTGGGGAGGGTGTTGTGATGCAGAAAGTGGTGAGGCATTCAGGCTGTGGGAGAAGAATGGTGGGGTTTCCAATCTAGGGCAGGGGATTGCATGTGGGAGAAGGTTTGGAATATGGAATCCAGTCTGACAGTGTTTACCTCAGAAGCAGCCTGCATTTCTGGATCTAAGACAGATTAGCCAGGGGGCCCTGAACACAGGCACTACCCCCACATCAACCAAGGCCTGTGGTTCCTGGCCAATGGGAGCTGCCGAGCAGGTTCTCAAAGTGGGAGCAGCATATGTTGTCCCTGTCACCACTCCTGAACCTAGGAGCTGGACATACTGTCTGCTTCTGATATCTGTATGGAGCCAATGTAATGCTGACAGGCAGAACTGTTCTGGAACATCTGGAGATTTGTGCATGAGCCTCTATAGCTTGCGATAAAAGCCAGCTGGCTCTCAGCTAAGGCGTAGAGCACATTCATTCTTCCTCTCTGTAAGTGGTCTAAATGCTACTACATGGGACAGTGAACCATATGCAGTAGGGGTGTGAGTTACACCAGGACAGGCTAGGAGTCTGTCTTAGACCTGCTGTGTCAACAGAATACTTACTGGAGCCACCAGTGTCCCTTTTCAATCAGGAGTTCCAGTCGAATAATAGACCTCTGGCAATCCTATGTGATACTTACTCCTAAAAGTGAGAAAAATGGAGTTATTGGGAAGAACCTTTGGTTCTTTTAAATTTTTTTTGCAAAGGCTTATTTTGAGCATGGCTTGATCTGAATGCAGCACAAGTATTTTGCTCTGGCAGAAAGACCACTGTGGCTGCCGTCTAAGTAGCATTTTATTAGAGTGGAATTCACTTGCAACAGACATACCTTATTGGAGAAACCGAGTCTTCACTTCCACAGGTACCAGATGACATACACACTCACTCAACTAGTAAGAATTACTACTCTTCCCATGTGCTGTAATTTATAACTGACCCCAGTGTATTATGGAGATGCAATTTCTGTTATTTATATATACAGAAGCTTCTTAAATGCATATTCAGGTCTTAGCCTCTTCTGATCAATAGTTAGTGTATATGCCTTTGCCAATTACAGATACATTTGTGTTCACACACAATTGTGTCATTCCAGTATCGGGGGAGGGGGGGTAGCCAAGTTGCAAAAGTAATCCTTTCAGGCAAGTGTCTTGTCACCCATAAAGCATTGTATATGAGATGGTTTATTAGGTGATAAGCTTTTGCAGGGCAGACTCACTTCTTCAGAGTCTTGTTAGTCTTTAAAGTGCTACATGACTGCGTTTTTTGTTTTACCAAGGTCAGACTAACACTTTATATCTGAGAGTAATTTAAAACAAACCTACATAACAGAGCCAGGTGGTTTTCAATGCATCGTGTTTGTATTGAACTTAAAATAAAAAACAAATATTACTGCTTTTTCAGTTCATCTCTCGCTGGCAACAATACACATCCCTTATATTTAAAGCAATTAGCCTCAAATGAGTCCCACTTTTGATTCTTGGAGATAAGCCTATTTTTCCTATTTAAATCTCGTGTTCTTGTTCACATACTCACCCCCTCCCCAATTTAGAATTTCATATGAAGACCTAGATGCTTTAGTTATACTATATGTAAATGCATATAGTCAATTCTATATGTATCTAAGGATTGTAACAAAGGATTCTGAATAGCGGTTCTGAACCTGTGATCTACAAACCCCTGGAAATCCACAGTTCAAAAAGTTCAAAAAGGAGTCAGAAAAAAAGACTTAGACTTATACTGAAAACAGAATGAACAGAATTCAGCTCTCTCTATATACAGATAATAGATTTCCAAAGGGGTCTGCCCCTCCCTTCCAAATTTACTAGGGATCTACAAATGAAAAAAAATAAGATTGAGAGCCACTGCCAAAAAGTATTGAAAGAGAAAGGGATAAGATACATACTTTACATTCACAAGGTTTCTTAATTTCTAAAAAAGTTCTAATGTTGCTGTAGTTTAATTTGTCAGGGTTTCTCAATGAAGAGACTTTGTTTTCCAGGTTCTTGGAGCAAAGTCTTTTTATGCAGGGAGCAAGTACTTTCAGGGTCACAGGAAGACAGTTATAAATCATTTCTCAGTTCCCTATCATATGTTGCTGAAGCAGAGAAAAGCAACACACACACACAACACATCTGCAAAGTTTGAAGAAAAGCAAGATGAGTATGAGCTTTCCTGGGAGTTTTTCAGCGTCACATTGATATTTCAGTGTTCATACAGCACTTTTACTGATGTCGTAAACTGAGTGGTTTGGTATGACATAATTCCAGCCTCTTTGAATTAGTGTTGGCAGTTAGATTACTATTATTGATAACGCCTGCAAGTAGGGAACCATTAAGGTGTCATAAACTTAGCAACTTAATATGACATAATACTAACCTTTCAAATTTAGTCTTTGCTGTTCGGTTGTATCCCAAGGGTCCCACTGTAAATATAAGCATAGAAAGCAACCTTTCTAAGAGTTGCCAAATTATTTATACTCAGCAACACGTGCTGTTCTGGTAGCAATTTCTATAGAAATATTTTCCTTTCTGTTACTGTAGCTAGCAAAGAACACAAGGGAAAGTAATAATAAAAAAGAAAATTTATATTGTAATTACGAATGATTAAATGATGCACATGGCTAAAATAAGAATAAACTCAATCTGAAAAATAGTCTGTAGCTGTGAAAAAGTTGGGTTAGGCTAAAGCACATAACCAGAAACCAAAATTATAAAAATAAAGACAACTAGCAAAGATAACTTTGCATACACACGCCTTGGTGTTAATAGGTATAACCAAATTTGCATATGAAGAGCGAAAGTAATTAGCATTGTTTGACATGAAAAATAGAAGAATTGCTTTTTAATGATTTACAAATTGAAGGTCACTGAGTGAGATGGACTGGGTTAGGTTTTTGCACATGGTTGTGAATTCAAATATAAGGAAGTTCATCTCACTGTTGTTTTTGTACTTTATATTGAGAATAAGAATTATTGAAGGTCAGGTGTCGCAGGGTATGAAGGAAGTAAATGAGCTTTAATAGTATAAGGGCCAGATTTTAAAAAAGTATGGAGGTACCTAAAAATGCAGAAAGAGGCCTAGTGGTAAGGACTCTTTCAAAAGTGCGTAGGCATCTAACTTCCATTGACTTGAATAACCTTAAATTCCTGGTTCTAACTAAATCTAGAAGTCACTCTTTTAAATTAAGTAGGCCGAAGTTTGGTTTGGTTTTATAAGTGCTTTCATATCTATGGAATGATTTTCAGAAGTGCTCTTCACTGGCCTACCTTTGCTCTTATTGCTGTGTTTAAATACTTCCGCTGACTTTAACAGAACCTGAGCGCTTCTGAAATACCCACTTCTTTTATTTTAGGGAACACGTGTTAACTTTGTAACTGTACTTAAGCTAAATAGAATCAGAAAGCAAACTATGTGGGTTATATATTAGGAAAAAAAACCTTTCTAACTATCAAGGTAGTTGTGCTCTGGAATAAGTTTCCAAAGGAGTCCATGGAGTCCCTGTCATTGGAAGCTTTTAAAAACAAGTTTGCACAAATACTTGGCAAGGATGATCTAGCTTTACTTGGTCCTGCTATAGTGTAGAATGTTGTACTTGAGGCTTCTCATGGTCCTTTCTAGCCTGACATTTCTGTGGTTCTATGTACCAGAATCACTCTACATCAGACAGAGAAAAAAGTTTCTTGTTCACCTTCAGAACTGACACTTAACAGAAGCAGCCAAGCATCCACACTACAGTAGCACAGGCCAAGAGAAGCATCCTCAAAACCAATGCAAGTAACTTAGCTGTGAAATAATTGATAAGAAGCAGGCAGAGCCAACCAAACATACATTTCTAAAGGGCACCACACAATGTTTTTAAGAGCCAGGGAAAGCCAAGCAAGAGTACACAGATAACAGCAAGCATTCACTTGGGATCTAGTGTCATCAGGGCAGATAACAGCACCAGCCAAACAGAGAAGCAGCAGGCATTAAAGCCAAAAGGACAGACCAAGTAGTGGGCAGTACTACAGGTACTAACAAGCCTAGTGATAACAAAGAGTAGTCATGAGGCAAAAACATCTGTGCAGAATTTGGAAGCAGACAATGAAGATTCACAATATTGTTTGGCTACATCAGAGGAATTGCCAGCAGAGAAGCCAGAAAGAAAGGAATAGAGAAAGTCTCTTCTTAAATATAAAGTAAACTAAAATGAACAGTCTTTTGCTGTTTGATGGCTATTGGTGGTTGTTCTCTATTTTCTTCAGCTGCTTTGAATTCATTGTCAAAGTTCAACCTCTTACAGCATAATTTATAATTTAAGAAAAAGAATAAAAAATAGCATATGTATTTTGTTGGGTTGTGCATAATTAGGGCATAATGACTGGGGAAAGATACCTTACACATATTGTAAAAT
The DNA here is from genome assembly GCF_052426305.1 of Pelodiscus sinensis. Classification (NCBI taxonomy): domain Eukaryota; kingdom Metazoa; phylum Chordata; order Testudines; family Trionychidae; genus Pelodiscus; species Pelodiscus sinensis. The sequence continues at coordinate 42,347,859 of NC_143054.1, read as the reverse complement.
GCAAGTCCCTAGGATCATATTACATTTTCAGTAGGTTCTTTTTTGAGAAATCTGCCATCTTGATTAATGGGTATTTTCCTGAGCAGGAACTTTAGGATTTGGCCCAGACTAATGAAAACAATATTGAAGAGAATAAATGTGGTTTTCAATATTATTGTGCATTAGCTCTGAAAACAAATCCCCTTCCAAAACAATCACTTCCAAAACACTATTTACCACACTTCTGAATAACTACGTATATAGACTAGGAAGGGCATGACCATACTGGGGAGTTATTTCAAAATAAGTCTCCTAATTTTGAAATAACAAGACAAGCATCCACACTTCCAAGCCTGTTATTTTGAAATAATGGGCTTGTTATTTCAAAATAATAACTCCTGCTTATGAAGAGGAATAAGCTTATTTCAAAATAGTTATGTCAGGAGATATTATTTTGAAATGAAATAACCTGTAGTGTAGACATAGCCAAAGGGAAATAACCCTCAGTAGCAGAAGAAATCCTTCAGCTGGAATCTTCTGGGAGCAACTGAGAGTGAATTTCCCAGAGTGCAAGTACAAATGGATTCTCTTATCCATTATCCTAATAGAACCTGAATTGGCAAGGATCTCCCAGCTCCGGGCAAGAGGCCTCAAGTGGCCGCTCTTAGTCAACTCATGGGCTGGACTATATTTCATGGCTAGAGATGACAGGAGATGAAAACTAATGATATGGGACAGTTAACAGAGGCCCCTCTGCTCTTCCCTACATCTGTTCCATAATGCAATTTTGTAAAATACAAACAAAAAGTTGTAAGGTATGACTGTATCTATAGTACACTCGACTGTATGTACAATGGACTGTATCAGAGTACACTATTCTTAAGGCCCATTACTTTAATAAGACCCTTCTTCCCATGGCCCCCCAAGCTATTTGGTATGGCTGTCCCAAACAGGGACTTACAAAGATTTACAAAGACTTATAACATTGAATACAGGAAAATCTTTAAAAACAACAAAAAGACTAGTAGCACCTTAAAGACTAACAAAACATGTAGCTGGTATAAAGTGCTTTTGTGGGCAAAACCCACTTCTTCAGATGCAGGCATTGGAAGTGAGATTAATGCCTGCAGTCATTCAAGCATTTCATAAATTCTAAATACTAAATACATTCTTATATGACTAATGCCTATTTTGAAAAAAAAACACACTATCTTATAGGTGGTCTCAAACTATATGTTTCTCAGTTCTTAGATTTTGCCTGCAGCCTGGGCAAGAGCTGGCATCTGGCCATCCAGCATCACAACTAACATTTCCTCTGTACAAAGGTTTGGTATGCCCAGTTTTTGGAGTCCACATTTTAAAAAGGAAGTTGAAAAATCTAACAGGGTTCAAAAGAGCGCTAAAATAATCTTTTTATAGGTCTGGAAAATCAGCCTTATACTTAAGATGCTTATTCAATAGATGCTTAATAGGTACAGTAGTTTGCTCAGGTCTGTAAGGAGAGCTCTTACATCAACAGACCATTTTACCCTAGGAGACAAAAGCATAACAAATGCATAGAAGTTGAAGCTAAAAATATCTAGATCAGAAATGAGGTGAACATTTATAATGGGTGAAGGTAATTAGCCATTGGAACCATTTACCCAGTGTAATGGAAGATTCTTTTATCACTTGAAATTTTTTTGCATCAGAATTGGATGTCATTGTAAAAGATATTCTCTAAGGGTATGTCTACACTACCCCGCTAGTTCGAACTAGCGGGGTAATGTATGCATACCGCACTTGCTAATGAAGCCCGGGATTTGAATTTCCCGGGCTTCATTAGCATAAGCGGGGGGCCGCCATTTTTAAATCCCCGCTGCTTCGAACCCCGTGTAGCGCGGCTACACGGGGCTCGAACCAGGTAGTTCGGACTAGGGTGCCTATTCCGAACTACCGGTACACCTCGTTTCACGAGGAGTACCGGTAGTTCGGAATAGGACCCTAGTCCGAACTACCTAGTTCGAGCCCCGTGTAGCCGCGCTACACGGGGTTCGAAGCAGCGGGGATTTAAAAATGGCGGCTCCCCGCTTATGCTAATGAAGCCCGGGAAATTCAAATCCCGGGCTTCATTAGCAAGTGCGGTATGCATACATTACCCCGCTAGTTCGAACTAGCGGGGTAGTGTAGACATACCCTAACATAGGAAGCAGTTAGGAATTATAGAGTGAAATTCTGTAGCCTATATTATGCAGGAGGTCAGACTGGATGATTATACTGGTACTGTCTAGGCTTAAAATCTTTGAATATACACACTTGCTGCCTGTCTACACTGGCCGTGAGAATTTGTGCAAGAACACTGACGTTCTATTGTAAGAATTCAGTGCTTCTTGTGCAAATACTTTGATTCTCCCGCTCAGGGATAAGCTCTCTTGCACAAGGATACTTGTGCAAGAGGGCCAGTGTAGATAGGCACCTTCATTTTTTGCGCAAGAAAGCCTGATGGCTAAAATGGCCATCGGAGCTTTCTTGCGCAAAAGTGCGTCTATACTGGGCATGGTTGCTTTTGCGCAAAAGCACTTTTTGCGCAAAAGCATCCATGCCAATCTAGACGCTCTTTTGTGGAAATACTTTTAACGGGAAATCTTTTCCGTTAAAAGTATTTCTTCAAAATCATGACAGTCTAGACGCAGCCATTATGTACTACTTTCTTGTGTGCCAAGGTTACTAGTACTTGTAATGGTGCCCTCATATCCAGTATGTTATCAGAATGAAAGCTTAATTAAAAGAAATGCAGTCAGAGGAAGCTAGCTTGGCAGAAGCTCCATGTCCTCACCAAAGTTCCTTCAAGAATTATAAGGATTAACATACACACCATTTTTTAAATGCCTTTCAAAACTGTCCTGAGGAAACAGAAGTTACTGCTAATAAAATAATTTCCTTGAATGGCCAAATGAGACATTATTCATGATAGATTCTGAAATATGATTGTGCTCTCTGAGTTCCACTGGGCACCTTGAACTTGTCTACTTCCTCACTGGTACTTGAGTTACCCAAACTCTGCTCATGAACTCTGCTAGGCCTCATTGTGTTGGCTCTGGGTTTGGCTAAACAAAATTAAGTGGTGGACTCTCCCAGATACAACCCATCTTTGGAAACAAAATGAAGTGTTAATCAATTGTAGATCTGTGACCTGCCCAAAGAAAAGCTTTATGTAAGTGTGAAAGCTTGTCTCTTTTACTAACAGAATTGAATTCAATAAAAGGTATTACTTACACAATCTTCTTTCTCTAATATCATGTGACTAACCTATTACAACAGCATTGCAAACATGTAACAATGCTGTCAAATTTATCATCACTGGTCATCTGAATTAAGATCACATTAAAATGAATGAATTCCTCTCAAAGCTTATTGTCCTAGCCTCTCTGCAGACTCAGGCAGACATCCTGGAATCAGTTACACTTTGTTTACTTTTTACAGGTTGTGTCCATCAACTTAACTACTAGAGGCTTACTTTTCTTAATGAAACAGGATAAGATATGAATGTGTACCTGCCAATTCTGAGCCCTGCTCTTCTGTAACCACACACTCCTCTGAAATTCTAGAAAATGTTCACTTCTTTTCCTTTTTATTAGTGCTTCACTTTCAGACTGTGTAACTACAGCATGTCTTTGAACTATTTTTTTTTTCTTTGCCAGAGGGAGCTTAAAAATCCATTTGATATTTTTCTGCTTTCATTGGTGCACAGAAAATGTGCATATGGCTAAGAGAAGTAAGGAAGAAAGCATTTAGAACCCACCTTTCAAATACATTTTCTTCAGTTGACATAGACTGGGTTGTATTAGTTATCAGCCTAGCAGGGCAAGTTCTTGAGACTTATTGCATATGCACAATAATCATCATTAAATATTAAGGTTGTCATTAACTTCATGTCAGGAACCAAAGGTCTCCAACCTTGCTCCCCAGGGCTACCTGAATGCTAGTAAGCACCAGTTACCATCAGACACCTGCTAGCTATTGTCAAAACAGGAACTGAACTCCACCAGAGGATGACAGTCCTGGACTTCAATAGGCCAGTTGGGGTTGTTAATTGGTTCACAGCTTCTATATAAACACAGCACAGGAACAGGAAGTTATCCAGGCAACTGGCTTCTCCTTGCTTTAGAGTTTTCCCCCTTTGATGCCTGGTAACCTGACCCTGACTGTCTCCTGATTTGCCCTCTTGTTGATTGGGGCTCTGATTTCCTGGTATGATCCTGACTATCTCCTGACATCTGATTCTTGCCTTTCCTTCTGATCTGTCATACTCTTATCTCCTGGTCCCCTGACTCTGTGTAACTCCTGCTATGACCACTAGGTCAGACTGCCTATGCCTATGTGAGACTCCATCAGCATGAGCAAGTCATTTTATTTATTTGGGCCTCAGTTTCCTCACCTGTTAAAGGGAGTTGGTGCAATTTATTCACCTCTGTAAAGCACATTTTTATCAATGGAAAAACATTATATAAGAGCCAAGTATAAGTATTTTATTGTCAACTGCTGTACTATATTTGCTTGTTCCCTTTGCCTATGTTTTTAGATAATGACTCAGAAGATACATCAATATAAAGCACTGGATCGGTACAGTTCTGCTGTACCTGTCTGGGATCTCCTGCGCCACAGAAGGAATTCCACAGTATAAAATAGTTCTCTTTCAAATATCCTCTCTCCCTTGAAGGGAAATACCAAGGATCTATCCAACGCATTCAAAGGGGACTTTTAAAACAGAATTAATATGAACATATTTACTTTTGAAATTGGCACGGATGCATGGCACATTCAGCTGACAAAGCCTGTACGGCAGAACTGAAAGGAATATGTATGGGTATGCAGGAAATGGCAAAGTCCTTGTTTCTTCATTATAGCTACAATCAGACCAAAAACTATGAGCACGCCTCTTTCAGGTACCAGTAGATTTAAGTGCCTATCCATGTCATACTGTACTTGAAATGATATTTCTGATCCATTAAATCACTGAAGTAGGATTTGTAACCCTTCACAAACTTTTCTGATAATATGTACTATCTGGGTTCTCGTGGTGATTTAAAGGTGCTGAAGCTCTGTCACTGTTGTTGCTGTAATGGTGACAGAGGCCAGGATCTCCAGGTCCTTTAAAATTGTCATGCCCCAGGGGCAACTGCCCCATTTGCTTTCCCCTGATAGTAAAATGTGGTAAGCAGGAACTGAATTTTGTAGGACCCACAAAATTAGGGGCTATCTTGTCCAATCAGAATAAATTCTTACTTGGCTGTTTCTTTCTCATGCTTAGAATAGGTATATCAGCTCACATAAAATTTCTGAAATTCAGCCACCCTTGGAATTGATTATATCAGTCACTGAATTCTAGCATTACACTACAAGTCAATTTTTAGAAAAGGAAATGAAGAATACTGTCTCCTATTACAACTAAAGCTGTAATTTTAGGTATACACATTGACTGTGTCTACATTGGAATGATTTTGCACAAGAACTCTTTTGCGGAAGAGTTCTTGCGCAAAACTCTTCCAGAAGAGAGTATCTACACTGGCATGTGCCTTTGCGCAAGAGATGTGCTTTTGCACAAGAGCATCCGTGCCAGTGTAGATGCTATCTTGCGCAAGAAAGCTCTGATGGCCATTTTAACCATTGGGCTTTCTTGTGCAAGAAATTCATGTTGCATGTCTACACTGGCCTCTTGTGCAAGAACAGTTGCGCAAGAGGGCTTATTCCTGAGTGGGAGCATCATAGTTCTTGCACAAGAAGCACTGATTTCACACATTAGAACATCAGTGTTCTTGCGCAAGTGTAGACAGGTAGCAAGTTTTTGCGCAAAAGAGGCTGCTTTTGTGCAAGATCGCGCCAATGTAGATATAGCCATTGTAATTATCCAGAGTGGTATTTGACCAAGATACTGTCCTGATACTTTGTGATATATCACAAGTGGTTAGTGTTTAAAAATCTGTCTAAATTTAGCCTTCTTAAAGCAGTAAAGTTTCTCTATACTACAAGGTCAGAACTTTGAGTACTCATGCAGCAGGAAGAGTGCCACCTGATCAGTCAACAGCTTCAATTCCTGCAGTTTCCATTCAAGCACTGCTCAGTTTACCATATTTGATGTGGCCATAGCCCCATGTTGTATGCCTGTATATATGACACAACTGTCTGCTCTGTGAGTTACAGTGGCAATTTGCCAGTTGAGATTATTGGGCTTGTGTAAAATTGTTCACATTCTTCTTTCACTAAAACTGTATCTCTCATTTAAAAACAAAATAACTGCACCCCTCCACCCACACTTATGTGGTAGCATGAGCCAGTATTGATATGATGACAAATAAAATAGTGAACTTTCTGGGGCAGGGTTCAGAGTCTAAGGGTATAAATGTGGTTAAGTTTCTGTTAGTACCAATAGGGGTAGTTCATATTACCTGAAAAATTGTTTCTTTCTAGACTGACACCATCGAATTATTACATATAGTTCACTAAACAAGCAGCAAGATGACTGTAACTTTTTATCATTATCAGTGCTGCCTACATGGGGGGCCAAAGGGACAGCTGCCCCAGGGCCTGGCACTTTAAAAGGGCCCAAAGCTCACATCTGTTGCTTCCACAGCAGTGGCAGCGGCCAGAGTCCTGGAATCTTTAAATGGCTACTGGAGCCCCAACGATGTACACCCCGCATCTGGGCAACACTGAAGTGCTGGTTGAGGGAGGCTAGCTCTTAGCCACACCCTTTCCAGCTGAGGCCCTTCCCCTTAGAGGGTGGTGAGACCCTGGGGAAGCTCCTGCCAGCACCCAGTAAATACTCTCATCAGGCCTGATTATTACTAACCTTTACAATTTCGGCAATTTAGAAACGTGTGCTCCTTAACAGTCCTCAGAACCACATATACCTGTATCTCCTTTAGCTACGACCCTAGCCAGAGCTGAAAATGTATATGAAAACTCAGACGTTTATCATAGCTCAATATTTTATTATCTCTACTTTAAAAGGAATGTAAAATAATGGGATTTATCCCCTTCATACTACTGTAGAATTTCTTTACAGTAAATGTAAACAAAAGTCAAGGGAAAAGCATAGTGGTACTTGTTTCTAAAGTTTCTTTGTTTACCATATTGCCTCAAATATTTGAGAACTATCTACATTTCTGATTCTCAGATGCATAAATATATAAATTCTACCAATGAAATATCAAATTTGTCACAAACAGCCATTGGTCATGCAAACCAAGTAAATTCACATACAATCAGACTCTTGTAGGTGTAGTCGCTATTTGTAAGTGCTGTTACCTGCTTTGGACATATTAATTATTGTGTGCCTGCTTCCATATTTTGTGGCCATAATTTATGTGACAATTTTTCAGTGTTAAGTCTATAATATAATGCATACACCCGTATCCTCATTATTTATAGTTAAACAATGATGAATGTTAAAAATTATCCCTCTCATCTTCATAAAATGTTCTATGAGAAGGAAGAGGTCTGATATTGAATTTCACTTTGGAAATCATTTAACTTGATCACAAAACAGAATTTAAATTATTAAGAAAAGACAGAGATGAGCTATACTCTCCAGTTACTTTCAAAACCCTCACTCAATTGCTTTTCTACAGCCTTTTTGATAGTTCTGTTTATTCTGATGAATTGTCATTATCAGCAAAACTACCCCCACACCTACACTATTGCCCTATTAATCTCCCCATGTGGTTACCTACAGGGGTCAGATTGAACCGAGAAAATGGAGCTGCCTCCTGCTGCTGTCTCAGTCACTGCCTCTTGTAGTCTTTTTTTTCAACATTGCTCCAACTCTATCTTTTCAGTTCTGACAAAAAATCATTTAGGTATTCTGGGGATGAAATTGCTTATTGAAGATCTAACTAATTAATGTTGTGCCACTGAACCCTGTCTCCACAGTGTTTACTTCCTGCTTTTCATCCTTCAGAACTCATCTGATTATTGACATATATTTTACTTCTGCATTAGGAAAACTAAGGATGTTTTTGATTGTGAGAAGCTTGTAATCTGCAAAACTGAACCTTGTCTTTTTATCTCCACTCTCATCTCATAAAGAGACAGAAGGGGAGTGTGTCCACCATAGTTGGCTGAAGCTGTGCACTTGTATTTTACATAGTACATGGAATTTTTATGTTGACAGTTTCAGCTGTAAAGAACGTCTGCTCACTCAGCTCAGTACAGATTAAAAAAAAACCAGATTACCTCTCTCTATCTGCCTTAAAGCCAAAATATGGAAAGACAGGTTAATGTATATTTAAAAAGGCCACCCCGGTCCTCCTCACTGGGGGCTCGTGCCCCATACCTCCCTCACGTCCTTCTACTTACTCCTCCATAGCCCCCCTTCCTGATGTCAAATAAAAACCACATATGTTCAAAAATAGAAACTGGGTTCATTGAACAAAACTGGGGGTAGGGATAAACCTCTGGGGAGACTGGGAGGACATGGGAAAGGGGAAGAGAGAAGGTGGGAGAGGGAAGGGGGAAACCTGGGAGGAGGGAGGTGGAAGGGGGAAGCAAGGGAAAGAGGAGGAAGGAGAAGCTCAGGGCTCAGGGTTGGGGGTCTTGACGAACCAACTTGATTTTCATGCAAACCTGCTCCTGGGTTTGCATGTGGCCTTTGGTGGCCAGGCTAACAGCTATCCTGTCATACACGGCCACATTCCTCCATTTAGTATGGAGATCATGGATGTTGGGGGCATCCCCCCCCAAACCTGAATAAGGTCCATGATCTCCACTCTGGACCAGGAAGGTGCTTGCCTTCTCCAGTCCCTGTCAGGCTCCTGGGAGCTGGTAGACTGCTCCTGGGGAGCGGTGGAGATCTGGCTGCCAGTGGCTTGCTGGCTTATGTTTTGGGGCCACTGGGTCAGGGGCCCTGGTGGCCACTGCTGGGCACTCACCAGAGTGTTGCGTTTGGGATTCACACTTGTAGCTGGCACAGTGGCCAGAGTCTACCTCTTTAATGGTTCCAGGGCTGAGGGAGAGGAGAGTAAGTTTTCCTGGTTGTGCCCAGAGTGGCCACCAGGGATCCCTGGGAAGGGCTGGAGGCCCCCTATTTCGAATTAAGTTCTACACAGTACTTAATTTGAAATAGCTATTTTAAATTTGGCATTACTCCTCGTAGAATGAGGTTTACCAAATTCGAAATAAGCACTCCACTATTTCGAATTAATTTTGAAATAGCAGTTTGCATGTATAGATGCTATTAAAGTTAATTCAAAATAACAGTTATTATTTTGAATTAACTTTTCAGTGGAGACATACTCTTAGTGCCGAAGGAATTATAAACCAGTTGTCTTAATTTTTAAAGATACTGGGACCAAATTAATCAAATATACTTAGACCATCTCTAATGTTTGACTAGATGGATGACACATGGCCTGTGGATCATGCGTAACCCATCAAGGCAATCTGCCTACAGACAATGAAAAATTTAGCTGATATCAACCAGCTGGTCAAATATTAGAGATAGTCCAAGTATATTTGATCCAGACTCAGTGTTGGTGCCTGGACTAGATGACCTCTTCATTTCACTCCCAGCTCTGTATTTTTTGTGATGACTGTATATACCTATACTACACTATACTGATTTGCAATACTTGCAGCATTCCAGTTATGTCATGTAGTGTAATGCAAAATGACTTTCATTATCCTTGGAAAAACTGACACTTTTGTAAAGGCCACTTCTGTGTGTGTTCAGGAATGTTATATATGTGTGGAAGGTAGGTGATTGTGTTTTTAACTGTGAATGATAGATTAATATGTGGAGACATTGTTAAAGGCTAACAAAATACCACCAGCAGTACAATGTCAGTGGAGTAGTGACTCTCTTTGAATGTTAAAATGTAAGATGCAACTTGCATCGCATATTGATATCACACAAGGTTCTGAATTCAAATTTTATCTGGTATACATATATTCCATATTTATTATGTTATTAGCATGGTTAGTTCACACATTTTAGTTTTGTTGCTCTGTTCAAGAACATCTGTTAGTTTTTCATAATGATATTTGCTATATTAAATTAATGTCTAATTAAATTATTGTAAATATAGGCTGTATTATATCAGTTTTGTAAATTTCATAAACATATAACTTCAAACAATTTAATGGTTAGATATGTTCAAAGCTGGGATATTTGCTTGCTTTCATGCCACATACCTACTGCTCACAAGGCTAATTCATTGGAATAACTTTCTAAACCTCAAGTCCCCCAAATGGCTATTATAATACATGTTAAAGAAGTAATTATCAAACCTAAATGTGGGGGTGTTTTTCAATATAAAAGGCTATTACGTGTTTATCTCTAAGAATGCTAAGCACTTTGATGGTGGTGAGCATACCTTTCTCATGATCATTGCAGTGTATGCCTCAAAAATAATCACATTATTTTACTCCCATCATTGCACAGAAATTACAAATAAAAACAAGAATTAAGTCCTTTCATTAGCAGACTAAAAGTGTATTTTCTTGAATCATCTTAGAGATGTAGGAGTAAACATATAAATTGGTAGTTACATAAACGGTCATACTAGGGCCCCAACGTCTTGGCAGTGATCAGTACCAATGTTTAGAGGTCCAAAAAATGTGGTATTTGACAACTATGGAATAACCTGCCCTAAGAGGAAGTTTATAATTAATAGCCCTCAGTTAGTTAATGTATCCTGAAGTATTAGATTTATGTAAGTATTAGATTCTGTATACTTCTTCATCCTCTCATTTTACAAACATCAATAAGTCCAAAGGATCCCAAAATATTTAGCATATGGCATGCATACAATATCTCTGACTTGTGCCCTCAGCTGAGGAGAAGTTGACAAACAACTGGTATACTGCAAAAATTTGGTATAGACAGTTTGGACATTTTATGGAAAATACCACTGGATTTTTGGTATTCATATATAGCAGATTGAACATTTTTAAAGTTTGTATCTAATAATCTCCACAGAATAAATTGCACAGTACTTAATTTAACTCCCTTCAAAGCCTGATGTCTGTGCCTGCACTGCAGTGATTTGGAATCTTTGTTTCCAAGGAGGTTAGGTATTTTAAACCAGATGCTTAAACACTAAGTTGCATTGCTATCTGAAACTCCCACCTAGATATTCTAGTCATTAAGGTGACTTGCAAGACAAAAGGCACATACTGTCACACTCAAACTAGATGCTATTAATATATGACACTGTCCCAGCCCACCGTTGATGGGGAAAAGACAAGACAAAGATTTCTTTTTGCAGTGTTTGCATGTCTTATAAACTGAGCTGAATTCTCCTGTTTACTCTCTTCAAAATGAGTTCCTGATAATACACAACATCTGACAAGAGAGAGCACAGGAAAAAATAGAACAAACCTCACATCCTTTAAATGAAAGGAAGTATTAAGAGTGTGCATGAAACAGACAAGTGTATTCCATTAGCTATTGCTAGGACTCTACCGAAATCACAGGCCATTTTGGTCAATTTCATAGATGAAGGATTTTTAAAATAATGAATTTAATAATTTTAGCTATTTAAATTTGAAATTTCACACTGTTGTAATTGTAAGGGTCCTGATTCATAAAGGAACTGGGGGGAGAGGGGAGCCGCAAGGTTATTGTAGACAGAGTTGCGGTATTGTTACCATTACCTCTTCACTGCTGCTGGAGAGAGGCTGACGCAGGCTAGGAGCTCACTTAAGCAAAGACACTGGAAGCAGCAGCACAAAAGTAAGAATGGCATGGTGTGGTATTGCCACCCTCTTGTGCTGCTGCCTGCAGAAGTGGGGCATCAGTCATCACCCACCAGTCTCTGGCCAGCCATCTCTTAAGTCAGTGGTACTGAAGTAAGGGTGTCATGGAATGATATTGCCACCTTTACTTCCATACGGCTGCTGGTAGTATTCTGCCTTCAAAACTGGGCACCCAGACAACAGATCCTGGTCTCTGGCTGCCCAGTTGTGAATGCAGTGCAGAAATAAGTATGGTAATATCAGGACCTGCCTTAAAGCAACCTTGTTCACCCTTTTCCCCCCCTTGCAAATCCTTCTGGGTAAGGACACTCAGTTTGAGAAATACTGGCGGAAAAAAAGACCAGATTTCACAGTCCATGACATGTTTCTCATGGCTGTGAATAGGGGAAGGCCCTAGCTATTGAATAATTCTGCATACACATTGAACATACCGGAGGACAGAATGTATACTTCTCTCACACCTCACCTAATGGAAAATCATTAGCTATCATCCATTGTTGTTGACAATAAGTAATTGCAAAGAGTCCAGTGTAATGTTTTAGGATCCCCATGTCTGCCGGTATCCTCCGGAGATATCAGAAACTTAGAAGTAGTCAAGGAAACACACAATCAATGGGTAATTTACTCCTTGCGTTTTTCAATGGTATAGTAAATAACCTTGATTTGATTGTGCGTATCTTGTCCCTCCTGAAACCAACTTGTTGGGATGGTAGTACTGCTTCTGTCATTAGATTTATAATATCTTAATTATGTAGAGCGCTTAACTGGCATCTCCTTTTTCTTTGATATGTGCAGAAGATTCCCTTCAGTCATCCAGTCAATTTCTAGTAACCTCTACACAGTTGCAAATTTTCCACAGGAGAGCCATTCTACATCATCAACTGCTCTTAGCAGTTCTCTCTGTATGTTATCTACCCTGCATGATTTCTCATGCTTCATTTTCATAACAGCACAAACCACTTCCTGTCACAGGATTAATGGCCTCAGCTTTGACCTCTCTTTTGAGGAATACATATTGGCACCAGCCCTGGATCAATTCTTCTGGGGACCCTGGGCTATTAGATTTTGTGAGGCCTTGTAAGCTCTGGAGTAGGGCTCAGAGTGCTGGAGAGGGCTGCAGGTTGATGTAAGAGGGTGGGTACAGGAAGAGATGAAGGCTCCAGCTTGGGGTTCAGGCTGTGGGGAGGGGGGGGGGGAGAGCAGGAGATGAGTCATTTGGGATGCAGAAGGTGATTCCAGGATGGGGCCAGTGGTATTGGAGATCAGGAGGGACTCAGGACAGGAGGTGTGAGTGAAAGGTCTGGGCAAGAGAGGGCTTAGGGCAGGAGTTTGGGGTGTGGGCTTTGGTGGGAAATAGGATACAGGAGGAGGATCAGGGCTAAGGTATGGGGTTGGGTGGAGACCACTTACCTGGGAGATCTACCTTTTGGGGGGAAGCAGATAACTCAGAGTAGTTGTGCAGCCCTTTGCTCACCTGCAGGCAGGGATGCTTAAAGCTCCCATTAGCATCAACTCCCAACCAATGGTGTTATTGGAGACAGAATCTGCAGCTGAGAGCAATGTGGGGACAAAACTTCCCCTGGCACTCATGGCAACATGGCTCCAACCTAATAGGGGTGAGGCGAGAACAGCAGCATGTGGAGTTACTCCCTGCAAGACCCTGGGCCAAGGGGGCTCCATAGAAAGATCTGGACTTTTGGTGGCCCCGATCCATTTAGCGCAGGATCCTCAAGCCCTTTTCCAAATCCATCCCTGACTGGCACAGTAATCTTTTCATCTAGGTTTGATGATATTGCCTTCAGTGAGAACTCTGCCATCTTAATGTTTTATTATGATCGGTTGTGGGGAAAACTTTTAGTAAAAAGTCTGACTGCTGTGACTATACCTTTAAAATTTTCAAGTTCCTTGACTTTTGCTGATGTATTCACTCTTGTCTCATCTAGTCTACCTTTGAAATTTGTATGCTCATTTCTTGTATTCTTTCTCTAAACCATTCTCTTGCACTCTGCATCTTTTCCCCTTTACCTCAAACAACTTACCTGTAAATCATGTGTAATGCTTTGATGCTGACTTTTTTTTGGAATGTGTGCTTCAGACATGATAATTTTCATGTTATTCCAAACTTTAACATTTTTGTTCCACAGTCTATTCAACATTTACACAGAATTTCCTGAGACACAACTTTGAGGAGATTTTAGTACAGTGGAGGGAATGGGGATTTCTATTGGTAGACACTTCTTAACTATTCTCCACTTCTTAAATAAACCCTTTTTCGAAAGATCCTGTATTCCTCAAAAAATGAGGTTTACAGGATCTTTCATAAAAGGGTTAATTTTTCAACAGCTCTGCATCTAGACTGCCACTTTTTTCGAAAAAGCTCAATTTCGAAAAAAAGTGGCCATATTTATGCTAATGAAGCGTGGGATATTTAAATCACTGCTTCATTAGCAATTTTGACATGCCTAATCTACATCTCTCTGTCGACAGTACCCTCTAAGAGGAAATCTATTCAGATTCTCTAAGAGGATTTCTCTATTGCCGACAGATGGAGAACAATGAGCAGCAACCTGTTTCAAAAAACAAGGAGAAACAACTTCACAGGCAGTGGACCTATCAGGCTTGAAGTCCTATTGAGCTCAGGAGCTTATGAGATCAGCAACAAACTGATTAAGCACGATAAATTCTGAACCATTCTAATTAAACTTCAATAATTCCATCACATGTGATACCCAAACAGCAAACCAAGGCCACTAATGATTGAAACAAACATCGTTTGTTTCAACCACTAGCCATCCTTATCATTCTGTCAACTTTTCAAATTCTAGGAAACTATGGATTGGTTTTGCTGTATGCTCTGAAACTCATAACATTAGGAGTATTTTTATTAGCGGAGAGAGATGCCAAAAGTTAGCTTCCTTCCCAGAGAAAACTCTGCCAGCAGCTTCCTTTGTTATGTGCAAAAAAAGAAGTCCCTTTCGGAAGCTTCTAATAAATCCATAAAAATATACATCCTAATTAGAAATGTGAAAGGTGAAAGACAGATATTGCAGTACCTGCCTCCAGATCAGAAGTCATTGCGATAATTCTTCACTGGCTCAATGTACTTGACCTAGTGGTCTCTGTTGTGCTTTTATGCCTTCACTCTGAAGGCCTGACACATTACCAAAATTTAATCTCTCACTTTTTTGCAAAGAAAGATTATTTTTAGTGACCTGTAACTTAAATGAAATCTTGAATATTTACTGATACCTCAGAGAAAATATCAAAACACAAATTGTTAAGAATCATTCTGCTTATGCATAAAATATTTGAATATAAAATATGCTATATTTCTCTCCTTTGTTTATTACAATTAATACAGTTGCCTTGCAAATGTACCTAAAGATGATTAAAGGAGAAAAGAGTTAAACTAGATATATTTGATATCAAATAGGAAGAATTACTTTGCAATAGTAGTTTTTTGCAATGTTTTCCATGTGGCATCAAGGACTCTTTCAAATAGAAATTATTACTTCTGAGGAGAAGTTAGCAACTATATGATCCATGGGAAAAAGCCTACTGTTCTTCCTATCTGCAGAATATTCTTCCACTGTGCTGCAGAAGAGTCCTATTTCCACTACTCTTTAGATGATTTGATATTCAAGGTCCATGCTCTAGCTTTTGGTTTGAAGTGAAATTCCTCCCTATGCACAGAAGTTCTGAAATCCAACTTAGGCCCTGTTTTGAGAAGGGAAAGACTGAAATCACCAAACAAATGATACTGAGGACTTAAGTAGGTTACAAGTATTGCACATATTTAGTGCTAAATCAAACTCTTAGATTTTTGAATGTTAAAAAATGTACTCCATAGCTGTTCTGGGAAAAGATTCTATCCTACTTTCAATGTTTAAATTATGTGATAACATGTATTAGTTTTTGGCTAACAAATCAGTGTAACTAAGTTTTTGGAAGTTCTAGTTTAGATGTCCTATGACTTGCAATGCTGTGAATTCTCATCTCTATGTAAAAGCACGTGCAGGGTCATTAAAAATGATTACCTATTTTTGTGAATTGTATGGACAGTTAGAGTGATTAAAACTTTTTTTAGAGTAGTTAATATATAATGTACACACAGGAATTAATTTGATATGTTTCTGTAGAAAACTGCCATTTTACTGAAAAATATTATATCAGAGAGAACAAATGCTGCTCACATTTTAATTATGAGTTTTGGAAAGCAAGTGAATTATAAAATAGCTAAATCATTAGATGAATAGAATACATTGGAAATCATTAAACATGTATAATTATCTAATGGTCAAGATGTTTTCTGGGGCCCAGATTTGAGTTTTACATCTTTATTAGAATCATAGAATCATAGAATCATAGGCCTGGAAGAGACCTCAGGAGGTCATCTAGTCTCACCTCCCACCCAAAGCAGGACCAAAACCAACTAAATCATCACATTATTACATGGAGCTGGAATAGGATTGTTTTTTAATCTCTAAATAGGTTTTGCAAATGTGCATACAATTTTGAATTAACTTACTCGCAGGTAAAAATGCTAATTGTTCCTGAAGATTGACTGTACATGACTATGTGCACATAGTTTCAGGCAGAGATGTAAAAGTTGTTGTAGAAATGTGTCCCAAAGCATCTCTTTCATTCAAGAGGGAGAGAATATCAGTTGTCGTGTAACTGAATGAAGCTCCATAATTTTGCCCTAAAAGAAAGAATATATATTGTTATAGTTTCACATGTTCAGTGGACTACAACATGTAGGACATTGGATTCAATGGTCCTGATGGCCCACTCTGATGTTAAAGTCTTCATTTCAGAATACCTCCTCCAGAAAACCACATAATCTTTGTGGTCCACTCTAGGAGTCCCCAGTCTTCTCTCAAGCCATCTCCTGTCTGTAGGCAGGGACTCTTGTCCCACTCCCTTTTTACCAGAGGTTTTAAGGTTTCACAGCCTCATTCCTTAAACTGTAACATCCCTTGCAACCCAGCTTGCCTAAAGGCCAGCATCTGTGCTTTTTCTCTTTGAGGGCTTTGCCCATGAAAGCTCATGATACTATAGTTAGTCTCTGAGATGCTACAGGATTACTCATCATTTTATTTAAGTTCTGCTTATTCTTTTGTGTGCTGAAAAAAATGGCTAGGAGAATATTGGACTATTTTATAATGCTCCCATGCTCATCTAATGGGGTTGGAGATAATCAGTAATAGTCTAGATGCACACAAGCCCACCAATAAAGTGAACACCATCATACAGATCAGAGTGCTCAATCTAGAATTATAGAGTTGATAGTATTAATGGTGCTGCTCTCAGTTTTATACCAGCATATTCATTTATATCAAGCCATCAGTTACAGTAACCTTAGTGGACAAGGTGTTAAAAATGCATTTCACAGAAACACCAGTGGATTAAATGCAGCATATATAGTAAGAAATTCAATTACTGGATTCCCAAAATGGTTGCTAGACAAGATCATCAGAGACATATTCAGACTAAATTAATTACCAAAACAAAATATTAGTCACAGAAGTTGAACAGTACATTCCTGGAATCATTAATCAGAGTGTTAGGAGAAACTGCTTCTCCTCCTTCAGCAACTTGTGAAAAAGAATGTAATCTTTCTGATTTCCTAACACCAAAAACTTTAGGTTCCCTTGTAAAAACTTCCCAAATATGATTAATAGAAGAAAATTTGGGGTAGTATTTTTGTGGGAAATAAATGATGGAAAAATATACCCTGGAATATTTTTAGGCCACTTCTACACTACAGATAAGATCGAAGAAGCTACAATCTTCCGGGGTTTGAATTAGCGGGTCTAGGGAAGACATGCTAATTCTAACAGAGAGGGTGCTCACATTGCTGCTGGTAGTCCTGCTTCTATGAGGAGTAAGAGAGGTTGAACGGAGAGTGTGATCCCTTCGACTTCCTGCAGTGTGCAATTCAACTTCAGCTATGTTAATTGCACAACTTAAGTTGCATATCTTAATTTGAATTTATCCCCTAGTATAGACCAGGGGTTAGAGAACAGACATACATAATTGAACCCATCCCAAAACAAGAAGGTGTACAACAGTTTAAATAGAAATTATATAGCAGACCTCCCCCACCCCCCCCCCTTTTTTTTTTCTAATAATCCGGTTCACTATGATAGAGAATAGCTTGGTACAAACCTGTTTACAGTCCTCATAAAAGATGATGAATGTGATCATTAAGGTTCTATAAGATTCTAAGCTGTGATATCTCCATGAAAGTGTTTAAATACAGTATTATTTCCATAGGAAAATTTTAAAATATGTATTTTGCACATAATACAGGAATACATATTGTGCAGCATGTCTCTCTCTATCTCCCACAATAATACAAAATGGTGAATCTTTTATAAAAGTTACAGGACTAAATTCTGATCTTGTATGTAGTAGGTTAAACTAGGAAGGAGTACTGAAGAAAGGGATGTAGGGGTCATAGTGGACCACAAGCTAAACATGAGTCAACTGTGTGACACTGTTGCAGAAAAAGCAAACATGATTCTGGGACGCATTAACATGAGTATTGTGAACAAGACAGGAGAAGTCATTCGTCTGGTCCACTCTGCACTAATTAGGCCTCCGATGGAATATTGTGTCCAGTTCTGGGCACCACATTTCAAGAAAGATGTGGAGAAATTGGAGAAGATACAGGGAACAGCAAAAATGATTAAAGATCTAGAAAACATGAGCTATGAGGAAAGATTAAAAGAAATGGGTATGTTTAGTTTAGAAAAGAGAAGACAGAGATGGGGACATGATAGCAGTTTTTAAGTATCTAAAAGGGATGGGAGGAGGAGGAAAAAAAATTGTTCTCCTTGACCTCTGATGATAGGACAAGAAGCAATGGGCTTAAATTGCATCAAGGGAGGATTAGGTTGGACATTAGGAAAATCTTCCTAAGTGTCAAGGTGGCTAAACACAGGAATAAATTGCATAGGGAGGTTGTGGAATCTCCATCACTGGAGATATTTAAGAGCAGGTTGGCTAGACATCTATCAGGGATAATCTAGATGGTGTTTGGTCCTGCCATAGGAACAGGGGACTGGAATGGATGACCCTTAAGGTCCCTTCCAGTTCTGGTATTCTATGATTCTATGAATTTGGGCCTATGCTAACTCTACTTTCATTATTCTTAATATGAATAACAGATAAATATTATTTGTTCTCAAAACTGTGTTTGTTTATTGTGGTTAATTATAGACCTGTGCATGTACCTAGCACTTGAATTTGGCTATTAGGCAAGTGAATCTGGTTTGCCATTGACAATTATTTTTTTGTTACCATTAATTTGAAGAATTAACTACCTTAAAAATTGTCACCAAATGATTTCATATTCATGAACTAAATGCATTAATTTACAAGTAATTTAGATCTAATTATATTGAGAGCACGAAAAACTATTTAAAAGCTTAAAATATATTGATTTGACTGCAAACAAAATTATACACTCTCAACTATTTGTCACAGAGTTAGCTAATTAAGCATTTTATAGGTAACCTTGGAAATCCTATAGGTTTTTTCTGTAGATTTATATTGAATTATTTGATCAATGTTGTCATTTTGATTAAAATATGCATCTACTTGAAGATTAGAAAGGAGATAAAGTCTTATGTAAGTTGAGAAAGTAAAAATACTTTCTGGCCTTTTTTATATTTGCATATTCCATTGTAAGGCAAAACCTAGACCAATGCCACTCCTAGTCTTGTTGCCTAAGAAAATTAAAAGCTAAAATCATCAGATAAATGAAGTAGCACCATTTAAAATATGTTTAAATTAGAAGTAATTTTCAGAATTCTTTATATGCGGATTATAGTTGGTAGAATAAAGTTGTAGACACAGAAACCCAAGTTTTAAATAGACATATCCATAGGGGACTGACTGCAGGCCCATGACTTTTGGTCCCACATTTCTGTATTTGGTTAAGAAGTGGCAAGCCAAGACTCTAGACACTGCTGTGCAGCATGGAGGTACAGGTGTGCTGAGCTCTGGTGCCTTATGTCTGCGGGGTCCTCAAAGCACAGCATCTTTACATTCCTGGAAGTGTGAGAGGTGGCTCTTCTCTCTGCAGGATGTCATGGAAAGCTGCACAGAAGCTGAGCACTGTAGTTGTACCTCTTGTGGACTAACAGAGCAGAGGAGAAGACAAATCTGAGCAACTTAACTATTCAGACAGTGATCTTTATCCTCCCTATCTCCTACTTCCTCCATCTCCCCACATCTCTACTTGCCACACTTCCCATATCCCTTGCATTGTTCCCCACACATCTTCCTTCTACTCCCTATCTCCCTAATGGATTTCCCCTTCTTGCTCCATCCACCTCATACAAACCTTTCCCTCAACTTGTTCTGCTCCTTCTCCCACCACAATCCATTTATAAGATGATATTTTAAATCCATGAATATGAAATATGAAGTTAATATAGAAGAGTCAATGTATTCCCTTGGATTATTTGTTGTATTCTATGATGCTGTAATTTACAGTTTGTGAGAACAGTTAGATTTCAACCTGTTAGCTTCCTGTTTATTTAATAAGGAAAGGGAAACCAAATGTTTGGTTATAAATTAAAAGGGGGATGGCTTTGTTGTGCTGAGAAAGTATTCCCTAGAACATATTTCTCACTCAGTGCATCAAGATGTGTTAACCAATAGCCTGGTGTTTGGCTTGGCAAACCTTTTCTATTAGGGGATAATACACACGGATATCCTTGACATACCAGTTGAAGAAATATTACATTTGTGAGGTGTGCTCTCTATTTTTATCTCCCTTTTCTCCTTACAATGCAGTTACTATTTTTGGGTATGGGGGAAAAATAGGATGCCTGTTAAAATCATCATCATCCTCTATTTAACACTGCATAGCCTTCAGCATGTTTCCCTGACCCCACACTCTCAAGAACAACCATTGTTAAAATATTAGATAGCTACTGTGCTTGTAGTTGTTGTAGATTTGTTAGGTATTTTGTGTGTGTTTTTCTGTTTATCTTTTGTACTCCTCTTTCTCTGGAGTACTCTTCACCCCATTCTGGTAGCTTTGACAAGTTGTAAAGGTGCATAATTGCATATTGATATTGGTTTTCCTGTGAAATGTGTAGTATTTGATAGCGTAATTTTGTAGTAGTTTTTATTATTTAAAATCATTTGTTTTTTCCTCTGACTATCTCATTGTTTTGGAAGGGGTTGATTGATGAATATTGGCAAGGAAAAAAATGAACAATTAAACCTTATTAAGAATAGATGGTCCAGTTCTGAAATTCTGGCACACTGAAGTCAAAAGGGGCTCGTCTACACTGGCCCCTTTTCCGAAAGGGGCATGCTAATTTGACAGGTCGTAATAGGGAAATCCGCGGGGGATTTAAATATCCCCCGCGGCATTTAAATAAAAATGTCCGCCGCTTTTTTCCGGCTTTTAGAAAAGCCGGGAAAAGAGCGTCTACACTGGCCCCGATCCTCCGGAAAAAAGCCCTTTTCTGGAGGATCTCTTATTCTTACTTCAAAGCCCTTAAAAAAGTTGACTCTGGCCACAGTGTCTGTGCCAGTTACAAGCCTGCCGGCCCAGAGCCAGCAGTCACTGCCCCTGACCCAGTGGCCCCAAAAAATGAGCCAGCAAGCCACTGGCAGCCAGCCCTCCACTGCTCCCCAGGAGCAGTCTGCCAGTTCCCAGGAGCCAGACAGGGCCCGGAAAAGGCAGGCGCCCTCCTGGTCCAGGGTGGAGATCATGGATCTTATTCAGGGTTTGGGGGAGATGCCCCCAATGTCCATGATCTCTGCACTAGATGGAGGAACATGTCCGTCTATGGCAGGATAGTTGCCAGCCTGGCCACCAAAGGCAAAATGCGAACCCAGGAGCAGGTTCGCATGAAAATCAAATTGGTCTGTTGAAGACCCCAACCCTTAGTCCTGAGCGTCCCTTCCCCTTTCTTCCCCTTGTTTCCCCCTTCCAGCTCCCTCCTTCCAGGTTTCCCTCTCCCCTCTTCCACTCTCTCTCTTCCCCCTCCTGCCTCCTTTCCTCAGTCTCACCAGAGTTTCATCCCCCCCCCCTCAGTTTTGTTAAATAAAGAGAGTTTGTGTTCATGAAAATACATTTATTTTATTTTACATCAGGAAGGGAGGTTAGGGAGGTGTAAGTGGAAGGATGTGAGGGAGGAATGAGGCACAAGCCCCCAGTGGGGCAGACTAATGAGGCTCTTAGTGCTCCTCAGGGTGGAAGCTCTTCCGCAGGACCTCCTGGATACTGACAGCCTCCCGGACAGATCTCCCAGATGGCAGCCTGCAGAAAGTGCAGCCAGGCTCACAGCAATGCATCCATGAGAAGCATCAGAGTGCCCAGGGGCAGCTGTGGCTCCATGTTGCAGAGTCTGTGGCGTCCTGAGTGAGGCCAACCAGAGCACGCAGAGACAAAATGCTTTGCTCATCAAGGTAGACAAGCAAGCAGGGAAACCTGAGAACAGTCTGTCCGGGGGGGGGGGGGGGGGGGGGGAGGGTCCCTTTAAGCACTGGCCACAACCACACGAAGTAACTCCTGACCTGATGCCCCGCCAGACCTTGTTCCGGCTGGCCTTAAATGCAATTCAGCATCCACTCAATGTGGACACGCTATTTCAAAATAGGAAAACGCTATTTCAAAATGCATTTTGTGGTAGACATGTTATTTTGAAATAACTTATTTTGAATTAACTATTTTGAAATAAGATATTTCAAAATAAAGCTGTAGCGTAGACATATCCAAACTGAATCTGGCCATTAACAGATACATAGTTGGGTCTTAAGTGATGGGTGGTGTAAAGTTTTTCATCATTTAAAAGCTCATTGTGCTAGGAATGCTTCCCTACTCTATTAAGAATATTTCACACAAGTACCTGTGTTTTCTGGCCTATTACTTGGTGTGACTGATAACATTTGTGAATGTATTAGGCCTTCATAATAGTAATGACCCTTATGGACTTTCTCGTGTTTTATACAAATGCCAGCTTGTTTTTATAATTCACATCTGACTAGAGCTGCCTATAATTTAAAAGCAACACTCAGGCTCTTAAGAGCTCTTTTCTTTCATTTACATTTAAATATTCCACTGGAAAGAAAGCATTTTAAAATATGCATTATTCACTAGCCCATTACTGAAGCATCATATTAATAAATACTAACTATCAAAGTATATGTGGAGGGGGAGATGTTAATATTTTATCTGTTCTGACAAAACCCTTTATATATTATCTCTTATGAATATATCCTGAAAATTCATAATAGTTACAGAACTTTTCATACTACTATGTGGATATGCTGATGCCATACTTCATCGGTACAGTATAGTATGCATGGTTATTTATGAAGATATTTTTAGCATGGTTATAATAAAAGAATATACATATCTTTGTCATGAATTGGAAAATCCTGGAAGGAAAGTAGAAACAAAATGTTAAACATATTGCTGGTTCAGCAATGAATCTCCCTGAAATGACTTTCTCTCCAGTGTGGGGTATGCCCCAACTTTGTTTGAGGTGAACATTTAAACTATGAACTAATATATTCCTAATGTGATTGCTATTATTTACTTACCAAAAGTAAAGTTCTCTGGTAAACTTGGTTCCCAGTATATTTTAGCTTCTTATGGTACAACGACACTCTGTAATTATATCATTATATCTCCTCATTCTGTATATGATTTGTTGGAAAATGTCTATTGAAATTGAAAATTTTGATTTAAATTGGTCTCCACAGAACCTGCGAGTTCTTCCCCTAAGAACACTGAAACTGTGTGCATGCGGGGGGGGGGGGGGGGGGGGGGGGGGGGAGGGGAGGAGAGGGGGCGGGGAGGAGGAGGTGTCCCTATTCACTAGAAAGTGAACTGAAATTATGAAACTTTTGTTATATGGGCATTTAAACTTCAGTAGTACCATTTATCTGTTATGCAATGGTTAACAAAAATCCACTTGTAAAACATCTTTCAGGATAAGAGGTAATCTTGGTGGTTGAGCATGGAGGTAGGATTAGATAACGTGGTTTCTATTCTTACCTCTACACTGTTATTACAGGAATGCTGTATGCCCGTGTATCTGTAAAACAGTGAATTGACAAAATGTCAGTAGATAGCACTAAAGAATATGTAGTATACTTGCTGTGTATTTCAGGATCAATAAACTTGTTGTTGTACATTGTAAATGGCTTCTTCTTGATATCAGCTCTTATTAAGCATGAACTTGGGCAACTCACTTAACCTGTCTCTATTTTAGTTACCTCATCAATCATAGGAGGATAAGGAAACTTTGCCCCTGCTTTGCAATGTGTTTTGAAATCTATGGATGGAGAGCTGTCTGTAAATACAAAATATTAATAACAATATTTTAAATAAATTATCCAAGATTCTTTGTACACAGCCTGTGATGTGAAGGAATCTGAAATGGAAGGGCAATGGCCGATGCTGAATTTTGACAGGAAGCGCTCTATTGATTCGATAATACCCATTAGAAATGTTATGAGGTTAAATTTATGCATCTTAATTACAGACATTTTTTATGGAGCATCTTCTATTTTGCAGTGTGGAAATCTAAGGTATTAAAGCATTGGGTTCCTCTTAGCACCACAGCAAACTTTTCACCAGAGATTTTAGCACTGATTCACAAACCCCTCTAGGCTTATTTGGGTATTCCAGCAGGTTGTTCAGGGAACTCAGGGGTTGGTGTGTGTCTGTCATTAATCTGTACAGAGGGAAAGATGTCTGTGCAATCCTGGAAGGCAATGCTTGTGTTACTAGAGGTTGGTGGAGTCAGGGAGATGATCCACAGCAGGCACAGACAAGATACCATCCCTCACACTAAAGAATGATGGCAATATGGTGCCTCACAACAGCAGGAACCCCCAGGAGCACCACAGATTGTATGCAGCTTCACGGGGAGAGTAACCACTGCTCCTCCAGGAGTTAAACCAAAAAGAGGAGAGGTGATTGGTGCATTCCCTGGTGTTGTAAACAGATCAGGAGAAGCACCACCTCTTGTGATGCTTACAAAAAAGGAGAGACAAAAGACAGAGAACTTTGGCATATAACGAGCTAGGGTCAATGATTTGGGTGATCTCTGGTATGCATAATGTGTGTTTAAATTGTTCTTCACATAATTTCTCTGTATGCTTTGTATTCCTGAAAGAACAGATTGATCACTTATAAATCTCTTGTCATTATCCTCAGAAAGGAAACAAAACATGGGAGTTTGCTTTTAGACAGACTGGCTTGCTGCAGAGAATTGCAGTCACTGCAGAAGATTGCAGCCTGAAAACTGAGTATGTAGAGAGAAGAACCATGTGTCAGTGCCCATGGAAACCAAAGACTGGAAATCTGAATGGGCATTCCCAGAGCAATAATTCCCATGAGTGCAGTTACCTTGAAACTTGTGACAGCAACAGTTTTGAAGAAATGTATTTTCCTCAGTGTGGCTAATGTCATTTGAAGAGGTGGTATTACTGTGTTGGCAGAGAAACTCCTTATGTCAGCATATGCTCTGCTGCTACAGCTATACTAGTATAACTATGTTAGCAGAGCATTTGTAGCATAGTCAAGGTTAAGGAAATGTCAGGGCCAAGAGAGAGAACATAATTCTCCTACCCCCTTACAAGCCCCGTAAGAATTTTTCATGCAGATCAATCACAGTG
This sequence comes from Pelodiscus sinensis, assembly GCF_052426305.1. Classification (NCBI taxonomy): domain Eukaryota; kingdom Metazoa; phylum Chordata; order Testudines; family Trionychidae; genus Pelodiscus; species Pelodiscus sinensis. The sequence goes on along the minus strand of NC_143054.1, from coordinate 42,322,479 downwards.
AAGGATGTGAGGCATACCTTGTACTAGCATATGAATATTATTGTATGCTTATTTGTTTATTTGATTATGTTGTTTGCTGTGTGCTTAGGAGGAAATAACTTCAGCAGGAGATATCTGCAGGTAGACAGGAATCAGATAATCATTTCTGATAGTTCCAGCACTTAATAAACAATGCAGTGTCCTTTGGGTCAACTAAATCCAATTGGACCTACCGAACAATCCCAGTTGGTACACAAGGTGCCTGGTTTAAGCAAGGGAAAATTGGAGGATTCTGTCCCTGATCGAGTTGTCCTCAGAGAAACTAGGGAGGAGGGGAGTCAAAGGTACAGCTATCCTGAATCATGACATTTGTCATGATATTACACTATTCCACATTCATGATATTACACTAATCCTCCTGCCAAAGGAGGAATAGGTTTTGAATAGGTGAAGAACCAATGAGGCCTGTGCTTCCAATGGTTGAGACAGAGGTAAAAGGGGAGAAGAAGTTGACTGAGGAGAGGCAGTCACAGAAAGGGCTTAAACACAAGTCATGCATGGATTGAACTATTTCCCAGATGACTTTATTAATGGTAATGCTTGTCATATTAGAAGGTGAAGATCCAGTCAGCACTTGCCACCTGTTACCTATTAAATACACTCCAGCCAGAGGTCTTGTTCTCTGCTGCTACTTCCTTTTGTAGCATGTAATTAGCTGTAATGTTTGATGGTTTATAATTCTGCAGTAGCTACAATTCTTTGTGGATTTTATTACACCCCTAAGAATGCTACTATGGCAATTATCTGGCCATCATCTCAGAATTAATCAATGCAACTTTCTTTTCTTTGATTTAATGTTTCAAGCTCTGGAATGGGAGATTTTAAGGATCTTAATCATTGTGCAAATATCTGAATCTACTAGCAACTTTCAAAAAGGATATGGATGGTTTTGTTTTTGTTTTTTTGTTTGTTTTGTGTGCTCTACTCCTTCACATTTTGGTTAAATTGATGCCATGCCTGATGAACATGAATGAGAATAAGTTATTTTAGACAGTCCTAGAATTCTGAAAATACAATGAAAAAAGGGCATGATTTAGTTTTATAGTGATATAAGCAATGTTGCTTGAGTCCTAAGGGAATTACAAAGCAGAATGCTAACATATCCATATCTCCCAATTTATTTTAAAGTAATGGCATCCTGGTCATGTGCATGCATCTCTTTGAGATCTCTGTTGTTCTCAATCTAAACAAATGGTATGTGTGTATAAGTCATGTATTCTCTGTTCCTGAACTTGAGGAATCAAACCTATGTCTTATAAAACTTTCCGTAGCTTATTATGTATTCTGGTCATGGAGTGATCTAAGAAAATCCTCTCTGCGATGCCATAAATAGTGTGTGTTTTGGGAGTTTTGATGGTGTTTAAGAATTTATTTAAGGAAAAACCTTCCATGGGCACAAAATGTATAACAGGCACATTTCTTCTGTTGATGATCTAGTGCAATTGCTAATCCTGAATAAAATAAAATTAAAAAAACCCTGAGCTGTTCATCTGTGTACAGCACTCTTTGACTGTGGTGCTTATCTTATTTAGAGATGCAGAAAAGGCAGTGAAGAGACAGCTGTGTTTATCTCATTTACACACATGGAGGAGGCATTGAACTCCACAGAAAGGAAAAAAAAAAAGCTTGCATCCACTACACTTTGTCCAGCTGTGTAGGAATTTTACAATATAATGATCTAGAGCATGTTACTGAAGTCTCTGTAAAATGCTGCAGTTTCCCTCCTACTCATATTGTGTAGTCAAGATTCCGCCTATACTCTGAGGGAGAATGTGAACTTTTCTTATATTTTTTGTGCTGCCTTTATTAGGTTCCCTATCAGATAATATTATTTAGGAGAAACAGCCCCTGGCAACAGAAGATATTTCTCTGATGCTATGAAATTGTATGTAACTCTGCAAGTTTCTTTGTAAGAAATTATTCAATTACTGACTCATTGATAAGTGCAGCAGAGTGCTCATATTGCATGAAACACAGAGGCAGACACAGTCTCTGCCTCAAGGAGTTTACAGTCAGAGATAGCTCTGGAAACTCTTGCTTGTAGGAGTGATGCTTATTTATGCTATTAATTCCAAGCAATGGGATTTCTCATGTGAGCACAAATTAACTAGAGTATCCATCTTAACTCACAGGCCCCTCAGTCTCCCTCACCTACTGCATGTAGGAAAGTAACAGCATCAGTTAGGAAGAGTCTTCACAAACTCCAGCTATCAGTGGCTGAACTTTGATACTTGAACTCTGGGTTTTATTTTCTTATTTTGCTGCATTATCATTCATTGTCAGTCCTCCTTCACCCATGACCTCTGGGATCAGGCCATTGATATATATATTTAGAGTAATAGCCTGTTCTTGGAAATGCACAGCAAATCCCTTTAGTATCAGTAGTCATTCCATTGTAATTCAAGGCAAGTTAGGATCTGGCAAGTATTTTAACCTTTTATTTTTAATACTTAATTCATGTAATAAATGCCCATTAGAGTAATGCTGCAGTCAAGGGTAATGAATTTTGACATGAAAATGCAGAAATGAATGTCTGTTTTCCTGAGCATACAAATGTACAATTAATATAGCAGCACAAACAAAAAAGACATTGTAAGTGTATCATTACCAAAATCAGGCAAAATAATCTTTTAATCCAATAATTATGTGTTTCTTCTTCAATTTTTTATTGTATGTATTATGTACTGAAAAATAGCAACAAGTGCAACATTTTAAGTAAAAAAGTGATGTTTTTGAATGACACACATATTTTTTGTCATTGCTGAATAACATCCTTAATGCATGGCTATAGATCTATATGATGACACTCATTTCCTTTTTACTATCTTACTGTAATATATGTAATTTTATGTATAAAAGTTGAGGACTTCATAAGTGTTCTTTATGCAGCTACATTCATTTGTCACCTGTGTTCTCCATTTCCCTGGGAAATAGCCATAGGATTTTCACTTTCAAAGAGTGATTACACAGTGTTATGTGTCTAAATTATGAGGCTCTCCAGCAGGCTGCTTCTTGCTAACAGCACTCGCTGCTGTCTGGAAGGTTAAAGTCCCTGTTAAAGGTTGGATGAATGCCAGTGCCTTCCCCTTCATGTCAGAATCAACTATCTAATAATATTGTGTAACAGTGTGATCCAAAATTGTTCAACAGATGGCACCATGTGGTACAACATCATGCAACTCAGTTGATGTTTCTTCAGCTCCTCTACCTAATGGGTTTGGCAATGTCTAATGACATTTAAAAAGGTGGCAGAATACAGAGTATTTGAAATAAAATAAAATGAAAATAACAAAATATTTCAGAGTCCAGTTTGTCTTTAGTTAAGTCTGATAAGCTAGGTATATCTGTTTAATCATTATTCTTGTATTCAATGTAAAAAATAGAATGGAATACAAGGATGATTTAAAAGCAGGTAAAGCTAGTAGTGATGAAACAATTTGGTTTAATTGCTACATATTTGTATTGCTCCCTCCTTTTTAATATATGACTATGGAGCTATAGGATAACTTACATAGAAATGTGCAAGAAGACATTATAATTAAAGCCTTGGCTCTGCAAACTGCTTTGCTCAGGCAGATCTCTGCACACATGAAGAACCCCACTAAAGCAATGGGGCTCTGCGTGGACACAGGAGTCTTTGCATATGAAGCAAATTGGAGGCTTGGGGTCTCAGTAGTCAATCACCAAAGTTTTATATGCCTAGGTGGATATCTGTCAGGAAGTAAAAAAAAAAGGTAGCCTTTTTACCAAGAGTTCCTATTTTATTACCTGTTTTTACAACAGTGATGTTACTTATGTGAATGATGATACACTAATTAAATATTTGCAAGATTGGACCTTAGACAAGACTTAACAAGCGTAACAGAAGGAGGTAAGGTGGTAAACTCAATAAGATCCCCAGATTACACAGAAAATGTTCATTGATTGACTTTTAGTAAAAAGGATTTTTTCCCCTGAATGGTGAAATTCAAAGGCTTAAGTGCTTCATTATTTCTCTGTTAGATGTATTTGGTATCAAAGTTTATTTTTAGAAACTTTTTTCTTTATTTTTCCTTTTTTTTTTTATTAAGTAGGTTAGAATCTTCCTTTCTTGGCTTTTAGTAGCTTGGCAAGAATGCTGGAGCTAGAGGACACGATGATTGATGTCGATGAGGCTGTATCTTGTGCTATATTTGTATGTGTATAAGTACTGAAGGGAGGTTAATATGGCTTCTCACTCCTGCCCCATAGTGGAGAAGGAAAAATGCCTATTTTGCATGAAGCTCCATGTGAAGTTGTCCAAAGATCTTGCCCAGGAAGAAGTGAAAACTTCATATTCCTAATATGTAAAATGTAATATATATTACCAACAGAAATGTTAAGAGCATCACTCTACATTTATAAAGGAGAGCAGTAAACTACAATATATATTTGTAAAAATTCTCTTTGATTTGCAGCACATTTTTAAAAATTATTTTTTCACTCAAAAGTCCACTGTGTTCATAGAAGACAATAGGAGTGAATTATGACCTAGCCTATACATTAAATAGGAATGGAAGGTGAATAACACATTTCCTCCTACTTCTTGCCTCTGATACTTGATCTGAATGGGTAGGAGCAAAAGGCTTAAGTTAGGCCAGCAGCAAATAAATTCCTACCCTCATAATCCAGCAAGTAGGGAAGCCAAAGAGGAAACTATGTCTCAGAAGAGTATCTGAGGCACAGCTGTTCCTCAGACACCTGGAGTGGCATGGTTTATATACCCAGTTCTCCCCCTTTATCTGGGCTGAAAGCATGATCTAATCCAGAATGTTTATGCTTTTCCCCCTACAGTTCTATGTGTCTAAAGACTAAAATCTGAAATGATGGCAAATGATGTAAGTGGGAATGTAAACAGTGCAAGGACTTCAGTACTGAACTGTGAAGGAGGTAGGGCACCTCAGGGATTTCATTGCAATTTAGTGCCATATGATTTATAGTGTAGTTTGCAGGAAAACTCAATTGTATAGGCCACCATTCAATCAGAGTTCAGAAGCATAATAATCCAGTTTATTTTTTTCAAATTCCTCAAGAATCTTTATGACTTTAATTTGTACTTTTACAGTTGTATACTTGAGTTGCTGCATCTAAACATTGCAGTTTGAAAGTGTTGTTTATGTATACAGCAATGATTTCTTTAATGGACTGTAAATGTTATAGCTATAAAGTGTGGCTATCATGGTCATTTATCATTAAACAGAAGAAGGTAAGAAGAAAGGGCTGTCATGGTCAGGCAGAAAATATACTGAGAGCTAATTTTTCAGAAGTCTCATCAAAATGAATAATATTAATACATCAATAAGTACTTATGAATCTCACCTTTCCATGTTTATTTTCGTTACTAGTAATATATTGATACTTAGATATCAAAGTGATAGATTGTCAGAAACAAGAACAGAACAGAATAAACAAAGAAACACTTGACAACAAGTGTAAAGGTAAATACATCTGAAAATGTGTGTTTTCCATATACACATGGCCTATATTTTCCATTGTTTTTCATCTTAGGTTAGTTTCACAGAGCAAGTGGAAAAAGGTAGGAGATATATACAGTTAAGTTTTATTTGAGATTTTCACAGACCAACAATGGTTGAATGTCAAATGATTTAGAGTCAGCATTATGCACTTGAAGTAAGAGTATCAGAATCCAGCCTTAAAATTGCTGGATTTTGCTTCAATACTGTTAAAGATTTGGGATGATATCCTCATCTCACTTCAGTAAGTGGGAGATTTGCCATTGTCTTCAATGGGCTAGTTTCAAGAGTAACTGTACTGAAGTGAGTCAAATTTCACCAATGTAAAATCGAATTCTGTTGACCTTATTATGGTTGAATACTAACTACCCTGCTAGTTTGTTTGTTTCATAATTTGTCCCAAGGTTTGGCTCAGTTATAAAAATAGTCTGACCAGATTAGTCTATCCTTAATCTCCGTAGGACTATTCCAGCTCCAAGAGCGAATAAGTGCAGAAAGTAACAGGGTACAATGAGGTTCTGCAGTATGCCTCACCAAATCCACTTTAAATTGGAAAAAGGAACACTTCTGATAAAACAGGTATTCTCTCCTATGGACCCAGCAGATATTCACATCTTGCTTAATCATATGTCTTCCTGCTCTTGGCTTCTTATACATAATCTCTGGAGAAGCAGCAAGTATCCATGTTACATTTTTCCACAAACAAGTACTTTGTTTAACTGTCTTCTTAGATTAAGGGTATGTCTAGACTACATGCCTCTGGTGACAGAGGCATGTAGATTAGGCTACCCGGCATAGGAAAATGAAGCGGCGATTTAATCGCCGCTTCATTTAAATTTAAATGGCTGCTGCGCTGAGCCGATCAGATGTTTGTCGGCTCAGTGCAGTAGTCTGGACGTTCCGCGGTCGACATCAAAGGCATTTGTTGACCTCCCAGGTATGCCTCCTGGGATGAGGTTTATCTAACTTTCCTATGATAGGTAGCCTATTCTACATGCCTCTCGGCAGAGGCATGTAGTCTAGACGTACACTAAGTAAAATAATAACAGAAGTACAGATAAATCTATATGGACCTGTCTACACTACAGAGAAGATCGACCCTCTGGAGGTCAATTTCCTAGTGTTTGATTTAGCAGGTCTAGGGTAGATCCCTCCAAAATCAATGCTGACTGCAGCACTCATTTGCGTCCTCATTTTGTGAGGAGTAAGGGAAGCTGATGGGAGCATGTGTTCCCATCAGCTTACTGCAGTGTAGATGCTGGGGTGACTCTGCTTAAGATAAACCAAATCCGGCTATGCACTTTACATAGCTGGATGGTATACCTTAAGCCAGCCTGTCTGGTCTAGTTGTACACAAGGTCTATGAGAGCATAGTGTGTGTTTGTGTGTGTATGTCTCCTCTGTAATTGGCTGCAGCAGTAGTGAAAACATAGAGTATATCTGAACAGCAAAGTAGAACTTTATAGCTGGCCATTCCAGCCAACTCAGATTCGCGGAGCTTGGGCTACAAGATTGTTTCATTGCTATGTGCGCTTCCAAGCTGATGTCTGGGATTGCCCCATCCCTACAGAGTCTCTTAAGGAAAATGGTCATCAGCATTTCATAGTTACATACACCACACACGAGGGGAGTTAATGCTGTTACTGTTATTCATGTTCCATGCCTGCAATCCTCTTGGTGTGGGAGACTGAAAAATTGCAGGCAAAGAAGTCCATTGTGAACTATGTTCAGTGGGAGGGACAGGCTGATTCCAGTTATGGATAATTTAGTATCTCTAAGCATCTCTACATTTTCTAGGGGACCCCAATCTGCTCCTTTGGTGAACAATGTGAAACAAAACTAAATATATGATCTTGATGCATTTCTTGTGGACTTCTCTGCATACAGTACCTTATCTCTCTGTGGAAAAGGAGGATCTGGTCTTCTGTAAATAATTGCAAGTTAATCCTTTTTTAAATCAATTTCATTTAAGCCCTATTTTCTCTTCATATTAATTTAAATTGCATTGCAAGTTTAAATGAGTTATGTCCACTCATTTGTATAATACGGTAATAATGTTTCCCTATCTTGTAAATAATAGAAACAAAATGATACTAGTGTAGTTCTGTTATGAACATGAAAATGTCATATCTTTTAATCCCAAATTATAGCATTGCATCAGAATGTATTTAGAGTAAAAACACGATGTATTGATTTCAAATACTTTTGGTGTGAAAAACAAGAAAGAGATGCTTCATTGCTCATCTGTATTTCAAATGCATATCTGAAGACCCAAACTCTGGACACTTAGAATTTGCTGGAGCCAAGAAGAGCAGTGTATATTTATGAAGCTTGTAGTATTGCCGGATAAGCTTGCAGAACCCATGTGTGGTTTGATAAATAACTTGAAAGTGACTTGTCAGGCACTCAACAAAATTGCTGGAGCTATCATCACACAGATTAAAATAATTTCTCTTTGAGTTAAAGAAAGGATTTTGGATTTTAAAAAAACACAACAACAACAACAACACTTTTTTGTTATAGTTGTGCTTCCTTATTCTAAGTAACAATGCCCAGAACACACTTACCTTGTGCAAGGATTTAGTGACTGTATATTAATTTGTGTCCTAATTCCAGTTATTTTTACTCAATACAATTTTTAACTTCGTTTTTTCCTCTATAGAAGATTGCCATATTATTGAAGAAAGGGGCTCTTAATTTACTTCCCCAGCTAAGGCAAATATTCATCATGGCTGGATTTAACAGGAATCCTTGAATGACTAGCTGGTAAACATTTTTATTAGGAACACATTCCATCTGCTTAATGTTTAGCTTGATCCAGTACCATTTGGTAGCAAAGCTGTTGAAGTATTTATCAAGCTTTTGTTGGCATAGAAAAAAAAGAGTGAAAATATCTTAAACACCCTCACTTTTGGGCAGACAAGTATGTGAAGGCAGATCCAGATGTCATTCAGTATCTTCAAAATAAGTCAGTGTTTTTAGTCCTCTTCCTAGCTGACTATCCATGACCAAACCAATTAATTTCAATGATGTACCTTGACCATTTTAAAATGGGAGGAATGGACTTTTTGATAAAAATATTTTCAGATAATATTTTATAGAAATATATTGGGTGAATTCTTATTTGTAGTGATGTTGTAATTGCTCAGCCTTGATATGGCCATCTAATATAACCAAGGATGTTAACAAATTGATCCATATAGGCCTTCAACTTGACCAATTTAAAAAGGACCATCTTACTATTGTTAATATTATTATTTATTTATTTATTATAGCTCCTAAGGGCCCATTCATGGACCAAGCTGAATGACCTATGAACACTGAACAAAAAGGTAGTCCTTTTTCCAAGGAGCTTTCAGTGTAGCATAAGACAAAGACTCAATGGATCGATATAAACAGACTGGCAGGGTAGAGTCTCCTTAACTAAGCTCCAGATTCAAATCTACCAGGTGGAGGTTACAAGAGGGCAAATCTGCCTGCTGGTAGTTACATAGCCTCTGTCAAGGTTTTTGTAGATTTCACAACAAAGGAGAGAGCTAGCTACTGATTTAGCTTTGGGAATGTTTACGGAAAGCTTTTGAGGGGCAGAATGGGAGAAAGTACAAAAGTGTTTGTTTGAAAAATTAACAAGTGCTCAACACAAGCTGATCTCATTGACTGATCAGAGACGGAAGTTGAGCTTTAATTACTAAAAGGAAGTCAATAGGTAGGCTGGAAAGAAGGGCTTGAAAGCAAAGACAAATAGCTTATGCTTGTTAAGAAGATAGAGACAAGGGACTCAGTGTGGGTTGTGGGCTGACTTGGTCAAAACAATGGGGTAGGAAAACGGTATTTGCAGCAGCAGGCCTATCAGCAGGACAACATTTCATTTGTGAAGGCCAGAGAGACAGATATTGTGGTAATCACAACATGATATGATCAGAGATGTAGCTGTGGATGGGAAGGAAAGATTGTATTTTATTTTCTATACTGCAGTTTCACAACTGGATTGCAATAACTAACATTATCTAAACACCTACTCTCATAGGCTACGTCTACACTGGCCCCTTCTCCGGAAGAGGCATGCTAATTTCGAATTTTGGAATAGGGAAATCCGCGGGGGATTTAAATATCCCCACGGGATTTAAATAAACATGGCCGCCGCTTTTTTTCCGGCTTGGGGAAAAGCCGGAAAAGAGCGTCTAGACTGGCGCGATCCTCCGGAATAAAGCCCTTGCAAGTAGGAATAAGAGCATAATCTTATATGCAGAATAATCCTCATTGAGCTCAATCAGATTTCTATGAACATATCAAGAACACAATACTATGTGGATTTTAATATTACTGACAGAAATGAACAGTTTATTGTTGCAATGTATTGATTGGTATGTCAAAAAGTAAAGTGCAGGTCTTCTGTTTTCCACATTCTGATTTTGATTATTCCAATCCATCTTCATGGTTATTTTTATAGTTGTGTTGCATGAAGAGGTTTGCATTGTTGGCTAAGTAAAAGTGTTTATATTTATAGACTTTTTTAACATGAAAAGGAAATCTCTATTCTCTCTGGGGTTAAGTTATTCTGGTTTATCCATTACAACCTTTGGTGAACCAGTATTATACAAAGGTGTTGTTTAAGAAGCATTATACCAACCTGGCATTTGTACACTGGCTCCTTCCTTCTGGTTATCAAATTCATGTGGAAATATCATTAAGAATATGGTCTGTCCTCCCAAAACTGCTCAGCTCCTTTCTATGAGAGTGCATCTACACACAGCAATGTTAATTCAGAATAATGGACATTATTCTGAAATATCTTTGCGAGCATCTACACAGCAATTCCATTATTTCAAAATAATATTGAAATAACGGGCGGCTTATTCCAGATTCAGTAAATCTCATTCCAGTAAATCTTATTCTCATGCCTTTTCTAAGATAGCTATTTTGGGATAGCTCTCCCTCGGGGGCCATTCAAGGTAATTACTCCCAAGTACAATACTACTCGAGGTAGTGCATCCACATTAGGGGAGCCTGCCTCAGACTAATTTTGAGGCTTCCCTGAAGTGTAGACGTGCTATTTAGAAATAAGCTATTTTGGAGTATTTCTTCCAGAATAGCTTATTCCGAAATAAGTGTGCAGTGTAGCCATAGCCTCAGAGTGCTCATGCCTCCATCTTCAGAGTTACAGTCCTTCCTTATACATTTCTCTATATCTGTGTGAGCCATCGGAAGAACTGATAAGATAACATGATAAAGACTGCCCAGATCCATCTGATGACAACTGGCTCCAGGTCTTTATACCAAACATAAATAAAACAAAAAACAGGACTATGTAGCACTTTAAAGACTAACAAGATGGTTTATTAGGCGATGAGCTTTCGTGGGCCAGACCCACTTCCTCAGATCAAATAGTGGAAGAATATTGTCACAACCATATATACCAAAGGATACAATTAAAAAAAATGAACACATATTAAAAGGACAAATCAAATTTCAGAACAGAAGGGGATGGGAAGGGAGGTAAATGTTAGCCAGACTAACACAGCTACATTTCTATCACTATCATAAATAAAACAATCATCCAAGTTTCGAAGGACCTAGATTCAAACACTTGGGTGAAGAAATCTGGTTAAAACTGAACTCTGGCTATACTGCGGTGATGATTTTAGAGAGAGGAAAACAATTTAAGGGATTTCTTTCTTCTATTATATCTTGCAATATTGAGGGTATTGAGTCACCCTATAGTCTTATGGTCCTTTCATTCCTAATGTGATTAAATGTTCAAATAGCCATGCTGGCTAGATATCTAAATATATTCTTTCACTGGTTAATTGACAATTCTGTCAGTGATCTTGGACTCATACCTGTGATTGTGCTCCATGAATTCTTGACTTTCTAGCTTGATTATGGCAATTCTTTTTTGCCCTGGAATGAAGCCACATGCCCTGAAATGAATTCTAACTCATACAAATCTTAGCAGCTTCATTATTTAGCAACCTAAGTTGCTATAAGCATGTCACTCCACGCTCTCCTATCCAAGCTCTAATGAAAGTCTGTATCCTAATTATATCAGAAAGATCAATCATATGTTTTGCTGGCCTTTTAGTTCTGTGTTTTGCTTAATCTAATTAACAAAACATTATAACCATTTTTTGTATTGTTTTTCTCAGTTCCTGTGGCCTCATGTCCTCCTCCCACCATTGGCCAATCCAACAGTATCTCCTAATATTTGAATCTTCTTATAGCAATTATTTTGGGAATAACCAGAGAATCTATTAGGCATACCCTTTTTGCGTCTGTACACTATACTATATTGCCACTACAAAGACTGACAAATATTGTGAAAGTGAAGTTTCAGAAAGTATCAGCTCTTTTGTTAGAAAACTTCAAAAAGCCAAATATGGACAACAAATTTATTTTGGCTTTAATATTATGCAAAAGTTTGTTTAATTTATTTTTTAAAATCAAATGTCTTGTTTAAATAGCTTTGGGTATGTCTACACTACCCCCCTAGTTCGAACTAGGGGGGTAATGTATGCATACCGAACTTGCTAATGAAGCCCGGGATTTGAATTTCCCGGGCTTCATTAGCATAAAGCCGGCTCCGCCATTTTTAAAAGCCGGCTTGTTCGAACCCCGTGCCGCGTGGCTACACGCGGCACGGGCTAGATAGTTCGAACTATGTAGTTATTCCGAACTATCTGTATGCCTCGTGGATGACGTTCGGAATGGCTACATAGTTCGAACTATCTAGGCCGTGCCGCGTGTAGCTGCGCGGCACGGGGTTCGAACAAGCCGGCTTTTAAAAATGGCGGAGCCGGCTTTATGCTAATGAAGCCCGGGAAATTCAAATCCCGGGCTTCATTAGCAAGTTCGGTATGCATACATTACCCCCCTAGTTCGAACTAGGGGGGTAGTGTAGACATACCCTTTCTGAGTAATTCCAGACCATTCTGTAAATGGATAGCTAGCCTTTTGTACTTGCACATGATTTCATTTGAAAATATGAATAGGTTCCTTGTCAGCTTTCTCTATACATCCAAGAATTATGTGAATGTTAGTCTGTTTGAATGTACTGGAAAAAGCAGGCAGATAGCCAGGTTTTAAGAAAGGGAATGCATAAGAATTTTTTAATGAGTATAGTGGATAGACAGCTACATTGTAAGCATTTTTAAACTTTTAAAATAATGTAACAAAACTTATAAGTGGCTGTGATGGAAGCGCACAAACAACTCATCTCGGAGTTCAGAAAATGTTAATGTTAAAACTTGTCTATTTTATACTGACTTGCAATGCAAAGAGAGGCTTAAGAAAAAAACATGCTTCAAATCTTCAGAGTCTGTCTTATTCTTTTATTGTCTGTTTGCTTTAGCTAAATTAGCCAAAGGACTATTTGTAGCCAGGTCCATTGACAGAAATTCTGAGCCTCAGGGCAGAACAGTCAATGGGTCGCTGCTGGTGACCAGTGAACTGCTGCCTGTGCTGCTGGGCGTGCTTTTCTGAAGTGCCTGGGGCTTTCAAAAGTCTGCTTGGCTGCCTTTGCTGCTGCCAATACCACCCCACACTCTCCTAGCAACCTAGACCAATGTGACTAGAAGCATTGGTGAAGACTTCCAGATTTTCTGGGGTTACCTGAATCCTGCTCCATGCTAGACACCTTCCTACAATGCCTCAGCCCACCTCTGTTCCTCCCCTGAGGGTACCACATATACAACTGGTGCCTGCCTCTGTATCTGACAGGCAGGTGCCCACAGGGAAAGCAGGAGGGAGCTGCTTTTAATGCTGGCTCCATCCATTCATTGTACTGCAGCCTTGTAGAGAGCCTGGTAGGGGAGGAGACAGCTTCTGCTTTCTGCCTGGCTTGGCTGCCCAGGGAATGTGTGGGGATGCACGCAAGTGAGCCTTTGTTAGCCTGAAAAGAGAAACAGTATAGTGAGCTGGCTGGAGGGCCAAGCGAGAAAGAAGTAACATTATGATTCTTAGGCTATGTCTAGACTGCAGGCTTCTTTCGAAAGAGAAATCCGCTTTTTCGAAAGAGAGCACCCAGCGAGTCTGGATGCTCTCTTTCGAAGACGGCCCCTTTCGAAAGAAGGCGTTCTTCCTCGTAAATTGAGGTTTACCGCCATCGAAAGAAAAGCCGCGTTCTTTTGAAATAATTTCGAAAGAACGCGGCTTGAGTCTGGACGCAGGGGAAGTTATTTCGGGAAAAGGCTACTTTTCCCGAAAAAACCCCTGAGTCTGGACACGGCCTTAGAGCGCAAGAGGGGTTGCACTGTGAGTAAAGAAAGGGGCCTTCAGACTAGGCAGAGCTAATTTCCAGACATAGCCACAAGAAGGAGCCATAGCAGTGAGTAGAAATTCTATAAGGTGAGGTAAAATAACTTCCCTAATTCTATTTGGATGCTTAAACTGTGAGTCCTGGGATTGTATGAACCCATTTACATAGAGAGCTCATATTCATCTGGTCATCCAGCATGTCCCCCAATTCTTTCTCAGGGTCCCTGCTTCCCAGCATAGGACCCACGGTCTCTTTTTATATATATTGCTGAAGAATAGCCACACTTTGATACTTGGTTTCTAAATAGTTCTCTGTGCATAGCATGTCCAGTATAAACTATTTCAAAAGATAGTAAAGTTAGAAGCAAATAAACTCTTTTTTTGCTCATGCTGATGTCCACTGGAAAAGATGAAAATGTCCATTTAGGCTTGCACATTCTGCCCAGAAAGGAAATTTCTTACTGCAAAAAATGGCAGTATTTAGCTCAATCTAAATCCAGGAACGGTCATTTTTCTTTGCCACTCAAATGGCTGGTATGTCCTTTTATTCTATTTATTTCTCTCCTATAGAAAATTGCTAAAAAGGCACATTTATTTAATTAGTTGTTTAATGACTATTTAAAAGTTATTAATTATGTGTATGGTGTCCTAGTTGTACATGACAAATTTTCTATCTACAGTGAAAGGGGGTTAAAAATATACCTTTTATTGTTTGAATAATTAGTAGCTGGTGGCTAGATATTGTCCTCTTTAATTAGTTCCCCCCCACACACACTTTTTCGCTTTCAGACACATAGTGAAGACACTTAAATTGCAGTTCACTAAATAATCCAGCAGGTTGCACTTCTTTTGATGAAATGTCATATATCTTAGTACTGTTCTTATACTGTATCTGAAGGAAGAAAACTGTGACGAACTGCTACATCATCAAACTTTTGCCCGTGTCCAAATGTATCAGAGGATCTTGTATCTCTGTCATAGAGTTAAATGTCAGGAGGTACCATTAGATCCACTTGTCAGGAGGTGAGGCACCTCCAGAGTGCCAGCCTGATGCAGTTCATCAGGGCTAGCTACTTGCAGGCTGCCAGACAGTTTTGTTTACCTGATCATCTGCAGGAAGATCAGGAGTGGAGAACCTTTGTCACGTGGGCTGGATGCAGTTAATCAGGGTTAGCTGCTGTCCAGCCACCAAAGGGTTTGTTTACCAGAGCATCCACAGGCATTAAACTCTTCAGCTCTTAGTGTCCATGATTCACCATTCCTGACCAATGGGAGCTGAGGGATGAGGTATGGGCTGGACCACAGCTTCCCACAGCTCTTGTTGGCTGGGAACGGCAAACCATGGCTACGGAGAGCTGAAGAGTTTAATGCCTGTGGATGCTCCGGTAAACAAACCATCTGGTGGCTGGACAGCAGCTAACCCTGATAAACTGCATCCAGCCAATGTGACAAAGGCTCTCCATTCCTGATCTAGTCTAACCTCCTGTGTATGATATCCCACCAGCATTACCCAACATCCACACATTAAACCCAATAACCAAAATGAGACCAAAATGTTACAACTCAAAGGAGACTAGACCATTATAAGCCAGTAAGGGGGAAGGTTCTACCTGTGTCTTCTAAGTTTATGATGACTGTCGGGCACCATCATTTGTTAAACACCACTATGTAGTTTATTTAATTGGTCTTCCTACTGTCTTACTGTTCCATACATCACATGATGTACAGCATCAGTTTCTCGTCAGCACTTTGCTTAGGAGAGGAAAGGGAAGAGATCTCTCACCATAGATATCCTTCTTGGTTCTGGCTCTGCTAACCTCTTTCCTAATTCTCCCACTTTCCACTTTTTTTGGTGGGTCTTCCTGATCTTCCTCTTTCAGTTAATGGATTAAGTAACTCATTGGCTCCCTAAACTCATACAGACATAGAAATTAGCCCTAGCTTCTCTCAATCCCTTTCCTGCAAAGCTAATTGGATTAACAGTAGATGGTATCATGAGCTTCTTTGGGCACAACCCATTAGTCTTTAAGGTGCTACTAGACTGTTAATTGGTTTTTAAGTTTTTCCAGTTACAGACTAACTCAGCTACCCCTCTGAAACTTTTGGATTAATAGTGACCAGAGTGTTGATTTTCAGCACTTTGTTACAATGCAACATGAAGAGAATGTAAGAGCCAAGATGAACCAGTAGTCAAGACCCCCACAATTGCAGGAAATGATTATGTGATATAGAACCATATAATCCTGGTAAGTAACCCGCACCAACATACTGCAGAGAAATCGGGAGGGCGAATCACCGCCAACCTAATCTTGAGGAAGAATCCTTCCCTACCCCACTTATTATGATCAGTTTAACATTGATCATATGATTAACAAGCAAGCACCTGTCAACGGGAGACTGCTCAGTGCCACCTCTGAGCCTCTGCCCAATGGAAGAGGGAAC
This sequence comes from Pelodiscus sinensis, assembly GCF_052426305.1. Lineage (NCBI taxonomy): Eukaryota > Metazoa > Chordata > Testudines > Trionychidae > Pelodiscus > Pelodiscus sinensis. Next base: position 42,306,253 of record NC_143054.1, on the reverse strand, counting down.
AAATGTGTTCACATAGATGCAAATTTCAGAGTATTTTATCATCATCTTTTTAAGCATCCAAAGAATCATTCTGGAGACCTGTAGTAATTTAAAATGCAACCTGTATAAATATTTGATCTTTATATTATTGAACCATTGTTAATGTCTTGTATGTTTAAAAGAAAACTGCATCAATATGCATGGAAGATTATCTGCTATAAAACCAATATAATGTGCCAATTGTATGGTGGTCTCTATAAAATGTTTATATAGCTGGAAGAAACCCACAAAGAGTTCCACAAACCATAGCAAAGGCATCCAATATATTCACCAGTATGGAGCCTTTTCTGTGAAAATAAAATTAACTGTTTTCTTTTTGTGCTCCTATATAATTGTTTTTATATAGGGTTGTTTAACTATAGCTTGGATTGATGTAGCAGGATGAATGAGACATAGCTATAACTATACCAGTTCTGTTAATTCTTGTCATCTAGGAAGAATAAACAAATAAGGGTTTTCTAAAATAGCTATCAAATTCTCTTAATGTTTAGTTTTAAAAGTAGACATTTTTGAAGAGGGAAAAGGTATTTCTTCTGCAGAAATCTGAGTCAGAGCACATTATGCAAATCTTTGCAGTAAAAATAGCTCTGAATGCAGGGTTTGTTTTCATTAGCAATGGGGGAAAATGGATAGTGGGTGTTTCTAACCAGTACTTTTTGTAGAGCAGTTTAGAAGAATAAGAAAATATTCATAGCAAAACTGCTTTTTCTTATTGAAATAGCTGTACATACAGAGATTAGGCCAGGGTACTGATCCTCCAACCCTTATTCTTGTAAGCAACACTTACTCACACAAGCAGGCACACACATATAAACTTGAGTAGCATTCATCCTTTTGATATGAATAAAAAAAATATTATTGGTTAGGAAGCTGCTATAGATTCCTCCTTGACATGCCAGTTAGAAAGCTTAGAATTACAATTACTTATTAAATGCATTTGTTGTTTCCTTAACAAGCAGCCCAGCACTTTAATAATCACAAATTATGTGTCTACCTGCCTAACAGTAATATCAGTACTGGATTATACAGTACTAACATATATGACAGTTAATTACTGCAAGACTATGAAGTTACAAGGCTATTCCACAACTTTCCTATTTCCTGAAACACTTTGGAGATATCTAGAAAGAGAATATTTTAATAGGAAAGTTCAGATCATAGGAACGACCATACTGGGTCAGACCTAAGATCTATCTGTCACATAAAAAATCATATGTGGAGCCTGTAGCTCAGCAGGCTAGTATGGGAGTTTCCATCCTAGCTGTACATAGCCTGGAATCCTGCAAATGCGAACAGCACCTGGGCTTTATCAGCTTTAACCCATGCCTTGAGCTGGGAAACTTCTAAGCGGTACAAGTTTTACTTCAGTCTCAGCTCATGAGAACGTTGAAAGTGACATTGAGCCAGTATGTATAAACCTGGTAAACAACTGTAATATAACTTATATAGGGAGTCCCATGCCCGGTGGGTCTCACCAGGGACCTGGACCTCGGAGAGTGCCCTGGATTCCCCCAGCTGGAGCCACGTCCACTGCAGACTGAAGGAGCGTAAGGATTTCTATGTGCCTGTTTCTCTCTTATGCATTGCTTTTCCTGTGCTTATTGATGTGTCACTTTGCAGTAGCTGTGTAGCCATCTGGCACTATTAACTCTGTAATAGTAGTGACATAGTGAGATTGATAAAAGCAACTGTCCCTAATCAACTCTGTTGTGAAGTGAATCCATAATCCCGTTTGGCCATGGCCCCCTGAGTTGACACTATCTAGCCCGTATCCTGACTTCTTACAGTGACCAATGCCCAGTGCTTCAGAAAGAATGAACAGAATAGGCAATCATCAACGTATCCATCCCTTGTCAATTACCATTTTCTGGCAAAGAGAGGCTAGGGTCACCATCCCTGTCATTCTTGCTAATAGCCATTGGTGGACCTATCCTATATGAATTTATCTAGTTATTTTTTAAACCCCATTATAGTCTTGGCCTCCATAGCATCATCTGGCAAAAAGTTCCACAGTTTGAATGAATAAATATTTCCTTTCATTTGTTTCAACTTGTTTCTATGAACAAACTTATGTGTGGAGAGTGGCATGTTAGAGGGTATGTTTGATTTCTTTACAGTTACTGGTTGTATCATGCATTTACCTAAGTTTTATCTAGGTAGATTGTCTTTAGGTCCCCAGTCCATAAAAGCACTTAGCTTTAAACCATTGACTTGAATAGAACTATTCATACACTTAAAGTTAAGCACACAGTCAAATCCTTTGTTGGGATCTGGACCATGGGGAGGGGAAAAACATTGCATTGTCACCTGAAGAATTTTGTTCATGAACAGACTCGTGCTTCTAGAAATTTAGAAAAAGAATATAGGCATAACACAGACATAAGAAAGCAGTATTGAATGCCTTGATATTTTAGCTCAGTCTATACAAATGATCATGAAGTAAATGATTGGTTTTGATACCTACAGTAAGATAAAACTATTTGGGCTTAAAGGGCAACTGCTTTGGACTTACAGTAGCATGTTACCCTCCTTTATTGCAGAACTCAAGCCCACTAAACAATAAGTTTGATCCACCAGGGTCAAGTGACCAAATAGATTATCATACTGTATCCTCTAATGCATCAATACTTTGCTAAGCATAGTATGGATAAACTGCATCACAACTTATTTCTGCCATTTGAGATGGACAACATGGTTCAGTGTAAAGAAACTATAATCAGTAACTTTTTCCAAAACTTAAACTAAACCTTAGTTTAAGTTTGAAAGTGGTTGTTCAAAGACGGCCAATGGGAGGAGGCTGACTTTGTACAGAATTGTGTAAGGAAGAAAGGTTAGGGCACAGTATGCTCCTGTGGTCTGGCCTGGATATTTGAAAGGTACAGGTAATTTGGATTGATAACTAAATCTAACATTGTGATTAAGTAATGTGAAATATAGCAATGGTTCATATTGATGTTATTACATGTAATTACAGTCCAGTAAATATCATATAATAACACACATGCAGTATATCCCACAATTTGTACAAGTGTATTTTGAGACTGACACCTTAAACCATCTGTTCCTCATTGACTTTGCTTTCCCCCACTGTATGTGCTCATTGAGTTTGATCCCAGTTTTGCTCACACCAAGTTTACAAAAGTATAACTATAGATTCAATACCATTGCTCCTGATTTACAACAGAATGAGAGCACAACCAGGCCCATTAGGTTAAATTCTGCTCTTAGTTTCAATTTTGTAGTAGTGATATATATTGTTGTAAATTTAGACTTCCTGGAGGTAAAATTTGACTTGGATATTATTTTATTGATGGGGGCGATGATTGCTAAGTAGATGGCATTTCTTTTGTGTTGAAATACTGTATCTTAAGTCTTGATTTGATACACAGTGAAGTCAAGAGCAAAACTCCCATTAATTTAATAGCATAGGATAAGAGGTTTTATGTTCTTAAGCACAACAAGATGAAATTGCTTATTAATATCTGAAATTCTGTAACTGACTACCCCAGTAACGGCATTATCTACACCTCACTGAAAGCAATGTCTTCTCTTCCTTCACTCTGCAGCCCAGAGGGGGGAAGGCTTTATGAGGACCATCAGGGGAAAGAAAACTCTTGCACCCTTTAAGGATTGTTCTTCCTGTCCTCTTTTCATAGGCTTGAGGGGGGGAACTCTGGATGGCTGGACAAAACGGAAACTTACTAACTCTCATGCAAGGGCCTGTGCGTAGGTTAGGCTGAAACATTTTTCAAATTATTTAGTCTCATCTTGACAGTGGCCTGATATAAGTAATAGTTCAGTAGGGGCCAAGTTTCATGATAAACTATAATTAGAAGTGGATAAATTGAAGGTATTTGTATGTGAGAGACTCACTGACTAGCACATCACCTTGTGTAAGCAGATTCTCCTCCTTTAATGGCCCTGCCGTTAGCTACTCTGGCTCTGTGGCAGTGGTCTTCTTGCAACTTAGCCCTCTGGCTGAGTCACTTATGCTACGTCTAGACTGCAGAGTTAAATCAGAAAAAGATGCGCAATTTGTAGTATGCAAATTGTGTATCTTTTTTTGATGTTCTTTTGAAAGAGGCTTTTCTGAAATTTGGTGTGTCTTCATGGTGCCAAATTTTGGGGGAAAAAGTCCTCTTTCGACACATCCCTTTGTGCATACAACATTGCTTTTCTGGGATACCTCCCAGAAAAGTGATGCAGTCTAGGTGTAGCCTTACAGGCCAGCCCCTTCTCAGGTAAACCAATAGGCCCACAGACAATAGTTTGGACCTTTGATCTGACTCCAGAATCTGACTCCAGAATCCCCTGCTCTCAGGAGATTTTATAGTTCTTACCAAATGGTCTCTAATCCATCTTCCTCAGTGGAGTAATAGGAGAATACAATCCTGCTGTCTCTAATGCTTGAGTAAATAGTCAAGGCCTGTCTACTACTCACAAGACCTAATTGCTCACTGCCTCCCTTGACCACTTTCTAAGGGTATGTCTACACTACCCCCCTAGTTCGAACTAGGGGGGGTAATGTAGTCATACGGAGTTGCAAATGAAGCCCGGGATTTGAATTTCCCGGGCTTCATTTGCATAAAGCCAGCCGGCGCCATTTTTAAATGCCGGCTAGGTCAGACCCCGTGCCAAGCGGCTACACACGGCATGGACTAGCTAGTTCGGATTAGGCTTCCTAATCCGAACTAGCTGTACACCTCGTTCCATGACGCGTAGTTCGAACTAGGGGGGTAGTGTAGACATACCCTAACTTGCCCTGTCTTAACCTTTATCATTGTCTTTCACTAGACTCATAATGTACCAATTTGTAGCCTGATGAATATTGCGATTATAAAACTATTTACTATGGTGCAACATGCACTGGTGATAAATAAAACAGTTCTTTATTTTAGATGGATAATTAGAATAATTAAAAAGTACATTAAATTGGTTGTCTGTGTTATTTATACATACATGCAAACTTACATTGTGTATTCTTAGAACTCTATGGGCACCAAAGATGCAAGGAGTAGTAAATGGAAATCACGCAAAGAGGAAGTGATCTGGCCAAGCTTCCTACTTGGTTTTCCTCCGTTATCACTGTGTCCCTGTTAGAGATGGGTTTGACAAACTTGTATATACTTTTTTCATTCCAACCACATATGTTTGGGATCTTGTCTGGTGAAATCAGTTCTATTCATATTTGATATTCTGGGAGATAAACTTTAGGATTTTGGTTGTCTATAATTACATTTCCAATAGTTAAGCCAACATTCAGTATGTTTGTTAATTACTCAGATAAAAAGTGGAGAATATGCTTTTGCAAATGACAGCAAGCTTGGAGGAGCTGCAAGTATTTTGGAGGACTCATTTAGTATTCAAATTAGCTGGGCAAATTGGAGAATTGGTCTGAATTCAACAAGATGAATTTCAGTAAAATTAAGTGTAAAGTACTTAACTAGGCAGGAAAAATCAAAATCTTAACTGTAAAATAGAAAATAACTGGGTAGGTGGTAGTACTGCTTAAAAATTAAAGAGGATCAAAATTTGAATGTGAACCACTAGTATTATGCAGTGGCAAAAAGAGGCTAATATTTCTGGAGGGTAGTGTTAACAGGAAAGTCCTATGTAAGCCACAAAAAAGAACTGGCCAATTCTTTTTGCACAAGCAAGCTCAGCTGAAGTGCTGTATTCATTTCTAAGAGCCACATTTTACAAAAGATCGGTCAAATTGGATACAGTCCAGAGGAGACAACAAAAATGACAAAGGGTTTAGACAACTTACCTGTGTGGAAATGTAAACATGTTTTTGAAAAAGGACATGTTTAGTTTTGATAAAAGAAGGGGGACCTGATAAGAGTCTTTAAATATATTAAGGGCTGTTAGCTATAAAGCTGACTGTCATCAACGACTTTCCACATGTATTATAGTTAGAACAAGAAGAACTGGGCTTAATCTTCCAGCAAGGAAGATTTGTGATCACAGAATTCAGGAGCCCTTGCTGCTGTCTTATACAAGTTAGTGCACCTCTTTAAGAGGGACAGAGAAAATTACAAACCAGCCAGCCAGAATTTAGTGTGAAAATATACACAGAAGCCATGGAAACTGAGGTTAGAGGGCTGCATGTTTTTTTTGCATTGTGAAAATGGAAAGGATGCTTTTAGTGATTTCTACCCTTAAAATAAGAACATGCAATGGTGTCTCTGCACTGCTGACAGTAAAATGGCAGGATCAAGTTAATTTTCTGGGAATACTAAAGTAGCTTCACTACCAAATAGCTAGTTAGCCTCCAGTTGTGCCATCCCCAACTTATGCAAGAAAAATCGTCATACCGCACGGCACGATGATGCATATTAATTCTCTTTCAGACACACAGAATCATTGAAGTAAATGGAATTTTTGACTAGGTGAATCTCGAGTAAGGTAACTTGATTTTAACTACAGTGATCTTATGAAATTCTTCACAGAACAAAGTTTTTTAATTTCTGTACAATTAATGGGCAAAAATAAGGAAGAATACTTTCCATGCCAGCTTTATTTCTGACATTATCCCATTTGTGCAAATTGATCTAATAATATAAATTAATAAGTATAACTCTTACATTTTCAGACCTTGTAACATTAATTGTTACAATTAGAGCTGAACTAATAATTCATATAAACAGTTGATTCTCCTGTATTTCTGTTTACAAGATGCCCATAAACTGATGACTATTTTAAAAATGAAGTTATTTTAAATAATTTGACTTTTCTCCATGAATTGTTTACCTTATACTTTGTTCAGGAATTGAACTATGTTGATAGAAATGTAGCCGTGTTAGTCTGGTGTAGCTGAAACAAAATACAGGACTATGTAGCACTTTAAAGACTAACAAGATGGTTTATCAGATGATGAGCTTTCGTGGGCCAGACCCACTTCCTCAGATCAAATAGTGGAAGAAAATAGTCACAGCCATATATACCAAAGGATACAATTTAAAAAAAATGAACACATATGAAAAGGACAAAACTATGTTGCTTCATTTTTATTGATCCCATCAGGATTTTGGTGTGAATGCTTGCAGAATATGAAATCTAAGTTTCCTTTTTCTTTGGCACTATTCTAGTAAATGTTCACAGGAAGTATAAGGTATATGAATATGACAGCCAAAAATTCACACTCTCCTCTCCCTCACCTCACAAAAACCACGGAGACAAGCTTAAAAGAAGCTTCTTAAGTTTCTAAGAAATCCTATTGTGTTAAAATGTAAAATGTAAATTAAATTAGCATTTAATTCACTTTTAAGGCACATAAACAACCTGATCTCTGTCCAATAACACCTGGGAAGAGGAAAGGAAGAAAAAGTGAATGTTTCTATAGAAGTTAGTTTACTTTAATCTGGGATCATCAAAACTAAAATTCATTTTTGCACAGACTCATTACAGGACAGTTAAGCTTGTTTGTTACCTTGTCCCACATGGATTTGCTGTGATTGTATAATTTCCTGATTGTACCATTGATATAACTATGAATAGGTTATTCCTCCATCAACTTTAGAAAATAGGTCAGGTAGCCCATCCGAAGCCAATTTACAGTATTAAAAGATGCTTAGCTATATTCCGTTTGAGAGGCTAAATATTTTGAACTCCTTGATTTCAACTATAAGAACCAAATAATCAAATTGTTGACAGCTCTGTAATTATTTCACTGCAGAGAAATTAATATACATTATAACCTTAGCTTTGTTAAACTTTTTTGATGGAGGTAAGTTTGTTTTGTGTTAAACAATACTTCATAGTAAATGTTATTTTATACCCTAAGGATACTTGTTACTCTGTCTGACAATACTTAGAGTTTAGGTCTGAACATGGTTCAGGTGGGATAAACAAGTTTGCTATATATTATTATATTTCTGTTGCTCAAGGTACTTATGAAATATGACAAGAGAGAAACTTAACCACTCTTATAATGGGATCATTTTTGTGTGCTAACAGAAATTTCATTCTCACTTTCTGAATTTACTAGAAGTGCACATTATAGACCTCATTTCCCAGTGATAAAATTTTGGCCACTTGTTTACACCTCACACACAAAGTATTGCAATGCTTTTAAGTGGAAAATGTTCAGAGATTATTCTGGTAGTTGCTGTTGTCACTGAAATTGCAGAACATCTTGCATTTTAATCTTAGCTTTGATGGGATGCAATTTATGAATTCCTTTCATTTTTCATTTCAAATTTGAACAAGAGCACTTTGTCTACTTTTGATACATGGGAGAGTGAAAAAAATTTTTTCTTGTACTTCTGCTTTATAAAATTCAAACCTAACCTTCTTTAACTGGGCTATGTTAAAAGAGAGAGAAAGAGAAAGAACACAAGAATCAAACAAAAAAAGAGCTGAAGTTAGCTGAAAATTGGTATAATCACAGCCCTCATTAAAACTTTCATTTGACAAACATGGGTTTTGATTTAACACAGCCGGGAACACTCAGAACTTGGATACTGAGCATGTTCTGTTTAAAGAGCAAGTTTATTTTAATCAAATTGGGTTTGCAGTCTTACAGCTCAATGCAGGGGAAAGCAGATAGGGAAGTGCATACTTTTCAAAAGAGGGAGCTTCTGCATAACACTCCAAACCTCAGTTTCCCTGTATATTGTGTGTATACTATATACCTTTGATGTGTTGTAAGCAGTTTGAAAGGATCTGAGAAGCCATAGGTATACTGAAATCAAAGTGAGTTTTACCTTTGACATCAGTGGAGCCAGGATTCCATCTTTAAAGCCTCAGATTGGTTTAAATATTCTCTCATATCCCAAGCACTACCACCTTTCAAACCCCTCAGTCCCAGCCTGTAACACCCTTCTGCACCCCAAATACTTCACCCCCAGCTAAAGCCTTCAAACCCTGTACTTCAATCCCCTAACTTAGCCTGGATCCCCTCTCACATCCTGAACCCCTCATTTATGGCCTCACATTGGAACCCATATTTCCAGCTCAGAATCCAGACCTCTTCCCACACCCCAACCTTCTGCCTCAGCCCAGAGCCCTCTCCCATACTCCAAATGCTGCAGCTTCACTCCCCAGTCCAGAGCAGACTTCTGCACTCCAAATCCCTTGAATATGGCTCTACCACAGAGCTTACACTACCAGTGAGACTTTTCACCCTTCATGCCCCAATTTCCTGCTGTGGTCTTGATTCTCCCTCACACCCAGAAAATCCTTCAGCCCCAGCCTAAAGCCTCTTCTTGAATTCCTAATTCCTCATATTTGGTCCCACATCAGAGCCTACACTCCAGCCAGAACCTACACTACATACTCCAACCTGCTGCCCCTCATATATGGCCTCATTCTGGAACCCATACCCCCAATTCAGATCCTGGACTTCTTCCTATACACCAATCCCCTACCTCAGCCTGTAGCCCCCTCCCTTACTCCTAACCCTTCAGCAGTTTCCCCCAACATGGAGTTCTATCCTGCATCTATATGCTTCATCCCTGACCTAGCCCAAAGCCAGAGACCTCACGCTCTCTTGTAGCCCAGCCAACTGTCTCAGCCTGGAGCTCCCTCCTGCACTCTGAACTCCTCATTTCTGGCCCCACTCCAGAAAATTTACCACATACCAGAGACTTCGCCCCCTCCTGCAACCCAGCCCCCTGAGCTAACCTGGTGCAAATGAGTGAGTGAGGGTAGGAAGAGCAAGAAATGGGGAGGGTTATGGAATGAGCAGAGGTGTGGCCTTAAAGACAGGTCAGAGCATGATCAAGGCCTCAAAGAAGGGATGGGGTGAATGTGCTTAGTTTTCTGCAAGTAGAAATTTGGTAGCCCTAAAAACCCTAATGAATAAAGATTGTTGGTTTGTCCTTCACTTTTGCAGTTATTGATTTTGACTACTTGACCATGAAACTTTAATGTTGCTTCAATACTGAATTTTTGGTTTTAATATTTATTATATTAAGAAATTAACGCAGCTCTAATAATCATAGTTGCACTAAAATGTGGCAAGCACTTATCTTCTGTCTTCTATCTTGCTATTATTTTTTGGTTAAAAAATAATCTTGAATTCATATAATTGTATGCAAATGCACATTCTTTTAAAAAAGAATCGACGTTGGCTGGAAAACGTTTGCACTTAGATTTTTGTCTCATCCCATTAAAAAGCAAAGGACACAGAGCTGTTGTTAATGTACCTTCAGGTTGCAGAGGAGATGGTGATAAATGTTTTACATTTTTCCCTCAAGTCCTTGTTAGGGTAATAACTCTTCTCCATATATAGCTCTACTGTCATTAATTCATTTTCATTTTAAAAATCCTCAGGAAAAAGGTTTTTCTTCTTTTAATAGTTCAATTTATTTAATATAGTAGCTGAATAATCAAACTATGATAGTTAAAGATGTGAATTGCTATCCTAGGATTTATTGTTTTGGTTCTCTTGTGAATTGATATATGTATTTTAAAAGTTTGTGCTATTGCTTTGATGATAAAAAGAGTTGAGTTTTATTACAAACTCTTTTCCTGCAGTCCATGCTTTATCATACTCTCTTCCTATTAGCATGTATAAAATGTTTTCCACAGGAGCACTTTTTGTTTAGGATGTCCAAGGAAAATATACAGCCAGCTGGATCTGACTAAACATCTTGTAGGTGTTTGGAGCTGATCATTGTGTTCCACAAACCAATGAGATCTCTGCCTCCTGAAAGCTTGCTTGTTCCTAAGGCTGTAGAAGCAAATACCTGAGCTATGTGTCCTGACTCTGATTTCTCTCATATCCTGAGCACTGACCTTCACAAGTTTTCTCTACTTTCTGCTCTTCTTATGTCCTCTGCTTGGGGTTCAGCTGCTAATTCTATCACATAAACATTATTGCCACCCCTACCTCATATATATCCACACACTTCTGTACTTTGGAACCTACTTCTGATGTCACCCATTTTGGTAATACTACTTTGATATTGCTTTTGTGATATGCTATGTGCATCACACACCAAAGCAGTGTCCTGTTTGCTTTATATGAGATTTAACATTCTCACAAATAATTTTAATTTTTTATATATAAACAAAAGGAAAATATTAACATTTATGTTTATATTTCAAATATAAACCAACACAAATAGTACTGTATCGTGGCTAGGACTAGATTGCATGTTGAATATAGAGTTTCTGTTTTACCAAAGATGTCTTCCAAGTCTGGGCAGGAAAAGGTTTTCCTATTTGTGAATATTTTCGAGAGTTCGGAAACTTTTTCAGTCTCATATGAGAATAGAATTGAGACCTTACAAATAATTGAGGGGAGGGGGAGGGGAAAGAGAGAGAGAGCTAGAGAGAGAGCACACTCCAAAATAGGGTTAGGGCACTCACCCGGGATGTGGGGTATGTCTACACTGCAATGCTATTTTGGGATACCAGAGTATCCCGAAATAGCTATCCAATGTCTTCACAGCAAGCCCATTATTTTGGACTCAGTGTTCCAACATCCCTGTAAACCTCATTCTATGAGGAGTAAGGGATGTTTTGGAATAGTTCTTTATTTCAAAATTTGGTGCTGTGTAGACATAAGATTAAGTTTCATAATTTATGTAGCTCAAATTGCCTATTTTATTTCAAGTTACGGTGCAATCTAGACGCACCCTCGGAGTCCTGGGATTAAGCTCTTGCTCCAAATCACATGGAGTAAGAATAGGGCTTAACCCACATCCAAAGTGAGTGCCCTATCCAGGATTCTACGAGCCTTTCTGGGGTGTTCTCTCCCTCCCGTCTCTAAAAGCCATATTTTCTAACAACAAAAGTGTTCTGTTGAAACAGTCCAAACAATTCTAAAGATGTGCATTTTTGTCCATTATTAAAATCAAATACCACTTGATAAGGAGAGACTTAAAAACACTCTAAATTATTGTACTTGTGAAAAATAAAGTGTTATTTTATAAAGTTATTTTCTATTTCAGATTTCTTTAAAAAGGGATTGTTAAAATGTGTCCATTTAATTTTTTTAAATGGGAATTCAATCAAGTGCATTTTTTATTCATTCCTGTAAACTCTTATAATTCGCTATGTTTTAACAAAAAAGTGCTGTAATAAATTTGGTTTCCAATAACATCGTCTTCTTGTTTTCAAACCGTTAAACATTGATTTAGCTGTGTCAAAACAGAGAACTTCTCCAATTTTTTCTTTTATCTCTTTTCAGGTTTATTGAGAAGCAATTCTATTTCAGCTATTTTTATGGCTCATTTTGGTTCAGTCTCTTTCAATGTTTGCTCAGTTATGTCAGTTTTGAGGACTGTACTTGATTTGGTAATTCTGTCTTTTTGTTTGGTTTTATTTGGGCACATCCTGTTTTCCTGGCATAGCCAAACCCTTATCTTGCTTTATTATAAGGGTACTGAATTTGGTGGTCCTAGCTTTTACCATGTATCGATAGTTCTTGATTAAAGAAACAGACAAACTCTCTAAAATATATAGTAGCTATGTATTTTGGGTCTTCTATGCAAAATTTTAAAACAAGCACTCTGGATATGGTATCAAGTGTCATATTATTTCTTTGAAATAATAAGGAAAATGTTATATGTGTGTGTGTGTGTATGGTACACACTCACACACACATACATACACACATACATTTTCTTTTGGGTGTTATATTTTCCTAGAAATTATCTGACATTTAATATGATAACTGATCAGAGTGCTTGTTTTAAAATTTTGCATAGAAGACCTGAAATATACAATAATTATATCAGTGGGCCAGCTGTGAGAAAAGTCGCAGTCACCCCAGGAGACACTGTCCTAACCTTAATCTGAGTCAATACCAAAGGTCTCAGTTCAGATGATGACAATGTTCTCTGAACAAGGCTATCTGTTGCCTAGACAGCAGGCACTTTCCTTCAGGGTCATGGATCTCCCAAGGGAGCATCACTATACTCATGTCCTGGGGAAAAGTAGGCATGGGAATGAGCTGAGGAACAGCTCCTAACTGGTGGGCATGGTATCATGGCTAGCCTGCTCCTCTTCCTCCTTCTCTTTTTCCTCCATAACCCCACCCTTGTGCACACTGATGCCGGGTGTGTCCAGGCCGAACTTGATGACAATGGTAGGGGAGGTGACCACCTCACCCAGAGTGGCATCCTGTTGCTCATAGAAGTGGCAGGTGTGTGGTGCTGCCCCAGAACAGGAACTTTGCACCCTGGCCTTTATGTAGGCCTGCAGGAGTTCTTTAATTTTCATCTGCACCTGGTCCAGGGTCCTGGTGTGTCCTTTCTCTGTCATGCTGGTGACAATCCGGCCATAGACATTGGCATTTTGCCTCTTAATGCAAAGATCCTGGATGGTGATTTCCTCCCTCCAGACCTCGATGAGGTCCAGGATCTCCAAACCAGTCCAGGCTGGTGCCCTCTTTTGCTCCTGGTCAGGAGCATCAGAGGGTGCTGCGGGCATGCTCACAACCAAGAGGGGTTCACTGGGAGCAATTGGGTCACTCATGGCTCCAATGCAGGGTGCTGTATGGCACAGGGCTAGCAGGTCTGTGCTGGTGCTACAAACCCTTTACATTTGGCCTGCAGCTTTAAGCTCTGCAGGAGGAGGGAAGCATTGGAGTTTTTGGGGGTGTGGCCAGAGTGGCCACAAGTGCAGCTATTAGAGGTCTCTGGAGGCCAATTATTTCAAAATAGCAGCATCTGAGTGTCCACACTTACACCATTTTGAAATAACTATGGGTATGTCTACATTACCACCCTAGTTCGAACTAGGGTGGTAATGTAGGCAACCGGAGTTGCAAATGAAGACCAGGATTTGAATTTCCCGGGCTTCATTTGCATCTCGCTGGGCGCTGCCATTTTTAAATGTCCGCTAGTGGGGACTCCGTGCTGTGCGGCTACACGCAGCATGGACTAGGTAGTTCGGACTAGGCTTCCTATTCCGAACTACTGTTACTCCTCATAAAGGATGTGGGGTAATGGCTCCAGGAAGGGGCTCAGGGCTGAGTCCCGGAGTTGGAGTTCAGGAGGCTGTGAGCTCCTTCCAGACAGTTCTTACTTGAGGCAGTTCCCAGTCAGTGGCACAGCGTGGCTAAGGCAGGTTCTGTGCCTGCTCCACCTCCATGCCACTCCTGGAAGGAGCTAGCATGTTCCTTTGTCCCATGGGAGTGGCATGTGACTCTGCACACTGCTCCTCCTTGCACGCACCACCCCCATACTTCCCATTGCCCACATTTCCCCATTCCCAGCCAATGAAAGCTGCAGGGAGGGCAATGTGTGCAGCCATGTGCATGCACCCCACAGAGGGCAACAGAGACTTACTGACTGCTTCTGAGAGCATGTGCAAGGCTGAGACAGGCAGAGAGCTACTGGATTTTAGTGGTCAGTTTTCAATTGACTGTCAGAAGCTCCACGATTGAGCAGACTATCACGATCTAATGGTTGATAACCAATGATTTATAGTAATCCAGACTGGAAGTTTTAGATACATGGAGTACTGTGTCCAGGTCAACATCATAAAGCCAGATCAGGGGTTCCCAACCTTTTTTGGTCCCTGTACCCTCTTGGCTTTTGGTAACCTTCCCGTACCCCCTATTCAATATGAAAGGAAATAAATTCTAGACCCTAGAATCCACAACTTTTTTCACTGGCACTACTACTTTTGGAATATTTCAATTAGGATAATCTAGTTATTTACCAAATATTCCCCATACCCCCTTGACAAGCTTCTCATAACCCCTGGGGTTTCACGTACCCCAGGTTGGGAACCCCTAAGCTAGATTGTATTTAAGATGCAGGGTTTTGGTAGGCTTACAGACAACAGAGTGTTCTGGTGAGTTTTTCTGAACACTTATAAGACTATCTTGAACATAGAGCTGCTCGTCCCAATAGATTTCAAGATCAAATTGGAAATTCAGCTTTTGAAGAAAGAGATCATAGATGAAAAAGCCTTAAGATCTTTGAAAGAAGAGCAATTGATATTATATATGTTTTATGCTGTTATGATTATATTACAATAGGAAATGCGTTATCTAGAATAATGCTGATCTTTGTATACAATACATTCTTTTATATCTCCAAAAGCAGACATTTAATTTGTAATGCTATTTCTTTAGTTCCTCCTGTTAGTGACTAAAATGTGAGGCATAATTACATGGTGTGGAATCAGTATAGAAATGTATTCCTTCTTATTGTTTGATAATAATAATGATTTGTAATTAAACCTTCATATACTGTTTTAACCTGTAGATACTGCTATTTTTTCCCCTTGAAAAGTTATTACTGTCCAATACCTAGGGTATGTCTACACTTGCACCCTAGTTCAGACTGGGGAGGCAAATGAAGCATACTGAAGTTGCTAATGAAGCACAGGATTTAAATATCCCGCTCTTGATTAGCATATTCACGGCTGGTCACCATTTTAAAATGCCGGTCGTCTGATTGTACTTGCCGCGTGTAGGCGCGGTAGTCCGATTTAAAACCCTTCCCTCAAATTAACTGTTACTCCTCATTGCATGAAGAGTGACATTAGCAACTTTGGTATGCTTCATTTGCCTCCCTAGTCCAAACTAGAGGGCAAGTGTAGACATACCCCTAGAAAGTAATTGTGAATGATCTTGGGGCCATTTTAAATATTTGCATTTTTTTTAATATACGTAACTGCTTTGACAAGTAATATCTTGTGTATTGATATGAGCTAGTCCTATGGCTTTCTTAAATGCTGAAATCAGTAATAATAATAGCATCGGCCTAGGATTATAAGTTTGTTTGCAACTGAAACAGTATAAAACCAGGTATGTACATGCATCCAGTGAATTGTAGGGCCAGGGCTTTAAAGAGCTGAGGCAACAGGGTGAAAGTTGTGTAAAGGAATTAGAATTTTTCTCTGAAGGCTTGTTTCAGAAAATGTAGCCCACAGTTACTGTAGGCTTCCATTTACATAAGTGTGGACAGCTACACCTTTTTTTCGCATTTCACAACTTCCATCTTCTGATTGAGGCATTCTGACAGAAAAAGTTGTATTTTTTTAATCTGGTGGAGACACATGCAAGGTAGTCTCAGGGGTTGACTATACTCATTCCAGGCCACATCTAGTCCACAGAGGGAGGCAAGTTGATTCCCGTTTCTTGCCTGGAAAGAGCCATCCAGCCACAGTTCGATGTTTTTTTTATTTTATCAAGTTCATTATACCATTGGCTGAAATTTAATATGGCTCACTGTGTTCATAATTTCTTTTCTTTATGGCTTGCTTCAGAATTTGTGTGATCTAGCTTGATCACTGAGTCAAGCTGATTATTTGACTGCCTTTTGTGTAACCCATGTTTGGAGATCATGCTTGTAGAGTTTCTGATCTGATAAATACTTAATGCTTTTTAGAAGCAATTAAGTTCATTCTCTGGAAAACGGAAGCCTCTTTTGCAGAACAGTTCTGGCCAGTTGGCCAACAATGTTTATTAGCAAAGTTGAAGTTTGGTGCTGAAAATTAATTGAATAAGACTAATGTGAGGAAAAATATTAGGGAAAGGCCAGAACTTGGCTCTATTTATTTCTTCAGCCCCAAATCTGACACATTCTTGGTCAAAATAGATTTTTGAAGTCACAGAGGTCTAATGAACTCTTGTGCCCCCACAGCCTATCTGGCCTCTGGGCCAGAGATGAAGTCCAAGAGTCCAGTCCACCCAGAACGTGAAGGATGGGTTCTAGAGTCACTGTGCATAACATCAAGCTCTTTTAGAACTGGTAGTCTTTCCCCCTTTGTCATTTGGTTATGGAGATGGGGGTCCAGTTTACCTCCTGTGTGATCGTGACAAATTCAGTTAGTCTCTTGAGTCTAAGTTCTATCACTATACATGGGTATAATGTGCTTATAATTAGTTTCCATTCGGTCTGGTTTTCCAAAGGTTGTCCCCTCTTTTTAACAGTAAATCTGTAAAGAATCAGATTAGAGCAGTGTTTCTTAAACTTTTTAAGACTGAGGAACACCAAACAATAATTTTTGTTTTTATGAGGAACACCAAGAGTTTTTGGTTGAGAAAAAACAACAACCCACACCTTGCCCCTTGAACACCAGATGACACTTTTATTGACAACAACAATATTCAATCACTGCCCGATGATAGTTTAAGTATCTTTTTAATTATCTGTTGAAAAGTGGAACATCTTTTTTAATCTAAGTATCACAAACATAACCTGTGAATTGCTATCCATTAAATAAAAAAATGTTGTCAAACAAAGAAGGAACATTGTATCTGGCCCCCCTAAGCTGACCTGGGTAATAAGTGAGGGCTAAAGGCAGCAGTGCAAAGACCCGGGTGGGGTGGCAGCTATAGGGCAGCTCTCTCTCCTGGCAGGCAGCATCCCCAGACCAGAAGAGGAGACAGCCAATCGGAGACGGCCCTGCTACTAGTCCTGCAAAACTACTCCCCTTTGGTAAAGGGTGCAACTGAGGTGCGGAGCTTTCCCAGGCGATTGCAAGCTGGGCACAGAAGCACGTGAGGAGTAATGTGGGTAGCCCCGCCTCATTTCCTGCTGCATCATCATTCGCTCATCTCTTCCGCCCTTTGCGCAGAAGCACTTGAGGAGGACTGCAGGTAGCCCCTCGGGGCTGCGGGACCAACCCGGCAGCACCCCAGCTGTCCCCGATTCAGCCGCTGCTGAAATTGACCAATGGCTGACTCCAGGAGTATCAGTATCAGCAGCGGCTGACTTGGGGACACCTGGGGCAGGGTAGCTGGGGTGCTGTTGGCTTGGTCCAGTAGCACCGAGGAGGGATCATAAGAACATAACATAAGAACATAAGAACGGCCGTACTGGGTCAGATCAAAGGTCCATCTAGCCCAGTATCCTGTCTACCGACAGTGGCCAGCACCAGGTACCCCAGAGAGGGTTGACCGAAGACAATGATCAAGCGATTTGTCTCCTGCCATCCCTCTCCAGCCTCTGACAAACAGAGGCCAAGGACACCATTTTATCCCCTGGCTAATAGCCTTTTATGGACCTAACCTCCATGAATTTATCCAGCTTCTCTTTAAACTCTATTATAGTCCTAGCCTTCACTGCCTCCTCTGGCAAGGAGTTCCACAGGTTGACAACACGCTGTGTGAAGAAGAACTTCCTTTTATTAGTTTTAAACCTGCTACCCATTAATTTCATTTGGTGTCCTCTAGTTCTTCTATTATGGGAACTAATAAATAACTTTTCTTTATCAGCCCTCTCCACACCACTCATGATTTTATAGACCTCTATCATATCCCCCCTCAGTCTCCTCTTTTCTAAACTGAAAAGTCCCAGTCTCTTTAGCCTCTCCTCATATGGGACCCGTTCCAAACCCCTAATCATTTTAGTTGCCCTTTTCTGAACCCTTTCCAAGGCCAAAATATCTTTTTTGAGGTGAGGAGACCACATCTGTACACAGTATTCAAGATGTGGGCACACCATAGTTTTATATAGGGGCAGTAAGATGTTCTGGGTCTTATTTTCTATCCCTTTCCTAATAATTCCTAGCATCCTATTTGCCTTTTTGACCGCCGCTGCACACTGTGTGGAAGTTTTCAGAGGATCAACCCAGCAGCACCCCAGCTGCTCTGCCCCAGGCATCCCCAAGAGCAGCTGGGGTGCTGACGCGGCGCCAAGGGTCGGCGCTACCCGACCAACCCGGCAGCTCTCCAGCTGCTCTGCTGCAGGCGTCCCCGATTCAGCCGCTGCTGAAACTGACCAGCAGCGGCTGAATCAGGGACGCCTGGGGCAGAGCCGGACTATCAGAAGGAGGGGCTATGAGGGGTCTGGTGTGGCATCCCCCCCACCCCACCCCAGACCCCTCATAGCCCCCCCTTCCGATAGTCCGGCATATCTGATAATCTGGCACCCCCTGGGTCCTAAAGGTGCCGATAGGAAGTTTACTGTACTTAACTAGCATTTCAGTATTCCTTTATGTGAATACAGGCACAGAGACAGAGAATTTTTGGTTCAGTCAGTGTACAGAATGTGGGATAATATAATGTTCCATTTGCATAGGTAGCATTTGTGATCTAAGTCTACTTTGAACAGGTTGGTGATCCAAATGATATCATGGGAACTTCTGAGGAGGTCTGATCAGTCTGCTTCTGTGGTCATATTAGTTCTTTTATACTGCAGCTTTCTCAGTATTTGGTCTTGTTGTTAGTTAATACATAGTTCATTACAGACACAAATTCAGAGTTCATCATAAACTCTAAGACTCTGGATCATTTTTTCTTGTGTGAAATTCGTGTTCACTGAAGTTAATGGAAAAATATCTATTGATTTCAGTGGGGCCAGAAAAACTCCTTGTTTTCTACTAGGTACCCTAACTCATTTTCAGCACTCACGCATATGGATGACAAATTCAGTTTGCAGAAGTGTGTAGTTTTATTTATTTATGGATGGGCATATTGATTACTGATTAACCTCTTTCACTCTTTAACCAATGCAGTCTGTCTCCTGAAGCTACAATATCAGGGACCCTAGGAGCACATCAGCAACAATTCCAGTTTACAAGTTACTTTAATAACTAATTCGCTAAGTAAATAAACCGTCCCACAAATACTGAAATATAAGAATAGATAGTGCAAAATGTTTAGTTCTGTGACTGGAATAACTTACATTTAACAACTCTTGTTGGGTGACACTGGAGTGCCAGTTATTATTCTCCTCCTCATCATTTCCATCATCATGGATTGTCATCATCCTGGTATCTCCGCATATGTTTCTTACCTTCACATACAGGCTGGCCAGCATTTTTTTTTTCTGAATCATGCTTACACTGACTAAGGGTATGTCTTGACTACAGGGTTTTTTTAAAAAAAAGTGGTCTTTTTTCAAAAAAACTTCCCCTGCATCTAGACTGCCACCAAGTTTTTCGAAGTTAAATTGAAAAACCATGGCATTTTTTTCGACCACGGTAAACCTCATTTTATGAGGAAGAACACCTTTTTTCGAATGTGCTCTTTCAAAAAAATGTGTTCTTGAATGTAAACAGGGCTTTTTCAAGAAAGCATGCAGACTGCCTGAGTGTTCTCTTTCAAAAAAGCTGCTCACTTCGAAATAAGAGGCTTTTTCGAAAGATTCTTGGCTTGTAGTCTAGACGTTGCCTAAGGCTTATATATATGCTTTAGGGTTCCAACTCTTTGTTCCTTATTCATGCTTTCATAGCCCACTAATTTAAGGGTTCCCCATTTCTTAGCCCCTTTGTTCCCCTTATGCTCATTCTGACTCTAAATAAACAAATCCCCATGGTACGTGTAATTACAGAAGAATTCTTTGTGATGTTAGTTGGGTGTCTTATAGTGTAGATAGACATTTTTGGCAGTACCCATTGGTGTATTGCTTACAGCAAATCTTGTACTTTACTGGTACAGGGTTATTCCCGGCTCACCTACTTATGTCAATTCTCCTTAAGCATGAGGCCTAATATGGTTTAGCTAAAATCTTGCAGACCTCAACTTTTCTGCTCTGTGTTAATTACTATTTATATTTTACCTTAACATACTAAAAATAGGTAATAGTTTTTATTCTTCATTATAAGTGCACTCTACGGCATTACAGTTTCTATAGTATTTAATAAATTACCATCATCCCCTATCCTTCTTCTCTGATTGTTTTGGACTCTTTTGTCTTTTCCATGAATAATCATTTGTTTCTCTTGGCTTATCTAACTCTCACTGCTGCTTCTGTATTGTGGCTCAAGCAAAGGTTGGCAACTGGTATAGACAATGAGTATTTTATTGCCTCCTCTATCTTTTCCACTGTAATCTGGCCCATATCCCTTTTCCTCTTCTTCTGGATCTTATGCTAGTATCTTACTATTCTTTATGCTTTGAAAGGCCAGGAAGGACCACTGAGATCATTTAGTCTGACCTATTGTATAACATAGGGCATATAGCTTCCCCATAATAGTACCATAGCACATAGTATAGAAAAAAAAATCCAATCTTGATTTAAAAATTGTCAGTGATGAACACACCATCATGACTGTTTGTGAATTGTCCTAAGGATTAATTACCCTCACTCTTTTTTCTGATAGCTTTCAGAACAGTATCCAATCACCTGGCAGAAGCACAGTACTATGTGCTTTAGTGTCATAGCTGCTCTTACAATGAGCTGCAGTTTTCAGGCTATACAAAAAGCTTCCTTCTTCATCTGATCTTTCCTTTTTATGGCATGTTCTCTGTAGTTCCTAGATAAAGGGTTTGGGGTTTATGTAGGACTCAACTCAAAATCCATATAGTTGATAAACCTAATGAAATATGCATGGACCATTTTATTGTGATGGTAACCCCAGGAGTATTCCTCTGATAAAATGCTAACATTAAATTGCTTTTCTTGCTAGTTTCCTTGTAGATTGCAGGGAATAGTTCTTTATCTGTCAGTCTCTTCTACCCATTCCACACCTTTTCTGTTGCAAAGTGTTCCCAGCTAAAATTGCAAAACCGTCACATAATCTTCCTTCAAATGCCTTCCTTCAAAGCTCTCCTTGCCATGATGCCTGGGGAAAAAATCCTGTTACCGTTAAACATCTGGAGGGTTGTGACTACTGCTAATCGTATTTATCACAATTATCTCACTGTTACCTTGTGCTTCCTTTATCTGTTTGATGTATTCCATATGCCAGGTCTCATCTTATACTTAGATTGCAAACATTTCAGGAAAGGGACAAATACTGTTCAACAAAATGGGTCCCAGGCAACTGAGAGCTATTGTGATTCAAGCAACAATGGATTTTCTCATTGTCCTCTCCGTGATGGAGAACCAAATTTTGTACAAATATTACTTAAAAATTGTCAGCCACTATTTTTGTCTTATTTTTTCTTGCAATAAATATGTACATCTATCCATCTATACTTTTCTCTAAATCCAGAAAGCCAGGGGAAATGAGTTCAAAGGATTTGATAGTCTGTATTGAACATAATGATACTCTTTTGGGGTTTAATTATTTCCAACATTGGTAATTTGATGCTCCGTCACTTTTCATTTAAGCCTAATAAGATCATTTCATGACTAAGTTTATGATATTACAAGTCAGTTTTTACTTTACAACAATAATGAGAGAACTGCAACATATACATGGAATAGAATAAGATAAATGCCCTTTGTATCATAAAATAATAGCATGTAGCAACTTGAAGCAGAATAAAATCCAGGATATTCAACTTCAATCCTTAAATTCTTTTTAGTAGTCAGAAGAGAACTAGATAACATTTTCTAACATTCTTCAGTGCCACAACTAATGAACCATAATTGGAAGCTGAAATTCCAGCTCCAGACCAGCTTGAAAGTGAATACAATAGACTAGATGATGTTCTGTCACTGGAGAATGTGCAATGGTGAAAATAACACTCTGCAAACAGAATTTGAACTCTATTCCCCAGAAGTGAAATTACTTATCCATACTGCAGATAAATAAATGCTGACTATATCTGTCCTGGGGGTTGATAACTCTCAACCTCATCATCTCAGTATATCCATGTTGGGTACACATAATTGATCTAAGACTTCAATATGAAAGAGTTAGCTAGCTTTTCCTGTTGTTGAATGTATCCAGGGTTACCTCTGTTCCAGTCTCTACACCAATACCAGCAGATTTTGGGGGACAGGGAACATGCATTCAAATATATTAACTAGTTGAATTACTTTTTAATGTCACTGAAAGCCATGCACTACTTTCCCAGTGTTCATCAGGCTTTATTACTTTTAAAGGCAGAATTGCCTTCACCCTCTGTTGCTGAACATGACCTAGTCCTTTAAAAGCCATAACTGACCCCTGAATGTTTTTTAAGTGACTGTTAGAGTATTGTTTCAATATGAATTCCTAGGCATTACTAGTTGGTAATGTATAACCCACACACCTCCTGAGTATGGTATGCTGTCCCAGTTAGTGGCACTGAGACCACCTACAGACAAAAATGAGTGTGCTATACAGCCTTAGCTACCAGACAGCTGGCTTTTTAGCTCAGGTGGTCGAGACTTATGCACTAAGTTACAGAGGTTCCCAAGTTCAGTTTTGCCTGTTGGTATTACAAATATATCATTGAAATCAATGAGAACTTTGCCATTGATATTAATGAGCACAAAATCATGTTCTTAAAGGAGAAATGTAGCTTGAGTGTATGATTAGCTCCTTAACTCAAGGCTAGAAAGGATAACTGTGATTATCCAGTGATCTATATATAGGCCATAGAACTTTCCCAAAATAATTCCATTAGCATATATGGTAGAAAAATATCCAATTTGATTTAAATACATGCCAGTGATTAAAAAAATCCACCATGATGCTCAGTAAACTATTCAAATGGTAAATTGCCCTCATTTCCAGCCTTAATTTGTTCAACTTAAACTTTAAATTGGATCCTGTTACACCTTTCTCGCTAGATTGAAGAATGTATTGTCAAATACTTTTTTCCTGTGTAGGTACTTACAGGCTGTAATCAAGTGACTCTTAATCATCTCTTTGTTAAACTAAATGACTACATCTAGACTGGCATGATTTTCCTCAAGTGCTTTTAATGGAAAAGTTTTCCATTAAAAGCATTTGTGGAAAAGAGCGTCTAGATTGGCATGGACGCTTTTCTGCAAAAGCACTTTTTGTGGAAAAGCATCCGTGCCAATCTAGATGCGGTTTTGCGCAAGAAAGCCCCGATCACCATTTTCGCGATTGGGGCTTTTTTGCGTAAAACAATACCGCATTGTCTACACTGGCCCTCTTGCGCAAAAGCATTTCTTCAAGAGGGCTTTTGCCCAAACGGGAGCAGCATAGCATTTCCACAAGAAGCACTGATTTCAGACAGTAGGAAGTCAGTGTTCTTGTGGAAATTCAAGAGGCCAGTGTAGACAGCTGGCAAGTTTTTCCGCAAAAGCAGGTGCTTTTGCGGAAAAACTTGCCAGTCTAGATGCAGCCAATAGATTTAGCTACTTGGGTGTATAACTGGGCAGGTTTTCTAATCCCTTAAGCATTCTTGGAACCCTCACCAATTTATCAACATCTTTCATTAAATGTTCTTTTGCATTTTCTTTAATGATCTAGAAGTATATAGACAATCACTGCTGACAGAAATTGCCAATGATGCAGTGTGTGGCAGAATGGAAAACGAGGGCAAGGCATCCATACAGAATGATTGGGATTGCTTGGTAATCTGGGCCCATTCAAATAAAATGTGTTTTTAATATAGACAAATGGAAAAATTACATAACTAAGAGCAATGAATTCAGTCCATATTTAGGGAATATGAAATTGAAGGCTATGAGTCTGGACACCAAAATTGAACATTCCAGTACAATGCTGTGGCAAAAGGGCAATATGATGGTTGTATAGACAGGGGAATGGTGGGTTGGAACAAGGAAGTGATTTTACCTTGTATGGGACTGGTGGGACTAATGCTTGAATACTGAGAACAGTTTTGCAGGACAGTCCTTATTTTTAAAAGGATGTTGAAGAATTGGAGAAAATCCAGAAAAGAGCTGTGGAAATAGTTCAAGGGCTATAGTAAATGTCTTACAGTGAGTCAAGGACTCAGTGTCATATGTTAGCAAAAAGAAGATTGAGAGGTGATGATTACGGTACATAAGGATGCTCCTGGGTCAAATATTGTGCAGTCAAAAGCTCTTTAATCTAGTGGAAAAATGTATAACAAGAACCAGTGGCTAGAAACTCAAGTTGGGCACATTCAAATTGGAAATAAGTCACACATTTTTAACAGTGATGATGATTAACCATTGAAACAAATTACCAAGAAAATGGTGGATTCTCCATTACTCGATGTCTACAAATCGAGGTTCTATTTCTTTTTGGAGGTCATACTTTAATCAAACAGAAGTTATTGAGCTTAGTACATGGATAATGGGGTTAAAAGCAAGTATCTTTAATGTATAGATGATCTAATAGTCACTTTTGGCAACAGCTCTATGTACATATGAATATATGAACTGGTTGAACCTCTGTGGTCTGGGACTCTCCAGTCTATCAACATCTGTGGTCCGTCCACAGAGGTTGCCAGCTGGTCTGGCAACTGGTAGCCTGAAGGGGCAGTGACCTGGGGACAGGAAGCCTGGTCAAGCTTCAGCAGCTGGAGAAGGGCCAGGCAGCCAGCCCTTGATGACTGGGAATGGAGCTCCCACCAGCCAGGAGAAGAGAGCCCCACTGGCCAATATGCAAGGACTTGCATAACTCACCCTACCTCCTATTATGTCCCCACTAGCCTCTGAATCTAATTTCTCTTCTGTTAATGATACAGGCTGAACTTCCCTGGTGGTTCCAAAGGAGGGAATTTGCTGGGACAATGCAAGGACAAAGATTTGGAATTAACTTGATATTCCTATCTCTTCCCATTGTACAAAAACATTTCAGGAATGCATAAACACTGTATGACCTTATGTACTGTAGGTGGTAGGTGCAAATGTGAGTTAAGGACAGGGTGTCAGACTGCATTCACTTTTCATTTTTACTTATATTCCTTGACTTGAAATAAGCACCACCCTGTGCTACTAAAAATATAGCAGGCATTTATAAGGATTAAAATCATCGTACAGTGTTATAATTTTGCTGACAGATAAATTAAAATCAAGATAAAATAGGTATTCACTCTCTTTATAACCAGCTATAGTGGAAAGCTCCACAGTATATTAACCATGGGGAAAAATTAATTGTAAGCTCTTTCTACTGATTATATGATGATCCTCTCTTCCACTATTGAGATTTGTTTATCAACCACTGTAATCACACAATCAAAATAAAAGCCCCATGTCTAACGCTTATCATTCAACTGACTGTGTGAAATTTCATCAGAATCCTTAATATTAACTTATTTTAATTGCATGAATATGTGTAATTAATTCCCCATTCTGTGAATTCACAGGTGTTATTGAGAAAAGAAGGTTAGTTGAATTTCAAATCTAGGTTAAAAGAAGCCCAATAATGCAAGGAAGAGGCCATTTCAGCAGTGAAAGCTCATGATGCTTCACTTGTATTTCACTTGTTACTCTGCTCTAACAACTGATCTGGAGAAACATCCATAAAATTGTTATTCTGCATAGGTCTCTTTTGAATGACAAGTCACATTCAATCATGTTATTTAAAAATCTCATGAGCTAAACAGTACAGCGTTTGAGAATTCTGAGACCTTTTAAGTACATATGCACAGAAACTCTTGAAGACTTTTAAATATATATATATACACACACTTTTCTGAGAGTGCATACGTGATAGTAGTAAGGCATTAGCAAAGTTACAGGGACATTATAGGACCTAATGTTATATCAAAATCAGATATAACTTTCAATTCTTATAATCTAATTACAAAAGGTAGTCTAAAATCTAAAAACTTGTTTGTTTTCCAAAATTAACATTTTTTCTCCCAGCCACTTTAATAAGCATGGTTGATACTGCCAGCTCTTTGGGACAGGGACTATATTTGTGTTTTGTTTTGTTTTGTGGTTTCTGACAGAAGTTCCTGTGCATTTCTATAATTTTAAAAAAATGCCATATCTATTTTATTGCATCTTTTAAATATTGATTTTTGTAAGGCTATTTTCTGGTACTTATGGGCACACTCTTGCTTTATTTTATTTTAATGTAGGGAAAAAACAAATTACTTCACTGAAAATGAATGAAAAAACATCTGGATTTGGCCCTCTGATATAGTAAATACAGATAGCTGAGAGATAAGTGTCCTCATGTCCATTGATTTCTGTGAGAGCTCAGGACACTTGGCTCAGTATTTCTTTGGAGATAAACAGCACCTTTCTGGTCTGCACCCTTCTTAGGACTGGCAAAAATGAAGGAAATTGTTCTTCTGGCTCTGCAGCAGCAAATTACTAAATTTCTTTCCAGGCATTCTCCTGACAACACTGATAATAGTTGTGTATTTTTCTAATGGTGCACTGTACCTGAAAGTTTTGAAACAAAAAGAGCAACTGGCAGGTTTCAATTAGATCTTCCTTTCCTCTTTTATGTCGCTGTAACGTTAATACATTTTGTATGCTTTATTTCTATGTGCTTGTCTCCAATTTTTCTTTTAAAGTTCCATTAACCTATCCATTATTGACAACCCTCAATAACCCTAAATGTTTGTGCAAGATGGTGTTAAAATATAGGAAACTATAGTATATTTCCCCAAAGCCTTATTATAAGCAACAATTAGATGCAAAATTAAATTTTATTTACAATATGCAATATAAAACTGTAATCATTTTTTTTTAATTTCAGCTCAAAAGGAAACTTAGAACAGAATATCTGAGAAATAGGGAAGAATAAAGCAGATATGGTTTTTTTTCAATATTCTGAGTTTTACAAATAATGGGCAGTAGAAATGTAGAAAAATATGTTCATAAAAAGCTTGACAGAGACCTTTTATTCTAAACCTACCTGATTTGTCATAGTTTTATGCATGAGAAACTTAAATGCACTGTTTGGATTTATATATTGAGCCTTCAATTTATCCTGTATGATACAATTATTTCTGAACAGCTACATAGAAAGTGATAATTTGAGATAGAGAATGCAGACAGAATAAGAGTACCAGAAGCAGAGGTACTATATTTCTTTTTCTTCTCATATAAACTTTTCCTCAGAAAAGAGGGGATGCATTCTCTCAATCATGTTGTGTATAGTCACTTGAACAGTCGATTCTTGTGGTGATCAAGTATATGTAGAGAAGTGAGCGGGGTACCTAGTGTTGTCATCTTGAATGTTTGTTTGTATTGTGGAGTTGTAATTGTTGTTCACGGAGCTCTTTTAATGCCCTATAGTGTAAAGCCAAAAGGTTTATGCTCAAAAGAAATGAATCAGCCACTTAGTATATATATAGATTGCCATAGGGCAAGGCAAACAAGGCAGTTGCCTTTAGGGCCCCAACTGCAAAGCACAACCAACCACAGCATGCCACCTTGGGCCCCACAAACTCTTTGGCTGGACCTATTAGCCACTTAATATACATATAGACAGGCCCAGCCAAAGAGTTTGTGGGGCCCAAGGTGGCATGCTGTGATTGGTTGTGCTTCGCAGTTGGGGCCCTGAAGGCAACTGCCTTGCTTGCCTTGCCCTAAGGCAAGGCCTACATTTAAAGGCATATATCAGACTTCATTGGGAGCTAAAGGAACCTAAAAACCAGCCCCTATAAGCCTCAGGCTAGGGACCTAAAAATAAGGAACTATAGCAAATGGATGCATTATGAAAATGTAAGGCTACAGGGTTGTACAATGTTTTGAAGATGTAAAGTGTTACACAAGTGCACAGTGTTATTTAGAATTTTAAAATCATTTTCAAAGTCCTTTGAAGGAAAAGCCAACTTCTTACAAATAAGCAGATCCTATATCCCTTGTCATAGAAAGAATAGACATTCTTGATAACATTTTACTAACTTAAGGAATTTTCATTTCAGACATCAAAAAAAGTTTGAAATGTCATTCCCAAATCATCAAGGGTTCAAACATTCCTGATCTCTTTATATACTGTATAATATACACAGTCGTTGACATGACATATTAGGAGATAATTTAGGAATACAACAGTAACAGGAATTTATACCTTGAACTACGAACATTATTCAGATTACTGATCTGAAGATCTCAATTGGCATTATAATCAATGTCATTCAGTTTAAAATTGTAACTTAAAGTCTGCTCCTTTTCAACTAGAATTAATGTCACTAGAAGTTCTTTATATAGAATTTGAATCAGGGTACTCTTAAAGATAACTCTTGACTGGGGAACCTGAGTTCTGAAAAACAATGGCTAGTAAGAGTTACATTAGCAATGAAACAATTACTTTTCTTCATTTGTATGTCCCTGCAGGCTTCAAACTCCTCTATGTGATCTACTGAGCAGTGGTCATTCTTTTCAAAGGAGCTTGTGCATTCATCCCCTTACCCTGGAAGGCAAATCTTCTTAATGTACAGTTCTAATGTCACAGATGAGCTTAAAATTGAAGTCTTTAGGGTAGTCAGAAGAACAATTGTTGTATCCCATCCTGTTTAAGGCCAATCAGACACAGGCATTTGCTGTACTGTGGCCCACATCATCTTCTCTGATAGTTCATGATGAACTGCCCAGAACTCTGAGGAATTGGGGAATCTTTGTGTTTGTACAGGGCATTCTCTGTATCATCTCAAATGGCTGCTTTCATTTACACTGGTGTAAATCCTGAATAGTTCACTATTTTAGTTTGCTCTATATTCTATACAATTAAAAATGTAGACCTCTAGGAATGCTATAATTGTCTTAGGGTGGAGAAATGGGATTATCCAATATAACCCGTACAGTGCAGCAGTGATTTGTAACCTAAAATTGGTGTCACTGTTACTATAGATTCCTATGCTTTTTTGAGGCCTACCTTGCTGTGTGGTAAATATCCTCCAGTTGCCAAGCAACCATTGGAGTACTGGTATGTAGCACAGTGCAAAGTGGCATCATGTTTTCTTTGCCCATATTTAAAGCAATGAATACAAAAGGTATTCCTGGTGCTAAATATGAGCTGAATTTTTTAAATCAGAGAAGTTAGTTATTGATTATTGCCGAAGGCTGTGACAATTAACTTTTCTTTTATAGAACATCTTTCATCCCACTGTTTATTTATAAATATAGAAATCACTCACCATGAAATGCAGTGTCCTTTTGGATGGATTGCAGCAACTGTTTAGCAGTGTATAGCTACATTATACACAACTGTTTAGAACTGAAAGTGTAAAACAACATACCATCTGAAAGTACAAGTGGGACTTAAATGTATATTTACAGGTGGAATTTAGTCAGAACATGGGGTTGATGCCTCTGTGTTTTGAAAAAGATTCTAAAATCGGCTTTTTATTTATTTATTTTTAGTAGACTCAGAAGTTAGGAATTTAATCTTTAAATCGCATCTGAAAGATGATAAAATCAAAAAGAACACTTCCTTCAGTTCCTCACCGCTGGGGTCACCAGACAGCAAGTGTGAAAAATCGGACATTTTTAGGGGAGAGAGCAGGAAAGATAATAGTTGTGAATGTAAGACAAATACCCTAATGTCAGGACTGTCTCCATAATATCAGTATATGTGGTCATCATACTCCTAACAGCATTCTTGTGACTTTGTTTAATATAGGCTAAGAAGAGATTGCCATCTGCTGAGACCTTTTGCTGACTTTTGTTTAGTGTTTTGTTTTGTTTTGTTTAATAATTTGATGAGATCCCATATCAGGGGGATTTGGCTGTAGATTGAACTTGATGATTCTGTAATAAATCTGTAATAAAGAATGCAAGCTAGATTTGCCCAGAAATTATTACCATTTTGTTGCACTGTCACACGCCTGTTCAGACTCAGTTCCCGGCTCCTACATCTTTCTCAGACACCTTCAGCTATCTGAGCAGAACTCTTAGTAGTCAGGAAAGTGGGCTGTCCTGGATCAAAGAGATGAGTCATGTTGCAATTTTGGTGGGCAAGAGGGCCCAGCAAAAAAAGTACATACATGTCTATTCATGTACCCACAAATGCTTTCCCCCCTCTAATCCTTACCAATGGTTAAGGATAACTTCAATCTTCCTCATAGTCTATGACTATATCTATGAAACAAAAGTGGAAAAACTAATGAAAATCTGCAATAACTCCACTGTAGTAGATTTATTTCCCAGATTTCATTTGTAGTTGTATTGCCTTCAGTGGAAGCAAGTCCAGCTTTAAAAAAAAATCTTGCAAAACCTGCTCTACCTAGAAGCTTGGCACTTGGCTGTTTTAGCTGAGCCTGTGAGGCAGCTGTAGAACAAGATACGCTCAATCAATGTATTTTCAAGGATATCCCCTGCAAAATGTGAACTAGTTGGGGTTCCTACTATTGCAGGGTGGCTCACCTGTGCACTGGAGACTGTGGAGCTAAGTCAACCTTGCTTACAGAAAGGGCCCCACCTGAGAGGAATCAGATGATTCCTTAGTTAAAGTAGTCAGGCTTACATAGTGATAAAGCCTATTTGGGGAAATAGCTGGAGGGAGGTCCCTATATAGGCAGAACTTCTAGTGAAATGGGAGAGTTCTGGAACTTGCTGCTATATCAGAAGAGACTGCAGAAAGCAAGGTATTTCCTGCACAATGCTGAGTCAGCAGGTGAAAAGCTCTGCAGGCAAGAAGGCCAGGAAAGGAGCATAAAAAAGAAGC
The DNA here is from genome assembly GCF_052426305.1 of Pelodiscus sinensis. NCBI lineage: Eukaryota > Metazoa > Chordata > Testudines > Trionychidae > Pelodiscus > Pelodiscus sinensis. Next base: position 42,275,161 of record NC_143054.1, on the reverse strand, counting down.
AGGGAAGAGACTAGGGCTATGTCTATACTACAAAGAAAAGTTGGAAAAAGATACACAAATTGCAATTTGCATATATCTTTTTCTGCTTTTCTTCCAAAAAAGGCTTTTCCAACATTTGGTCTGTCTACAAGGGGCCAAACATAAGAAAAAAAATCCTCTTTTGGAACATTCCTTCTTCCTCATGAAATGAGGTTTACAGGGATGCAGACAAAACACTTCCACTTTTCCAACATTTTTTTGGACAAGCGGATGCATTCCTGTAGTCTAGATGTACCCTGGAAAGCTCTTTAGGCATGGAAAAGTAGAAAAGATGATGAGGAATATCCCTAGAGAGGACAGAAGCATCTGCTTTTCTGTAAAGACATTTTGAGGATTTTTAGTTTGGATAACTATGAAGTCCTGAATGAAGTTTGGGGAAGGGCAGTCTCTTGTGTTGCCAGGTGCCCCATGCTTGGATAAAATTTGTGCATATGATTGTTGTATCTACAGTCACAGTTGCTGCAATTGCAACCCCTGTTTCTGAAGAGGTTATAATGAGGAACACTCAGGCTATTAGTACTACTCTGGATTAACAGCATTATCATCTGAAGAAGTGGGTTATACCCACAAAAGCTCGTGATACCATCTACGTGTTTTGTTAGTCTTTAAGGTGCTACTAGATTATTCATTGTTTTTTAAGTTTTTCCAGAATTATAACTGATGGTGAAATATAGTCTATTGTCTATATTTATCAGGCTATTGTATTTCTTAAAAACGTGCTGTTTAAATGAACACATACAGCATAAAACTTTTATTTAAACATCAAACTCCTATGATTCCCAGCTCTCCAAAAAAATCTGAAATGTATTCACTCTGTTCTTATAAAAATATTGTATAGCTTTTCTAAGTTTATGTAAAGAGTTCTTCAGTACAGTCTTCTTCAGTTAATAGAAGGAGGTGGAGGAACTATTTAAGCAGGTTTTTATTTCTGGTAGCACACAAAGATAGCCTTATGATTTGGTAAACCAGGGTTTTTTGTACATAATTCATTTAACTTTATGATGTTTATGATGTTCGTGCTATAGTCATCCACGTTTAGGAATCAGCGAGCATATAATTTTATACTTAGGCACTAGCAACTATGATAGTACGCAGATCAGCTTAATGGCAGCTTTCTAATAATACAATAATAGACATTATGATTTTAGATGGCAGACACCCACACATAGAGCTACCTACACACTGCCAGAATCCAAAGCCCCACAATAGTTCACAGTCTTATTGTGAGAGCTGTAAAGTGGTTAAGGAAAATCTCTTCTTATAAGTGCGAAAATGTTTGTTTCAGAAGTGAAATTATCTTGACCCATTGAAAACTTGGGGCACTGGAAACTGGAGTAGCTACTAAAGTTTAATTTCAACATTTAGGCTATGTCTACACTGCACAGTTATTCTGAAATAAGATATTCCAGAATTGTTATTCCAAAATAGATTATTTCGAAATAGCACATCTACACTACAGGGAAGCGTCAAAATTAGGCAGGATTCCCTAATGTAGACGTGCTATCTCAATTTAGAGTCCCTGGAGGAATAACTTAGAATGGCCTTGGTGAGGGTCTATTTTGAATCCTATAGTAACATGTTGAACAATGAGGATAAAACAATATTGAACAGCTGTTTATTCAGTGTGTACTGTCCACTCTGTGCACTGAAGGAGGCTTGGTTTCTCGAGGGGAAAAAAATGATATTGTTATTAAAGACTGTATCATAATGTATATTCACAAGACAACCAAGTTAAGGCTGCACAAGTTAAGACCAAACCAGACCGTGAAGCGCTTAAAAATCATCTCACCAACTAAGTCATTGGGCAACAAAATGTCAAATGAAAATTAATGTTGATAAATGTAAAGTAATGCACACTATAAAAAATAATCCCAACAATACATACAATATGATGGGGACTAATTTAGTTACAACTACACAAGAGAGAAATCTTGGAGTCATTGTGGATAGTTCTCTGAAAAATCCACTCAGTGTGCAGTGTCCATCAAAAAAGCAAATATAATATTAGGAATAATTAAAAAAGGGATACAGAATAAGACAGAAAATATCTTATTTCCTCTATATAAAACCATGGTATGCCACATGGTATGTGAAACAAGGCTTACAGGATCCCTGATCTGTCAGGGATGGTGTAGACGGAGCTTGATCCTGCCTTGAGGGCGGGGGGCTGGACTCGATGACCTCTCGAGGTCCCTTCCAGTCCTATTATTCTATGATTCTATGATGACAAAGGGATCTGGAGTCAGTTGATCCCCATCTAGACTACTGTGCTGTGCTGACAAACAGCTGGTCGGCAGAGTGCGGCGGCCATTTTGATGTAAATGAAGCAGTGATTATTTAAATTGCCGCTTCGTTTTGCTATGTTTAGTAAACTCATCTACATGGCTCTGTCAATGGAGCCATGTAGTCTAGACACACACATAGTGTCCATTTGTGAAAAGTTTTTTTTTTAAATGACTTGCACAGCAACACACAGGAAGTCTTTTTCTTTCTTTAGTTCCGTGCGTCATTGACACCACATCTTCTCATTTCTTCAGCAAGTGAAAACAAGTGGTTGTTGTTGTTTTTAAAGATACAGACTAACACTGCTGCCCCTTGGAGACTTTTCAACAAGTGAGGCGAGTGTGCTTCAGATAACAGCCTCCTTCACTATACAACCTTGAATTATTCACTGATGGCTAATCATCCTGTATGCCTAATGCTATAAGTGATTGGGGGAGGTGAACTTGTATGTGATAATATAATTATAGCCACTGTATCATAATGCATATGCACAAAGGAACTAAATTAAGATTGAGGCATAGTTATAAACAACTGAAAACAGGATTTTAACAGGAAAGTGTTAGACAATCTTAATTACAGGCATCATTGCTTGCATATTTAGTATGTACCTGAATATACCATTTTGTATCTTCCTACATCCTTATCTAGTATCTCTCTTTCCTCTTTCAAACTAAAGTCAGGAAGCCAACAAAATACATTTTGAGTTTGTAGGCCAGGACAGTTTGAAGATATGAGGGGAAAAAAAGAAATTGTTTTCCAAAACTGGAAGCCAACTCATTATGTGAACCTGTCCCTTAATACATATCAGAAGTGTTTTACTACTTTCCTAGCTGCATCACATTATTGCCTCACAAACAAATTGTAAAATACTGCTGCTTAGCCAGTTAGTCCCCATTTTGTGAAATATTCCTCAACCGTAACTCTCTATAATTATTCCTTGAGATTTCCTATTTCTTTATTTTTCCCTAACACTTTTGGATGAATGTATGCATTTATTTATAATGTTGCTAAATCTAAGTCAAAGAATCAAAGATTTGCATTTTGCTCTGAAAACATTGGGGGCTATGGTTATCCTAACATCTTCAGGTCATGAACTCCTCAATCTCTGACCAACTAGCAAGGCCAAAACTCTGTTCCAGCCTAGGGCAGAGCTTCTGGATGAACCTTGACATATAGGTGAGGTAATATCTTCTTTTGGATCAACTTGTGCTGGGGAGGAAAAGAAGCTGAGGAAAAGACCTGAAGAAGGACTCCATGTAAGATCAATAGGTTGTATCTCTCAAAAACTGAAGTTGATCCTATAAAATATATTACCTCACCTATCTTGCTTTTCATTAACTATAGAGTTTAAAGTCAGAACGGATCATCAAGATCATTGGTATCCAGGGCATTCCTGTAGTCACTCTGAAGCCCAGACCCCCAGGATATAGAAGCAGTTTTGCTAATTCTTAGAACTATTATTGTAAGTTTTGCAGTATTTTTGGTAAAGACTCAGTTACTAGAGTCATATGATCATATGAGAATCTCTGTTTTCATTATAAAACAGTGTGTTTTTAATCCTCAAAGTTGAAAGCATGAAAACATAACCCCTCAGGGCTTAAACACAAAAAATGTGAAAATCCCAAATATATTACTTAAAACATTGCAGGTGAATCTCATGAGTTTTGAGTCCTGAGTTATGTTTTCGAGTGTTTGGGGTTGGCAATACTGTAGACGATGTCTCCCAGTGGCAATAGCAGCTGCTGGTCTGATTTGGGGAGCTACTTTAGGATGAGTTGCTGGAAAAATGGTTCATCTACATGTAACAGACTGCAAAAAAGACAAAGTTTTCAAGTTTCTATCCCTAAACTCAAGATATTTTTGGCTCCTAGTTGATTACTGTGAAAATTTCATTTGAGGATTACTTCCGTGTACACCAAGGTTTTCAAAATCTTACTTGAGTGCTACCATTGCATGAAACTTACCCTCTCTGAGAATTGTTCTCCAGGTGGTCATCTGTTGACTAAGTTTCCAAGAATGGGCTTAAGTTAGATGGTGTTGATGTTTCTGTGAGAAGTATAGTAAGTAGAGAAATTTCCTGCAGCTTTCTGTATTCATAAAAGGGAATCTTGTGTGACAGTCACCGGGTGGTATGGTCCTTTTGAACGGTGTAGGGCCTAATTCTACTTGTTGTCCACAACCAAAGTTGTAGTCTTTCAATGGTTGCTGGGAAAGGTAGAGCTAATTTAAAAAAACAAACTCTTTTTTCCTTCAGTCACCAGTTGAGGGCAGCAACTACAGCTGGAGGAGGCTTTCTAGTGAGAAAATGGGACTGCTAGTGTTTCACTTATAAGAAGCACATGGGATCTTTATAGCAGAAAAGGCAATATGCCATGTTTATTAAGAATACAGTAGTAAAGCCTCTAGCATATGCTCACATAGACACACCCATGTATGCCAATCCTAGCAACATCATTATAATTACAATTCTGTTGTTTTAATCAACCTCCTAGCTGAGTAGGATGAACAAGGAGTGAGGCTGTATAAGTCCAGACCAATGGTCCATTCTTGGCAGGATGGGACAAAAAGAACCATGTCAAAGCTGCCTCTTTTTATAGCCGTTTTCCTTCAGTGAGATCAATAAAGCCTTTTCCGGAGGATCTCTTATTCCTACTTTCAAGTAGGCTTTATTTTCCAGAGAATCACGTCTAGACTGGCGCTTTTCTCCGGCTTATCTCCAAGCTGGAAAAAAGCGGCAGCCATGTTAATGCAAATACCGTGGGGGATATTTAAATCCCCCGCGGATTTGCCTATTCCAAAGTGCTACATTACCATTCCTTTTCCGAAAGGGAGGTCAGTGTAGACACAGACTAAGTTTTTTGCACCATCATGCTGTAATCAATTGTCATTTGACAAGTGTTTGTTTTCTTAAGTTCTTCTCATATCACAGCTATCTTGTCCAAATTGATAGTTGTTTGCCTTATTTTTTTAGAGTTGTCAGTCTGCTCTTCATCTGCATCTTCATAGGCGTATATAGCAATCTCTTGGCATCTTAGTCTGTCCTCAGCTCCTCCCTAGAACATCTGGTCCAGTGATGGTCTACATACATTTTTTCTAATATATATTCCTCATTCTGCACTTACACAAACACAAATAACATAGTTGCTTCTGTAAAAACAGATTTATTACAAAAAGCTTTCTTATATTCTTAAATTAAAGAAGAAAACAATCCTAACAGTAAAAGAATAACAGTGACAAAGACACACTTTTGGTCTATTCCTGCTTTAAAATTGATAACAAACACAAATATCCTGATTAGTGCATATTTACCAACAGTACTAGGCTGTTCCTTTCTGCATGTAATGTATATTGAGGAACATTACATTGTTTAAAGCAACATTTGAGCTACATGGCTATACTAGAAAAACTATATTCAATCAGTAGTGGGACTCCCAGACTAAGAGTTAGCTGGAGATGGAAGTTTGGAGATAGGCTAGAACATGACTACAGAGAAATATGATATGCTCTAGTGGGAAGGAAATATAAAAGAAACCAAGCCTGAAATGAAGGCTTGGGACTGGAAGATTTCTGGCATAATTGTGTTGATTTACCACTTACTCTTACCAGCCCGGAGAGGCCTCTGAAAACTAGGACCAAAACCATAAACTAAGTTATGCATCTAATGCAAAGCTAGAGTAGTGGGAGAAAAAAAGTCTTAGATACATTTGCATTAAAATTCAGCCTTACCAGTAGGTAGCTTTGTCCTACACCCATTCAGATGAGAATGTATATCATCAGTCTCTGCCCCCCAATGACCTAATATGTAAATTGAATGATCTCTCTGAGATTGTAGTTTGGCATAGCTCTAATTTGAACAGAATATTATTTCATTTTATTTGTGAAATTTCTGCTTAGAATGCTAATTGCCTGTAGAAAATAATATTGGTAATAATGTGAGGCATAACATGCTATTATCTATAGCTCATTTGTATCAAGATGTGGTAAGTGACGAATATAATATCATAGGGAAAAACAAAGCCAAATGGCACTAGTGTCATTTTACATTACGGCTAATTTTTATGGTGTAAGTTCTTCCCCTAACTGCAGACTGTAGGCTCCTGAATTTGTCTCTGAGGAGGTATTCCCTTTCTTTGTAGGTCATATCCAACAGCTTTAAACAATTCTTCCCTCACCAGCTCAAAAATATTCTAGCTAGTACATAGGAAGATATTAACCAAGGACTTTCTAATTATCTCTAAGTCATTTCAAGGAAGAGAGCAGATTTTGAGAAGGGTGTTTTGTCAATTAGAGCAAATTGTTTGTGTTATAGGCATTTCAAATCTATTTGCTTCTAGTGGGTCAGTGACCATTTTTCCTTTGTCTTCTGTGGGAATAGCATATTGTCCCCAATGATGTGGCAGTTTGGACACTATTTTAAATAGTGGTAACTAAACTCAACATGGATTCTTTTCTACTAACAGCTAATTATCAGTTGGAAAAGTTAAAGGAGAAGGAGGTACGAAAACATAATTTTAAAAATGCTTTATACCTCAGTAACACTGTTATACATTATAATAGTTTAAAAAGTTTTAAGATATTACTGTGCCCTGTTAACTTGTAAAAGATTTAAATTTCAGCAATTCAAGCTGCAATAACAGTATCATTTTAATTACTTAAGATCTTTCTGCTAAAACTGTTTATCTAGGCACCAAGTGTGTTTGACTCTTCTTAAAAGCATCCCAGGGCCTTTTTGTAACAATAGAGGTGTAGAAAGCACTATCATTTTGATTATAGCTAGTTATTCCCTTAAGCAATAATGCTTTTAAAATTGGAGACATGCATACTTCAGATGCAATGTACACAGATCTATTAAAGTGGGTTATATTTGTCCTAAATGAATAGTACCATGAATGGAGAGGCCATAGTAGTGCAACTCTGTCAGCAAAAGTGTATTAAGCATAAAATTTTGTCAAGAATCTTGCAAATGTGCCAATGAGAACACGTTTTGCCTGAATAAAACTTCAATGTCTAGGTCTTCTGCTCTTTGCTGATGATTGTCCAGATGAAAATTAAAGATCCTGTTACACATTTTGATCAAAGCGGTTTATAAGCTGAAAAGTCTGTCCGTTTTCCTTCTGAAGCAAACAATGTGCTCATCCATTATGTTCATCATTGACCTGCTAAGGCATGATGCCATACTATTGAAAACAATGGAACCTTTGCCTTTGATGTCAGTGGATGCAATACCATGCATCTAATGTCTAACCATGGAATAAATCATATCCTACACTAAAACCCCAAAGAGAAGCCCTATGGGTACATCTACACTAGCCCCCTTGATCGATCTAGGGAGGCTAATGAGAGAGACCAGAATTGCAAATCAAGCCCGGGGTTTAAATATCCCGCGCTTGATTTGCATGTTCCCGGCTGGTCGCCATTTTAGAAATTGACTAGCCTGAAGTAACTGCCCGCATCTACATGTGGCAGTGAAACGGGATTCTGATTTAAAGGCTTGATTTGCAATTCCAGTTGCCCTCATTAGCCTCCCTAGATCGATCTAGGGGGCTAGTGTAGACATACCTTATGTCTTAACACTGTCTCATACCTGTCACATATTGCTTCTCTTTAGTGGAACTATAATGACCGGAGGAGGCTTTTCTCAAGATTTCAGAGCCCCTGGCTGTATGAATGCCAGAGTAGATATCTCACTGAACTGGAATAATGGGCATCTCTTCTGTCCCACAACAGTACTACCGCTCCTGATTTCATCCAATGTGCAGATTCCTTGACCATACCATGAATTTAAAGGCAGGGTTATGAAGCCATGGAGCTGGCTGAACTTCACCCTGTTGTGTGGCCTCCAAACAGATTCCTGTAAATGTAGCTAAAGGAGGAGAATTTGACCTATTTATGAAGAGGTTCCTCATACTGTCTCTCAAGTATGGGAGGCAAGGCATAAAGTAGAAATCTGCACTTCCTCAGGGCATCAGACATATTTGTGCTCCAGGTTGGAATTTTAATAGCTTTGCTGTGAACTAAATCCAAGAGAGTTTTAACTACTAAATAATGTGTTCAGGATTCAATCCATAAGCCCTTAACACAGGTTATCCTCAATAAAACATTTGTTTGAAGGCAAGCCTGTTCATGAAAGGGAATTATTTGGAGCACTTTTTTATAATTCCTGATAGCATTTTAGGTATTTTAAGTACTGTACGTATATTGCAGGGTTTTTCATTTATCCTAACTGACCATTAGAGTGAATAGATAATTTCCAGTTAAATAAAAATGTTTCAATTCACAGGGCATACTTATGTCCAAATCTTTCTCTCTACTAACCCTGGAGCAGTATCCTAGTCTCATGATCAATCCGCTTTTTAGCACTGAATTTAATTAGGAATTTATTTCTTCCGTTTTTTCAGAGACGCCATTATATTTAAAATCCTATATATTATCAGAAACATCCTAGTCTTGTATCAGTCTGGTCAGCTTAAATTCTCTACTTCTCAGGCTTTTAGCCAGCATTTGTTACAAATCTGATAATTTTTATGGACCTATTATCTTTAAAATTATTAGTGTTTTAGACTTCCTCTTTTGCTTTCAAAAATAATGACATTATTTTCATATAATTAGTCCTTTGGTTTAGTTTTTGATGTGCCTTTATGTATCCAGACAACCTAGCTCATTCTATGACACAACTTGTGTGAGAATGATCTGGCAAGTGGAATACTTATAATTTGTGCATGAGTTATTTTATAGATTGAAAGTCCAGCCTTGGTTAATAAATTTGAGTGTGCTGCGACGGCTTGCCCTTTTAGGTTGCCTCATTAACTTTTCAATTTTTTTAGGTTATTAAGAAATCTGTCTTTTGTCAGTCTAGACTGTTAATTAATTCCAGCTTTATTACAGCACTGTTACCAATACTACATGGTTAGAGATTTTTAATGTTAAAATTTCTGATTTTGTACTTTTAATTCACTAGAAAGATTACAAACAGAAATACGATCTCACCTTAGTTCCGGTGAACTCTGCAGGTTTGACATCTTTTTGGCTTCATTTCAAGAGGCTGGTATTATATTCATGCTGATTGAGCTATGTATTGAAATTGAAGATGCCTAATAGACAGTGGTGGGATGCCTGTACTGTGTATAATGACCTTATTGACTGTAGATGAATGTAGAATGGAAGATTGAAAGACAGTGTCCTCTGGGATTGCCAGAGTTGCTCAAACAGAAATAAAGGCCATTTGAGTGTAACTGATATTTGTGAAGTTAAGTGACTTGATACCCAGGAGCTTCAGTTAAAGAGGCTTGTTCTTTTTTTTTTTTTAATCTTGACCTATAACTCTGTTAACTATACTTGAAAATAAAACCAACAAAAAAGCTACATTCCACTGTCAGATTGCATTTTCTATTTTTAATTCTTGAATGGTAGCAAGGATTTTGCCTAAGGTGATGGTACTATTAAGACACCTAGCATGCTGAAAAATGAGTGAGGAAAAGAAGGAACCCAGTCTCTCTGTATGAAAAAGAGGGTTGCACATTCTGAATGGTGGAGTTTGGTTTAAAATGAAATATTTAAAAGAAACATACATGGTACATTTATCAGAAATATCTTCTGATTGGTGGCATATGGTATTCATGTAGCTAAACAGTGTGAATGAATGTTCTAAAATTCTTACAGTGAATAGAAGCAGAAAGTAAGGATTATGTGAGTTATTTTTAATTCTTGATTTTTTTAAATGATAAAGTAAAATGCATTTATGTATCTGTGTAAAATAAATGTAGTATTTTTATAGGTCATTTGTAAGATGTACAGGATCATGCATACTTTTGATGAGAGTTCTATTGCCTCATCTAATCCAAACCATTTATGAAACTGTAAGATGTTTGGGAAAGGAGATTTTTCTTCACCAGTTTGAAAACTTTGGGAGATTTTAAAAACAATGATCCTTAAAGAACAAAATTCAGAGTGGCTGTCTCTTTTTCTGCCCTGTGTGTACATTAGCAGCTTCAGGAATTCGAGAACAAATCTGAGAATACTGTAGTTGTTGCAGTTTCAGTCACAGGATATTAAAAGAGAAGGTGGGTGACGTAACATCTTTTACTGGATGAACCTCTATTGGTGAGACAGAGAGGGTATGTCTACACTACAAAGTTAATACTAACTAACGGACGTTAGTTCGAATTAATTTTAATAGGCGCTACACTAGCGCTCTGCTAGTTTGAATTTAAATCGAACTAGCGGCGCGCTTAGTTCGAAATAGGAAAACCTCATTTTACGAGGATTAAGCCTAGTTTGAACTAGCTAGTTCGAATTAAGGGGTGTGTAACCCCTTAATTTGAACTAGTGGGAGGCTAGCCCCCCTAGGTTACCCTGGTGGCCACTCTGGCCAACACCAGGGAAACTCGTCTGCCCCCCTCCCGGCAACCGGACCCCTTAAAGGGGCACGGGCTGGCTACGGTGCCTGTGCCAGGTGCAAGCCTGCCAGCACCCAGCCAGCAGACCCTGCACCTGGCACGGATCGAGCCACCCACCCGATGCCCCCCAGCCCTCCCCCTCTTCCCAGGACCAGGCTCCGTCTCCTCTTTTCTAAGCTGAAAAGTCCCAGTCTCTTTAGCCTCTCTTTATATGGGACCTGTTCCCAACCCCTGATCATTTTAGTTGCCCTCCCCTCTCCCAGCCACTCTCTTCCCCTCTCCCACCTCCTTTTCCCAGTCTCCCCCAGTTTTGTTCAATAAAGACAGATTCCATTTTTGAACACACGTGTCCTTTATTTTGTACATCAGGAAGGGGGGCTACGGAGGGATAAGTGGAAGGAGGTGAGGGAGGAATGGGGTACGAGCCCCCGATGGGGAGGACTGGGATGGCTCTGCGGGCTCCTCGGGGTGGAAGCTCTCCTGCAGCCCCCGGATTGACCCCCCTCTCCGGATGGCAGCCTGCGGCAAGTGTAGCCAGGCTGATGGCCGAGTGCTGTGATGTGCCGAGTGTGAGCACTCAGGGCACTCCAAGCCAGCACTGCTTTGCTGTCCCTCATCGAGTTAGACAAGCGAGCAGGGAACCCCTGAGAACTGTCTGTCCTGGGTGGGGGTTGGGTCCCTTTAAGCACAGCCCTCGGCTAGCCTGAGACAGCAGCGCCACGCTCTAAGTCCTCATCTGATACCCTGCCGGCACTGCTTCCGGCCTCCTTAACCCCGGTTCAGGGTCCACTCAATGTGGACATGCTATTTCGAATTAGCAAAACGCTAGTTTGAACTAGTTTTTAGGTCTAGATGCACTAGTTGGAATTAGCTTAGTTTGAATTAACTAATTCGAATTAAGTTAGTTTGAATTAGTGCTGTAGTGTAGACATACCCTAAAAGGGGTGTGAATTGAAACAAAACTTAACCCTAATAGCACTCCCTATTTGATGGAACCTAAAAAGTAAACTTTACTAAAACTTCAGTCTGAACTATATTATGCTATTTCTTTCAGCTGTTTATCATAATCCATAATTATTGGATTATAATTATTTGACACCATAATTGCTGGAGTCAAACAGCGGTAATTTGCTATAGTTAACAGATTTTAAATATCAACACATTATAGTATGTTAATATGTGCAATCTGGAGTAATTGACAAATGACAGTAGATGCTTCACTTTACTAACAGGACATGGATGTACAATATTTTATTGCTATAAACCTGTCACGGTGTATTTGAGAAAAGAACACTTTAAAATATGAATGAAATGGATTACTTAGTCTTTCTTCACCTTTAAAAAAATCCATGATTTCATCATCTCTTACAACGATGCTTGGGCTGGTGCCTTGTTTACTAGGTTATATTCCCAGGACTTTTAAAAAAATATACCCTTTTTTCTCATAACCTTCCTTAATTTAATTCCTCCATTTCCAGAAGTCTGTTCTTAGCAGACTTTCATATACAGTCTTGTACAGTGAGATTTTTCTAACAATCTCCACCTTTAGCACATATCATTAGTAACATTTTTCCCACTGGATTATTAAAATCATTCTTCCTATGGACTTACTTATATCATCACTACAATTCCCTGGGCACTTTGGGTGAGAAGGTTACTGAAGAACTAAAATGTGTCAGACCTGCTTTTTCCTTGTATTTCCCTCTAGAATGTAACACTCGCTCATGCACTTAATTCAATTTGGTTCCACTCTATGCATCAGAGCTTAGCATATTACAGAGTTGAAACTCAAATTGTTAAAAGCCTATCATATTTTACAGATAGGTATCCGAAGGTGTAAAGAAATACCAAGCTTATAACTTAATGTACTCCTCAATGGCTCAAGTATCAATCTTTTCATGAAAAATATTCAAACAAGGGTCCAAAGCCTGATAGATTTTTGGTTTTTTAGATTTTTTTTTGATTAATCTAATTATAGCAAGGTATGAAAATAAGGTAAAGATGCCATTAAGTGTTAGGCTTTCTGTGATTAGTATTATGAGTGATTTGTCGCCTTCATTACTAATGTTGCTGTAAGGTTATTAATTTAATTCATGTTCTTGTACTGTGAATGTTTGGAAATCAGTAATCATCAGTGTCTTGGGTTATTGTTACATCACTAACATAACTGATCTGCAATGCTCACAGTCAACAAATTTGCATTCTTGTGTTGATAAATATGTAGGCTGCCTATTTTCCAGAAAAAGTCATAGGAATTAGAATTTAGTTCGCAAAATACGGAGCTCACTTTTGAAAGGTAATGAAAAGAATGTGCCCGGTTTAAGCATGGGAGTAGATCCTTCAGCTTTACTGACGTGTGTGTTTACAGTTGGGCTCATATTTAGGTACATTGCAAAATCTGGCCTTTGGTTAAATTTGCATAACATTTCCTCTTGGAGAGCCGGGCAGTGCATGGAATAATGCTTGAATACAATCTTTTTCTCAGTATTTCTTCACTTTCAGTGCATAAAAGTAATCAGAATGTGGAAAGTTGGAAACTGGTTATATATTTATTTCAAGAGCACTCAAACACTTTTCACTGTAGCGTGGTGTTCATTTAAAAAAAACAAAACCATTCAACACCTACAAACTTAAGCAGCTGGTTGTCCAGGAATAAAATACTAAGTGACAATATAAACTAAACTACTAGTACTTTTTATAATTGTAATGTGTTGAGGCAGTTAAGAGTTTGGCTAAGTATATATACAAAGTATAGAATTTGTATAAATTAAAAAAAATACCCTACCTTAAATTGTAATAAAATGAGTAACTAATCCAAGGTCTCAAAACTGTCTAAATGCGAAGAAAAGTACCAGTTAAAATATAAAAAATTCATAGAGTTCCTGTGATATGGGGAATGATAAACTGAAGTTTTGATATTAAAAAATTCAGTAATGATTTATTGCATAAGTTGAAGCACCAAATCAGCTTCAGGGATTGTTTGTGTCAGTTTGGGAGAAAAAGGCTGTTTAGTGACCCAAAGCAGGGAGGAAAGAAATGTTGCTACATTAATTAACCATAATTTCTTCAAAGTAGCGGCAATTTACTCTATTAAAATCATTGTAAACTTTAAATTTAGTATATGCCATTTATTGTTAACCCTTTATAATGTTCATTAAGAGAAATTCAAAAACGTTCACATCTATCATGTACAGAAAAGCACTAGATTAGCTAGTTCTCATTGTTAGTTATAGAGTAGTCCCATCACTGCTCATTCCAGCCCTCTCCCCCTCCACCATAGCTCTCTCTCTCCAACTTCGCTCACTCTTTCATTTTCACCAGGCTGGCTCAGGGGAGTAGGGTGCAGAAAATGAGATCTTTGTCTGGGCCAAGTATGAGAGCTTTAGGGTTCAGGAGAAAGCTCTGGGCAGGGGCTGAGGGGTTTGGAGTACAGGCAGTCCCCGGGTTACGTACAAGATAGGGACTGTAGGTTTGTTCTTAAGTTGAATCTGTATGTAAGTCGGAACTGGCGTCCAGATTCAGCCGCTGCTGAAACTGATCAGCGGCTGATTCCAGGAAGCCCGGGGCAGGGGCTTCCTGCAGTCAGCCACTGGTCAGTTTCAGCAGCGGCTGACTTGGGGATGCCTGGGGCAGAGCAGCTGGGGTGCTGCTGGGTTGGTCCAGTAGCGCCGCCGCTCCTCGGCGCTACTGGACCAACCCATCAGCACCCAAGCTGCTCTGCCCCAGGCGTCCTGATTCAGCCGCTGCTGAATCTGACCAGCAGTGGCTGAATCAGGAGCCTGGGGCAGAACAGCTGGGGTGCTGCCCGGTTGGTCCAGTAGCGCCCAGAGCGGTGCTACGGGACCAACTGGCAGCGCCCCAGCTGCTGTACCCCAGGTGTCTGAAGCAAAGCCACGGAGCACGGGGGCAGCGGGACAGCCCAGACGCGCTGTGGCTGTCCGCTGCCCGCGTGCTCCGCGGCTTTGCTCTGCTTTGCTCCCCCCCCTCCTCCTGGTCTGCAGACCAGGAGGGCGGGGGGGGGGGGCAAAGCAGAGCCAAGCCTCGGAGCGCGTGGGCAGCGGACAGCCCTGTCCGCTGCCCACATGTTCCGCCGCTTTGATTCCTCTCCCTGGTCTGCTGGAGACCAGGGAGAGGAACCCCGTTCGTAACTGCGGATCCGACATAAGTCAGATCCGCGTAACTCGGGGACTGCCTGTATAGGATGAACTCTTATCTGGGGCTGGGATGTATGAAGGCTCTGGCTGGGGAGGCAGACTCTTGGGTAAGGCTGTGGATGAGGAGTTTGAGGAGGCTAGCTTGCACGGCCAGGTGTCTAGCTTGCATGGCCAGGTGTCTGGTTTTCAATGAGAACACCTGGTCAAAAAGAGATCCTGGTGGCTTCAGTCAGCACAACTGACTGTGATTTGGTAGTCTCTGTACTGCGCAGCTGCTTGGAAGCAGCCAGCACAGATCCTATCAAGCTCCTACAGGTAAGGGCAGCCATGGTATTCCATATGTTTCCCCAACCCCAAGCGCTGCCCTGCTGCTCCCGTTGGCCAGGAACCATGGCCAAAGGGAGATGCAAGGTTGATTCCTGTGTACAAGGCAGTGCACAGAGCCACATGGTCATGTCTCTATGTAGGAGCCAGATATTGTCTCTGCTGCTACTTCTGAAAGCTGGTTAAGGTAAGTGCCGGCCTGAGCCTGTGCCATTGAGCCTCCTCCTTCCTTCAAACCCAGCCCTGATCTCTCTCCCAGCCTCTGAATCCCTCAGTCCTACACTCCTGAATCCTTAGCCCCATCCCAGAACTCCTCACTGGTAGCCAAAGCCCTCACTCCCCCACCCTGGAACTCTATACTTCATCCCAGAGCCGTCTACTTAATTCCAAACCCCTCAACCCCATCTCCAAACCTCTTTCTGCACTCTAAACCATTCATATTTGTCCCCTCCAGAGCCAGGCTCCCCAAATGAAGCCCTGACCCCTTCTCCTATCCTTAGCCAGACCAGTGAGAGTGAGTGAGTTCAAGCAACAAAGGGAGGAGTGATGGTGGGATATGTAAGGGACTTTGGTTTTGTGCAAGTAGAAAATTGGACATCATTAGACTAGCAGGGAATACCGTGTTGACCAGAGCTGCCAGGATCTCTTTTTGACTGGTGTTCCTTTTGAATAGTGGACCCTAGTTCCTTATAGAGCATACATTTTCTATATTCCAAAAGGCACCGATGACACAGTATATAGTTTAATTTCAGGTACAACACAGTGAAATGATAAATGATTAGACAGCACAAACACAGTTAATTATTGGCAGTCTTCATCTCCTGATACTAGAATATTTTTGCTACCTCACAGCATGTAAAAAAGAACTGAAGGATTCAAACACTCATGACAGTTACTGAGAAATAGCCCATTTCTTTAGAAACCATCTACATTTTTAAGGTTCATCCAAAAAGTAGAAAAGCATGGTCATTAGGGCAGAAGCTGTTATGCACTGCTTTTGCTTAATTTTTCTTTTAAATCCCCGAAATCCAGCTATATTATTTACTGGTTTCATGAAGCAAAGTTACTTCATATGACACTTCAACCAGACCCATTTAACCTTTTTTTTTTTTTTTTTTTTAAATTTCAAGAAGTATTTTAAATGCCCAGTAAGAATCTTGCATGTGTTGTCAACTACTGTTTAGTTGCCCATTTTAATCATTGCACTGGATGCTTTTTCAAAGCTTTTTCAAAGCACATTGCAGTTTTAGTGTTCTGCTGATGTCTTAATAAATGGATCATATGACTTGCCATACTAGATCAAATGAGTGGTCTCTCAAGATCAGTATCCAGTTTCTGATGTGAGTCTGCTGTGTATATATATAAGAGGAAGTTGATAGATTTCCTGTAACAGCTTTCTGGAATAATATACCTACCAGGGAATTTTATCACTGTTTATCACAATCAGTTAAATGTTGGTTTATTCTTTAGAAATTATAAATCCCTATGTTCCACTTATCATCCCATCTATTGGATTTTTTTCCCATCTAATGTGATTATGGATAACTTTATCATACATATAAAAATAACTAATCTTCTATTGAACCTTTCTTGACTCCTGAATACAATAATATTTTCTGTCAATGACTTCCAATAGAATGATAATGTTGTACTGAACAAAATCTTTGAACCCATTTTACATTGATTGCATTTTAATTGTCTTTCCACTTGTTCTTTTATTACAAGAAAGAACAATGCTGAATTTATCATCTACAGGTTGATCATTATTTTATGTATTAAGGGCACTGAATGCAAATTGCAACAGTCATTGCGTAAGGTGAAGTCTTCCAATAATTTTCATTACTGGCTTATCTGGAGTACCTTTATTTCTATTTTTTTTAAGATGAGGGACCCAGAACTGAGTCTAGGATCTAGGTAAAATGCACCCAAGTTTACATAATACCAATATAACAGATTCATTATTTTAAATTTTACTCTTTATACATCATGACACTTTTTTATTTCCTCTTTTTTAATTTTGTTTTTGTTTTATTTCAATTCACATTGTTTACTATTTACCTTTTTGAAGTAAAGCTACATAGAACTGTAAGAGGAAATGAAATGTTAAAATTCAAGGTCCGATCCTGACACGTCCTTATTTATTAAAGTAGGTTTTAATCAATGGATCTATTTCCATGAGCCAATGTTGCAAACTTATTCAATGAAGGAAGGAAAATCTGTCAGGAGAAAAGCTTACAGAGGTCTCCAAGCAAAAATAACAGTCACCAGAATATTAGTGTTATCACAAGATAATTGCCTTCTGTTGGGATAATATAAACAAGTGCTTTCAAAGCCATTGTTTATTTTAAATCAGAAGGTACTGACCAGAGTTCTTGGGAGAAGCAGGGGTGGGGGATTGAGGATTCATTATATGAAATAATTTTTTTGAATTTTGGTAGAGCAAAGAATTTTTATAGTACTATCATTAAGATACTTCCTGTGCCTTTTGAAACCATTGGGCTGTGTCTACACTGTACCCCTTTTCCGGAAAAGGGATGCAGATGAGACAAGTCGGAATTGCAAACGAAGCGGGGGATTTAAATATCCCCCTCTTAAAATCAGGAATAAGGGACCTTTCAGAAAAGGCTTTATTTTCTGAAAGAGCCCGTCTAGACTGGCGCTTTTCTCCAGCAAAGCCTTGAGCCGGAAAAATCGGCAGCCATGTTTATACAAATGAAGCGGGGGATATTTAAATCCCCCGCTTCATTTGCAATTCTGACTTGTCTCATCTGCATCCCTTTTCCGGAAAAGGGGTGCAGTGTAGAAACAGCCTTGGTGTTTACTTCAATGGGAACAGTATATGGCCCTAAATATTTATATTTTGATTTCTTAGGCGAACAAGTTTATAACGAGCCTGGTGGATAAGGGAGAAGTGATGGATGTGGTATACCTCGACTTTAGTAAGGCATTTGACATGGTCTCTCATGATATTCTGATCCATAAACTATGCAAATACAACTTAGATGGGACTACTATAAAGTGGTGCATATTTGGCTGGATAACCATACTCAGAGAGTAGTTATTAGTGGTTCACAATTCTGCTGGAAAGGTATAACAAGTGGGGTTCCACAGGGGACTGTTTTGGGACTGGCTCTGTTCAATATCTTAATCAATGATTTAGATATTGGTATAGAAAGTATGCTTATTAAGTTTGCAGATGATACCAAGCTGGGAGGGGCTGTGACTGCTATGGAGGATAGGGTCACAATTCAAAATGATCTGGACAAATTGGAGAAATAGTCTGAGGTAAACAGAATGAAGTTTAATAAAGACAAATGCAAAGTGTCAGTTTCACACCTACAGAATGGGAAGCGACTATCTAGGAAGGAGTACGGCAGAAAGGGATCTAGGGGTCATAGCGGACCACAAGCTGAATATGAGTCAGCAGTGTGATGCTGTTGCAAAAAAAGCAAACATGATTCTGGGATGCATTAATGGGTGTGTTGTGAGCAAGACACGAGAAGTCATTTTTCCGCTCCACTCTGCACTGGTTAGGCCTCAGTTGGAGTATTGTGTTCAGTTCTGGGCACAGCATTTCAAGAAAGATGTGGAGAAATTGTAGAGCAAGAAGAATGATTAAAGGTCTAGAGGACATGACCTATGAAGGAAGGCTGAAGGAACTGGGTTTGTTTAGTTTAGAAAAGAGAAGACTGAGGGGGGACTTGATACCTGAAAACTGCTATCTAAAAGGGTGTCATAAGGAGGAGGGAGAGAACTTGTTCATCTTGGCCTCTGAGGATAGAACAAGAAGCAATGGGCTTTAACTGCAGCAACGGAGGTTTAGGTTGGATATTAGGAAAAAGTTCCTAACTGTCAGGTAGTCAAACACTGTGATAAATTGCCCAGGGAGGTTGTGGAATCTCCATCTCTGGAGATATTTAAGAGTAGGTTGGATAAATGTCTATCAGGGATGGTCTGGACAGTATTTGGTCCTGCCATGAGGACAGGGGACTGGACTCGATGACCTCTTGAGGTCCCTTCCAGTCCTAGTATTCTATGATTCTATCAAATATTTTATCATGTATAGTTTATCATTTATAACCTCAATGGAAAGTGGAGATGCTCAGAGATTCTTCAGATGCTATCAGGCCCATGGTCTCCATGAATCTCACCCCTTTAATATGGTTACAGTGCAAATCAGTTACATCTAAGCTTTCATTTAAAGCCAAAGTAAGATATTAGCTCTTTTGAAAATAGACTTAACAATGTAATCCAATGAATTAGGGTGGAATAAACAATTTGTAGGAAAGGGGTGTATATGTAACCTAAGGATCTCCTCTACATCTCGCATAAACACTCTTTTTCATTTATATTGAAAGCCTGAGTTTTATCTCCATGAATAATCTTGCTAAACTGTACCCAGATTCCTCAGATTCACCAAGAAAACCAGTGGTTTCCCCTCAGCCTAACGTTATCTTTCACTTTGTTTAAAATAATTGCTATATTGAACTATAAAGGACTACGGTTATGAGTAGATCTGTTTGAAAATGAACTCTTCAGTATTTAATCCCATTGGAACTCCATTTTCAATTGGAAGAGTTGAAAGAGGTTTATTTAATCAATATTTATTTGTCCTGTTCAGCTAGAAAATTTCTCTCAGCAATATCTGTATGGAAAATTGTATGCACTTAGAAAAAATTTCAGTGATAGTGAATAAGGGGTCTAGGATGGTGAGGTAGGTAATCAGAAGCGTGCTAATTTATGGTGTTCTTGAAAGTGTTTACTTAGTGAATGAGTTATGATGTCATAATTAATGAACTATAGAATATACAGTGCTTAGTATGTCAGCAGCTTTTATAAAACTTGCATATAAATAAGACACTGTATTGACTTTTAGTATAGTGTATGCCTATAGAGCTGGGCAAAATATGGCCTAGGGGCTGGATCCGGCCTGCCGAGTCACCAGATCCAGCCCATGGACCACCATGATGGGACCCTCAAGCACACAGCTGCTGCAGTATAAAGTGCAGTCCATGTTACTCTCTGCTCTGCAGGGAGAGGAGGCTTTGTGTGATATTCCGGTCCCAAGCCCAATCCTCAACTCCTATAGGCTGGAAACAACCAGCCAATAGGAGCTGAGATATTGGCCTGGGGTACAGGTGCAGCACAAGCTTCTTTCTCTTTGCAGAGCTGAGAGACACATGGAGGAAATATGCCTGCAGTTTAAAGTGATGCTCGCTTAGGTAGGCAGCCCAGCCTGCCTTTGGGATGCTGTCTTAGGTAAGCACCTCCCAGTCAGAACCTGCCTCTGGCACCCTTGCTCCTACTGCACCCCAACCCCATCCAATCCATCTGCATCCTCCTGCCCCAGGTCACAACTCCCTCCCAAACCTTGTATGCCCTTCTATACTCCTTCCCCAGGCTGGAATCCTCCCCTGCATCATACTCCCTCCTACACCCTACACCCAAATCCCCTGACCCAAGTCACACACAACCTGCTCCTTCATCCAAACTCCCTCTCAGACCTCACACCATCTCCTGCACCCCAGTCCCTTACCCTGTGCACACTTCTGCACACCACCTCCACCTTAGACCACACTCTCCTCCACAGAAAAGTGCGGCCCTTGGCCAGTTTCCAAAATCCTGCAGTGCCCCCCCACCAAAAATGATTACACACTGCTATGGAGTATTGACTTGCTGAACCAAAATATTTCTAATAGTAGCTAAAGAAAATACTAATTCCTTGTGAGGATTTCAATACATTGAAAATTAAGATATTTGTTTAAATTTTCATTTTTAATAATGGCTTTTTCTTAACGTTTATAGAGATTGGCTATTATATTTCTCTTCACACAGGTTGGTATTTATACCCATAGGCTACGTCTAGACTGGCATGATTTTCCACACAGGTTGGTATTTATACCCATAGGCTATGTTTAGACCGGCATGATTTTCCACACAGGTTGGTATTAATACCCATAGGCTATGTCTAGACCGGCATGATTTTCCACACAGATTGGTATTAATACCCATAGGCTACGTCTAGACTGGCATGATTTTTCCACACAGGTTGGTATTTATACCCATAGGCTACGTCTAGACTGGCATGATTTTCCACAAATGCTTTAAACGGAAAAGTTTTCCGTTAAAAGCATTTGCGGAAAAGAGCGTCTAGAGTGGCACGGACGCTTTTCCGCAAAAGCACTTTTTGTGGAAAAGCGTACGTGCCAATCTAGACGTGGTTTTGCGCAAGAAAGCCCCGGTTGTCATTTTGCAATCGGGGCTTTTTTGCGCAAAACAATACTGCATTGTCTACACTGGCCCTCTTGCACAAAAGCATTTGCGCAAGAGGGCTTTTGCCCGAACGGGAGCAGCATAGCATTTCCACAAGAACACTGACAATCTTACATGAGATCGTCAGTGTTCTTGCGGATATTCAAGCGGCCAGTGTAGACAGCTGGCAAGTTTTTCCGCAAAAGCACCTGCTTTTGCAGAAAAACTTGCCAGTCTAGACACAGCCATATATTTCAGTAACGATCTCTCTGTTTATAGTTACCTGCATTTTACTGTAATATTAATGTATTTGACATGGGTAAATACAGGCTATGAAAAGGCTTTTTAATCAAGTGGGAAAAGACCTAAAAAACAAAACAAAAAAACAGTGGCTGAAAGCTAAAGCCAGACAAATACAAATCGGAAATAAGGCACACATTTATTTCACAGTGAGTGTGATTAACAATTGGAAACAAATTAGCAAAGGAAGTGGTGGAGCCTCCATCTCTTGATGTCTTTATATACAGACTGCAAGTCCTTATGAGCTTACAACTGGGATAATTGGGTGAAATTTAATGGCCTGGGTTATGCACAAAGTCAAACTAGATGATATAAGGGTCTCTTCTGGCTTTAGACTCCTTGACTCTGTCCAAAAATATTTCACCATCTACTATAACACTCCCTATTTAACACACTTTCACATATTTTCTGTGTATTTTATTGCACTCTTCTCACTCTATTGCCCTTGTCTTGTGAAATTCTATAGTGTAAGTAGCCTGAACCTAGCTTTCAGCTTGCATTATCATCCAATGAGGCTATAACAATGCAGGCAAGGTCAAAGATTGTCTCTTGTGTGATGGTGACATAGATGAAAGAGTCATTCCTGTCCAGTGATGTGTTGATCAACAGAAACTAGAGGTATGCATTTTTTATCTGTTCTATGCTGCAATGGCAGTTTCTTGAGCACTTTTGATCGCAGGTGTCTGGTGATTAGAATTCAGAGTCCTGGTTTGTATTTCCTATGGATATTTCTTCCAGATAAGGCTTGGAATGGGGAAATGTGCTAGGTGTTTACTGTGATATGGGAGATGAAGTATGCCTTGCACCTCTGGGCACTGCTCTGTTTGTTTCCAACTGTGAAACAGGCAAAACTGTGTGCTAGCGCTAGAGTATGTGAGGTTACAAATGGGAAGCATTTTTGCCCCGATCCAGGTGCAGGCAATTGCTGGAGGTGAGGGAGGTAAGCTGTGCTCACTGGGTCAAGGTTTGGGGGGCTCTCAGGGTATGTCTACACTACAGAGTTTTGTCGGAAAAACAGCCGTTTTTCCAACAAAACTTGAGGAATGTCCACATTGAAATTGCATTCTTCTGAAAGAAAATCGAAAGAACAGAAGGTTTTTTCTGGCATTGGTAATCCTCTTTCTACAAGGAAGAAGACTTTTTGCACAAGAGCTCTTTAGCAAAATGGTGTGCATGGATGGGGAAGAGGGAGTTATTTCGGAAGAAGAGGAAAAAACACAGGTGCCCTGGTGGCCATTGCATCCATAGCAATCACAGCTTACATGCGAGAGTGTCCATTCAGTCTGGACACTCTTTCAAAAAAGCAGATTGCTTTTTCAATGCACTTTTCCAGTGTGGATGCTCTTTCAGAATAAGTTTTTCCAGAAGATCTCTTCTGAAAAAAGCTTCCTCCGAAAGAAGCCTGTAGTCTAGAGTTAGACATAGCCTCAGACGCAGAAAGTGAAGCCGCTGAGCTCCTACCAAGCTGTGGAAGAGAGGACCCATGCTGCATCCAGTGTAGAGGATAAGGATGCCAGAGTTGAGAATTTCTCATTCAGGATGGGTTTGGTTTCTTTCTCTTCTTTAACAATTTTTTGTTAATATTGTGAGGCCATTTAGTGAAAAATAACTGCATATATTTTGCTTTGTTGCCTGGCTTTGAAGGAATAATGAAATGAAGCTGTAAAGACTGGAGACCAGCCATTTTACTTCTGTTCAAATTCCAGATTGTCACTCCTTTTTTACTTCCCAGGTGGTAGCATGTCCTTTCCTTTGTTGCCATAGAAAGCAGGGGTTATATTGTGAAATTAGGAATACCATGCAGTTATGCTTCATCTATCACAATTTACTGCATAGTTTGTCTAAATCAAATCAGTGATGGTTTGGTACTAATCAGTCTGAAACACTTCACAGCATGCAGTAATTTATGAAATTGATTTCTGATATTACTTAAAAGTCTTGAATGTGCCATTTACTCTAGTTGCAAAGACAGTCTTAAAATCCAAAGTATTAAAACACTCCATATGTTCATAAACACTTTTATGTGATTGGGACTAGTACCTAGATAGCAAATTACCAGCTTTTGCTAGTGGGATGGAAGGAATGATTATTCTGAACTCAATACATAAAAACCTGATTGATAAAGCCCTTGCTAAATTAAAACAAAATGATTAAACTCCCTCCCAAAATGGACAGGCTAAGAAAGAGTTTATTCACAGTGAAATAAAAATGTCAGAAATATTTTTGGGTAAAACTGAACATCTAGAGTGTCTGGAGATGTAGAATGTGCTTGTACAAACTGTTCCATTTTCACACCAAAATTTGTCCAAATGTTACAACATAAAAATGGGGACAGTGTGATAAACCTAACTGAATTGCTAATACAGTAAAACTCCATTGGTCCGGCATCCAATGCTCCGGCACTCCTGATGGTCCAGCACCATCAGGAACCCGGAAGTGCTGGGGCAGCCGGACAATTGGAGCTGCTCTGCACTCCACTTCCCCGATTCAGCCACTGCTGAAACTGATCAGCAGCTGAATCGGGGAAGCCGGGTGCAGAGCAGCTGGGGTGCTGCCGTGTTGGTCCCATAGCGCCGCCCCTCGGGGATGCAGGACCAACCCAGCAGCACCCCAGCTGCTCTTGGGGAAGCCTGGAGCAGAGCAGCCAGAGTGCTGCCGGGTTGATCCCACAGTGCCGAGGGGCAGCGCTATGGGACCAACCCAGCAGCATCCCAGCTGCTCTGCCAGAGGCGTTCCCAATTCAGCCGCTGCTGAAACTGACCAGCAGTCGCTGAATCGGGGATGCCTGGGGCAGAGCCGGACTATCAGAAGGGGGGGCTATGAGAGGTCTAGGGTGGCATCCCCCCACTCCACCCCAGATCCCTCATAGCCCCCCCCCCCCTTCTGATAGTCCGGCATATCTGATAATCCGGCACCCCCTGGGTCCTAAAGGTGCCGGATTATCGGAAGTTTACTGTAATACACTAAAATGAGATAATTTCTTCTTTGAATCAGTTAGATAATAAGTTTAACTTCTAAGATTATTTTATACATATTATTATTGTCCCAATGACAGAAAACCAATATTTAATAAATTGTTTTATTTAAAAAAACTTTTTTACACATCTTTAATGTGGTACAATTAGTAGGAAATTTTCAGTTTAATTTGATGAATATAAAAAGTGTGAGGAATGCATGGGGATGGTATGTAAGCAGGAGGAGGTGTTTTTGTTTGCTTCTTTGTTTGTTTAGCATTTATAAAAGTAGGTCTGAACTTAGTATTGAAAATTAAAGAATAGACTTGCTCTGAATCAAATCTGTGATGAATCTTCAAATAAACTTCTGTACATGTATGACCCGAGGTCTAGTGAAAAATTAGGATTGTATCCATGTCGTCATACTAAACTGTAATTTCTTAGCCTACTGCTGTTCAGTTTGTGTCTGAAATGCTAGACCTGTTCAACACTCTTTCCCTCCTTTTTCCCCTTCCCTCCATGGCTCTCTATTTCCTGTTAGATCCTCTTATGTCACTGACGTGTATAAAAATGCTTGTGATCAGAAGTTCATATTCTGTTCTGGAAGAACCAATAGTAAAATTTCAGGTAAAAACTTTACTTTTCCATGTTTTATAAAGTTACTATAAAAATGAAAGAGGAAAAATAGCAAAGCAAGAATATAATTTTTTTACTAATTTGTTTCTCCAGTTATTACATGCTCACTCACACAAGAATATATTTTTACAAGTATCTCAATCCCTGTTTTAAAGCTGCGAAGACCAATAATATTTGTAGTCCTAATATCCAACGGTAACTCTTACCCCTCTGTACAATTTAGGGTAGGATATAGGGTTGTAATACAACTATTAGAATGCTTAAAAATGTAGAAGACTGTGATAATGGGATGACATCAGATTTCTAGGTCCATATTCATTTATTATGTATTTCAACATGCTAGTGGTTTTCAGATCCAGGTCGTACTTTGTTTCTCCTGTGTTCATGTACTTTTGTTGGTTTGGTATGATACAATCTAGCTTCTCAGCTTTCTCCTATCAACCTGGTTAACCCAAAACCTATTAAGATTACTTTTTCTGTTTGTTTTAAACTCTCTCCCTCTAGATCACTTTAGCAAACAGAGTTGCCAACTCTGACAAGGAATTCTGGGAGACTTTTTTTCTCCCATACAATATAATGTAATTTTCTTAAACTAACCTATTTAAATCTCCCAGATTTGAGCTTCCTGTAACTTTTTAGAACAATGCCGATTCCAAGAGGCTCCAGGCCAATCATGGAGTGTTGGTAACCCTATTGGCAACCTGAAGAAAATCTTCAAATATTACAAAATGAATATACAGGTTAGTTTGGGGGCTGACAGATATGGAAAACTAATCCTATGTGATTTTTCATTTCCCTACTTTACAAAAACCTGTTTATGCAAAATGCGGATTATATATTCCTACCTTAGTGATGTTGTGAATTAATGTTTTTACAGTTAATGTTTTTTATAGTGCTTTGAAAATGTAAAGTGCTATATATCAGTGCTAAGTGTTCTTAATAAGACAGGAAAGCATACTGTGAGTATCACAGTGAAAATAAGATGAGATGATATAATTTGAAAAGCAAATCCATATCTTCTACCATATTGGATGCTCCTTGTCTGTGTTACAAAGATAACAAGTCATGAATTGGGATGCTAGCTGTGAGAATGCAATATTTCTTGAACTTGAACTTTTCTGGCATGAGATCTGTCTAACGTAAAATTCAAAACAACTATATAAACAAGAAAAATCACACTTCTCAAAAGCTTACAATCAAATGCCCTCCAATTTTAAGTGCAAAGCAGAAATTCTAAAGCCGTAGAAATCCATCTGACTCTTTACAGCACCATAGACATAAGCTCACTGAGAATTCAAATACAAAGGTTTGCCCTACTGTATTTAAATATATACATGTGTGAGAGTCTAACTCATGCACAGCATGTGGTGTCTGAACTAAATGTTAACAGGTAAAGAGTTTTGTTCTATCTTTTAGAGACATTTTTAAAGTGATTTATTCTAAAATGATCTGGTTTGTGGGATTTTTAGTGTTTCCAGTTATAGTAAATTTGTTACACCTTTGGGTCCAATTCTGATTTATTATGTATAAAGACTTTTTTTTCCTGTGAAAGCCTATGAAATAATGCTTACTGTTACATGCTATGACTTTTCTTGTGGATTTATAATTTACGCATATTATAGAAGTCTTTTCAGGATTAAGGCCTACATCAGGAATTACTCCATTAAGTCGGTATCTGTGAAGTCCATTGTTTTTAATCCTTTTTGAAAAGCTTGATGGTTACTGTTTTCATACCCATTTTTGTTCTTTGCATCGGGCAGATGTTGGTTTCATGCCTTGTGTTTTAAAGAAAGATTAAGTTCTTTTTTGGGGGGTGGGGAGGGGGAGGTCTGGTATTCTCTTTATGTATCTGGAGCACTGATGATAGCAATATAATTCCAGCCATATGGTTTCTTAGATCTTATATCACATCACTAGTTATCTCTGAAGATTTGTTTTTGTTTGTTGAATACAGGATCCTATATTGTTTTCAAAATTTTACTTAAAACAAATAGCTTATGGTAATTTTTTCACCTGATTAAAGTGGATTTAGATTACGTTGAGTTTTAGGACTATGTTTCTGTGAAACCTAGCATACTAGAAGTTTTAAATATGTAGCTAAAATCAAATTGGGAAGATGAGCTATTGTCTGTTCTACTAAATGCTTGGAACTATTTTAAACTTTTCTTCTTTTGGAATAGAATATTTATCTAAAGAAATTTGCAAAGTATCCCACAAAGATATTTATACTATACATTATATACTGCAAAGCACTTAAATAAAGTATTTCTAGGATGTAAAGAGGCAGCATTTATCTGCATACAGTGCATATACAGAACAATTTAGGAAATCAATTCCAGCTGAAATCCTCAAAGGGATTTTAAATAGCTATCATGTAATAGCCAATTGGAAAAGGCCGGAATAGAAGTGTGATTTTTTTTTTAAGATCTTAAACAACAACAAAACGTAGTTCTTCAGTTTTACATGCTATCAAAAGACCAGAATCATGAAGAACAGTGACCTCTAGCCAAATGTGGAGGCATTGGTAAATTACAATACAAGAGGAAAAGGTTTCACACCCAACTATGATTTTTAAATTGGATCCTAAATTATTTCCTCTTATATAATAAGCTTTATTTTCCTAGCCCACAAACAAGTGCAAATTCTGGATATATGATTTTTATGACAAATACTTGAATCCAATGTGAAAATGTGTCCACCTTTTGCTTTAGCCTCCATTTCAGTTTCTAGAATTGTTGATTCTTTAATACATGCATATGCCAAGAAAAAAAAATACTTTCATCATAAGAAGGCTCTCACAGTATTTTCTCTGATTCTTCATCATCTGTTAGCAACTTTACAAAGTTTTCTGTCTCAGTCCTATGAGGTGTTTCACTACTCATAATGGATTCAGTGGGAGTTTGCCTATGTAAGGAGGACTATTTTGAATGGCAATGACGTGGCTTCCTCATTTGTTCCCTCTAGGATTGCCAAGCATCTGGTTTTTTTGACCTGGTATGCCTGGTCAAAAAGGGACCTGCTGATGGGACTGTTAAAATTCCTGTCTGTGGTGCACTGAGGCTGAGGCAGACTTCCTGTCTGATTGGCTTTGTGCAGCTCCCTGAAGTGGCCACTGGCCAACATTTCCCTCCTGCTATTAGGTGGAGGGAAGACCAGGTGTTAGTGTCAAATATTGTACTATAATGGCTATAAAGAAACACCTAAACAGATAATCTCAAACCAATATCCTGATAGCTTATTTGGGTGGAAACATTATTTTATTACATGAAGTTAAATATGAAGAACTCTGTGCAGCTCAAAAACTTTTCTCTTTCATTAACAGAAGTTGGTGTAATAAAAGAAATTACCACACATACTTTGTCTCAGTTAAAATAGATGCATTTCTTGGTATTTGAGGGTACATCTACACTAGCTCGTTAGTTCAAGCTAGGTAGGGTAATTAGGGCAAGCGAAGTTGCAGATGAAGCCCGGGCTTCATTTTCATGTTCCTGGGTGCCGCCATTTTTAAATCTCCCTTAGTCCGAACTCTGTGCCTGCGGCTACACGCAGCACGAAGGAGGTAGTTCAAATTAAAGATCCTAATTTGAACTACCGTTACTCCTCATTCCATGCATTCCATGAGGAGTAACGGTAGTTCGAATTAGGATCTTTAATTTGAACTACCTACTCCGTGCCACGTGTAGCCGCAGGCATGGATTTCGGACTAAGGGGGATTTAAAAATGGCGGCGCCTGGGAACATGCAAATGAAGCCCGGGATATTTAAATCCCAGGCTTCATTTGCAACTCTGCTTGTCCTCATTACCCTACCTAGCTCAAACTAACGAGCTAGTGTAGACCTACCCCGATTGTTTAGTTATGGACACTCACAGCTCAATGTACTGTAAATTGGAGTGTCCCAAACTAGTGAAATAGCTTGGGTACAAGAATTCTGGTATTCTAGGTTTGGGGAATGCTGATACAGACATGTATGCAATGCTGAACTTATATATATATATTACAAAGTGTTTAAGGAGTTTGCACTATGGATCACACAGAGTAGTTTAGGATTAGTGGAGAAAAATGCATGATTTTTCTAAGCAGAATCTAAAATATGATGATGGAGGTTGACACACCTAGTTAACCTCATCATCCATGAGAAGTACTAACAAAAACCAAAAGATAATGAACACTCCTACTGGTGCTAGCTTGGTGGTTTCTATGTCAAGGATATTGATTTAGCACTGCCATCTAGAACAGAACAGCATTAACATCTCAACTCACAATAGGCAAGAAAATCCCTATATAGGAACTCAGACCTGCTACTGTACCTCCATTTAGTTAGATGCAGGTTTGCTTCATTGATATTGTGAGGACACAAACATTTTTGCTGCTTTCAGTTTTTTAATGGATAATAAATGGGTCCCAGTCATTCCTAAGGTGACTTTCAATCCTTTTTATAATTTGTATTCAGAGTTTATTCTTAATTTTGTTTATTACTATTGCCTTTGTCACAGAATGGGGTTCATTATATCAGGAAACCTGGCAAGACTTCTTTTAAAAGCAACATTTATAATTAATGCCTTAGTATAGGATGCCAAGGAGCCGGTCCTAGACTTTGAGATAAGTAACCCTGTTTAAATCTGAGAAGAGGAACAATTGCATATGGAAGTCACAAAAAATCAACTGGCCATAAATGAAGGCAGCCTTGAATATGAATACATTTACCTTAGGCACATTTGGCATAATTATTGTGCTTGCTGATTACCACAGCAATTTTTTTTAAGATTAGGGCTTGTTGACTTCCATTATTTATTCGTATTGCAATATTTCCCAAAGACCCTAATCCGAATCAAACCATATTGTGAGAGGTATAGTATAATTTTATAGGGAAGAGAGAATCCCTAGATCCAACCTCCTTTTACTTTGGTAGGGGAAGGGATGTATTCTTCTTTACCTCCCTGTAGGGTTGTATAATATATTTAAACATTCTAGCTCCTAGTTAGACAGTACCTGTCTTAAAGAGCTTACAGTTTGATTTAAAGGCAAGTTGTAGAATGAAGCAAAAAAAGGAGCTATTTCTGTTTATCTATTTTTAAGCTAACTCGTAATATTTCTCTATAAAGGACGATGCAGGTGAGGGGGCCATGGCAAGAAAAATAGATAGATGAAAACTAATAGCAGATATATTAGCTATCCTTGGAGCCAGGTGCCAAAGTGGAGCTGGACAAGAAGAGAAACTAAATTCTATTAGGAGAACTACATTAGGAGTCCCAACTAGCAATTAAGGTTAGTTTATGTAGTTACCCCCGTGTGAAACTCTGAATAGAAAGACTTACCAGTGAAATGTCAGTAGCTGCAGCCCCTGATAGTGTGAAGTTAATGATCCAGACTGAACTCTGGAGGTCATATAGCCCCAGAAGAGCAGTGTGGAAGTAGCAGGGTTACATGTGTTCAAAACACGCTAGCTACGTCTAGACTGGCATGATTTTCTGCAAATGCTTTTAACGGAAAAGTTTTCTGTTAAAAGCATTTGCAGAAAAGAGTGTTTAGATTGGCATGGATGCTTTTCCGCAAAAGTACTTTTTGAGGAAAAGCGTCCATGCCAATCTAGATGCGCTTTTGTGCAAAAAAGCCCCAATCACCATTTTCACGATCGGGGCTTTTTTGCGCAAAAGAAATCTGAGCTGTCTACACTGGCCCTTTTGCGCAAAAGCTTTGCACAAGAGGACTTTTGCCCGAATGGGAGCAGCATAGTATTTCTGCAAGAAGCACTGATTTCAGACAGTAGGAAGTCAGTGCTCTTGCAGAAATTCAAGCAGCCAGCGTAGACAGCTGGCAAGTTTTTCTGCAAAAGCTACTGCTGCTTTTGCGGAAAAACTTGCCAGTCTAGACACAGTCATTGATTGGGGACTGGAGAGGCTATGGGCTTATCTTCACTGTAAAGTCTTTGTCAGTATTCTTTTGGCCCCTACCACGTAATGGAGACAAAGTTTATACTGACAGAAAGGCTTCATTTAGTGAACCATCTCTCGAAATAGCATAAGCTATACCAACAAAGGACACTTTTACCAGTTTAAGCTGTGTATATCCAGGGGCTTGCTGAAATTACAATGTCAGGAGAGTGGGACTGATTCCACCCACACCTAACTAATGTCACCGTGCCAGCAAAACTTTGTAGTGTAAATGTGGCCAGTGTGTTAAGCTATAAGCAGAGAGATTTGGGCTAAGGATTTCTAAGGGTATGTCTAGATGGCAGGCTTCTTTCAAAGAGTTCTTCTGAAAAAGCTTCTTCCAAAAGACAGTGTCCACACTACCAAAGCGCATCGAAAAAATGATCTGCCTTTTCGAACGATAGTATCCATTCAGTATGGATACTATCTCATAGCTAAGCTATGATTATTATGAATGGAGTGGCCACCAGGGCACCTGTTTTTCCTGGAGCCCTTTTCTTTCGAAAAAACTCCCTCTTCCACATCCACACACACCTTTTTTTGAAAGAGCTCTTTCGGAAAAAGCATTCCTCCTCATAGATTGAGGTTTACCAAAGTCGAAAAACCCCTGCATTCTTTCATTTTATTTATCCAAAGAATGCATCCACTATTCTGAAAAAAATCGGAAAAGAGGATGTGGTTTTTTGGCATCCCTCTAAACCTCCTTTTAGAATGAAAAGGGGATATTCTGAAAGAGGGTTTTTTCCCAAAATTTGTCCCCATGTAGAAGGGTCAAATTTTAGAAAAGCCTTTTCTGGATGTAAATCAGAAAAAGATATGCAATTTGCATGCCACCAATTGCATTTCTTTTCCCAATTTATCTTCATAGTGTAGACATAGTTTTACTGAACTCAAGTCTCCTGCAGTGGCTGCAGTAGCATCCAGATCTGGTCTGGTTTTGGGAGACTTATCAAAATGGTGAGGGCAATTCAAATGCAAAGACAATGCTCAATTTTATCCATTTTGAAATCCTAGTCCATAATGATGTATGGCTTTTCATTAGTTACAGAATGACATCATAAACAGAAAATAATGACTTCATTTTGAGATAAGAATCCAGAAGGGAAGAAAACCAAATGGAGAAGTCAAAACTTAATGGCAAAACACAGCAGTGATAGCAAAAGTGAGACTAACACTTACAAAACGATTTTGTCATTTTACAAAATAATTTTCATTAACATCTTTTGGATTAGCTAGGGCTGAATTTTCAAAACTGACCACAGGAATTTGAACTGCAAGATGTATATACACACTCAAATGTAATTTGTTGTCACTGGGTCCAAATGGTTAGCCAAAATTCAGACTTGTGGTGGTAATTCTGTTAAAAAGAGAAATTGATGACAACATCAGGTATTTGTCTGGTTCAGTCTTGTTTAATTTACAAAGAAGGCACAACCCCATCTTCATGAATACTTTAAGGACAAACAGGAGATAATTTCCTTGCTCACAGTTTCTTAAAGGTGACTTCTCAACTAGTTTTGTGCCCCCAAAAGCTTTGTTTCAGCTGGTTTTCAGGGCCATACTCACAACTATTTCCCAGCCAACAGAAATTCATTCTCATATTTCTCTGCTTCTAACCCAAACTCTGTGACTGGAACAGTGGTTGTCACTGTATGCTTCAAACCAATGCTTACAATCAGTCCTTGGGGAGGTTAGAACCTTTGTTCATGTGACTAAGCTGCTGACCAGCTTTATATGTGGTCTAGCACCTTGAACATTGGCTTCTATTATCTCCAGTTGTCTTAAACCAAAAAGGAGCTTAATTACTTCTTCCCTTTAGCCTAAATGAGGGGGGAAGATTAGTGCACCTGCTAAGTTTAACTCTGAATGCCTGCAGATCCAATACACTTGGGACGGCAGCCACTAACACCTTCTAGAATGACAATATGTTTAAGGAGGCATTAAAATTAGTACAATGTCCTAGTTCATGCAATGCCGGGTCTAATTTATCAATGTGCATAGAAAACAGGGCAATTTAATTGTCTAGTCTTTCAAATACAGCCTCAGCTATCATCCATCTATTTCCCCTTTCATCATTATTATTAGGGAGGAGATGAGTCCATTAGGCTATATGATTACTCAAAGGGAGAAAGAAAATCATTCCCAACATAGATGACAGAAATAATTTACTGTTGATTGAAATATACCCATATGTTTATTAAATCTTGATGCATGGGAATCTACACATATAACTATCAAGGCATTAATGAGTTATGTATAGAGATTCTGATAGATGGAGATATGGTATTCAGAAATATTAAAATGGATGTTGATAAAAAGGTTTAAGTAATTCACACTTTGTTCATGGAAGGACTAGCCAAATCCATTGATGCCCTCATTGGAAAAAAAATTGAAAGCATCATGGTTTTAGTTCTAATTAAAATATTTTCATATAAAAAACATCTAGGTTTTTTTCCAATAGAAGTCACCAACTCTTCTGACTGCTGGGTCCATCTGGTGCTATTTATCAAAGTTATATATTTTTATTGGTGGCAAACTCATCCGAAATTTTGTTTCTTTTTTATTTTGCTATTCCCCCTGTGCTTTCTGTATTGTGTCAATCAAAATTTACACTGCTGTTCTTCTCATGGCAAGGTCAAGCTCCCTGCTCTGAGGAGATAATGAACATGAGCAGCAAAGTCATAAAAAAGGTTGTCAGTCAAGATCTTGAAGAAGCAGATAAAAACATACTGTCTGATGGCTGGAAAAAGTTTCTTAACCTGATCTAAATACTGTAGTCATGTGAAAAAGTATACAATGACTACTACTGTATGTTCCAGTATACGACGACTACTGGAATAGCATAAACTGATGTTATACATTATATCTCTATTTGTGTGACTGCTATTAAAGCAGAAATATTAAACCTTTTGTCTAGACTCATAACTTTAAATTCCACAAATACTTTTGGCCTCAATTTTCAAAAGTGACTAGTGACTTTGGATGCTTCTGTTTTTAGGCCAATGGGAGTCTAATTTTCTGTGAGCAGGTGCACAGCATTTTCTGAAAAGCAAGTTCCTTCACTGTGCCTTGAAATGGTCATCTGGAATCAATAATCACTTTTGAAATGCTAAGTACCGGTGAAGCCTGGCTGATTAAGGTCCCAGTTCTGCAAGCTTTACTTACATACTTACTTTAGTACCAAGAGCAGTAACTTCCTTTCTCATTGAAACAAATGGCTATGCCCTGGTGGAACAATTTCCTGCATAAGGAGGTAAAATTAATTGTTTGAGGTGTCATGTGTGTTGCTTTATTTTGACCTAATCTCCCCTGGTCTTGTATCTTCTTTGTCTAAACCTCCTACATTAGTTAAACTCCTACTTCCCTCAGTGGAGTCCTGATCATTAGTGCTCTTATAGTATGTTTAGGAAACATGATATCATTTCAGAACACAGTAGGGGTGTCTACAAGCATGCTTGTTATACACTTTTTGTCCAGCTTCTCCATAAAGTATTTCTTGGTTGTAAATGAGGGGAGAGGGAAATCAAAATATAAAAACTTGACTAAGATCATATTAATTTTAATCAGTGATGAATCATTAAGAGTTTGGGTGGTTTTCAGGATTATTTGTTTATATAAAAATATAATTTTCCCTGTTTTATCAGCAGATGGCTATTGTTGGCCTTCCTAATCTCTGTACTTGAGCACATAAGGTTGCTATTGTTTCCACATATGACCATAATAAAGTTACTAAAGGAGCTTCTGTCTTTTACTGGGAGAATACGTTGTGCTGAAAACTAGCCTGGCTTAGAGACTATACAGAAATAAAGAAAAATAGACTTTCTGTGATAGTGAGCTTGCTGCAGGGAAAAAAAACCCAAACGTGCCTGCAGCCAGAGTTGTTACCTTACATAACAAAGTGGGCAGGTTATTGGTGGTTAATGGAACCCAAGTATAAATGAATTGGCACTCCTTGTTGGTGAAAATGTGACTTAGTGTAATGTCATTCTGGAGAAAACTAATTAACTTTCTGAAATGTTGAAGTACTTTGGGTTGGAAACAGATGCATGTCAATTTTCAGGATATAAACTGCTAACTGTACCTTATGTGCTAGAAATGTACTTGCTCATAATGGAACTTTCAAATCATAATATAGTGCTAGAATCCTTATGTTTGCATATGATGCTGAATATGTGCATGCCTACTGTGTTTAAATAACTGGGGCAGAGCTTAAGTATCATTTAAAAGACAGCATCATGTTTGTTTGTTTTTTCTTGAGGTTTTTTTTGGCAGAGATATTGGATGGCTGGGACATTATCAACCAAACAAACAATGAAGGTTCTAATGGTTCTTTGTCTGTGAGACTCTGGTTTTAGTTCTCTTCCTCTCTATTGCTAACTAATGGTTCTTATTTGCCTCATTTAACTATCTAGTTTTAGGTGCTAATAGACTATTTGTTGTTTTCCAGTTACATAAATTCCATAAATTCTCAGCTTTCTCTTTGATACTTATCTATGCTCTGCCTCTTTCTGTCCCCCCCCCCTCCCCTTCCCATTTTTTCCTCCCCCCTTCTTCCCTCATTTATTTTGGTTCTGGACTCTGATCCTTTGAAGAAGTGAGCTGTGCCCAGAAAAGCTCATGATACTATCTACCTATTTTGTTAGTCTTCAAAGTGCTACCAGACTATTGGCTGTTTTTTAAGCATCATGTTTGTTAGGATCCATTTTGTGACCCATGTTAGCTTATTTTCATATATCAGTTAGTAAAATCTATATAGTTTGTTTTTTAAAACATTGTGCAATGATTTTATTTTTAAAAGTCAAAATGAAATCAATTACAGCAGCAGCCATAGAGCTCATGAGCAATGCTGATAAAAATCCATGCCGGGTAAATAAAAGAAAATATTTTATCAAGGAAAAATTTTAGTTTCTAGGTTGTATTGGCTTATTACTAACAACAATTAGTAAAATAATTTTTAATATTTGTCAAAGTTTTGCTTGTCTTTGTACAAAATAAAAAGAGAAGTGCCCTAATAAAGCAAACCAGTCCTCTGTAGTTCATGCCATGGTACATTTTATCTTGTTTTTGCATCTTTAATCATCTAGTGCCACAGTTAAATTTTGGTTAATATACTTCAACTATTTCTTTCCTTTGTACATAGCCTGCTTTAATTTTCCATCCTGAAGTAAATAGATGCCTTTTCATCTTTAGCAGGCTTGTAGAAATATTGTTTCTGGTGATGAATTGCAAAGCAGTGTACCTTTATTTGCTTTGTTTCTCCATCATTATTTTAAATGTCACACTCTGCCTCTTCAGAAATCTATCTGACCTCTACTGGCCTATACAAATATTAAACATTTCATAAATTACTTTTAAGTTCAGAAAGAAAATCTGTTAACTTGTATTTTCTTTTCCTCATCCTACTAGTGCTTTGAAATTTTCCCTATTTCATTTTCCTATTATACACTACATTACACCATCATAATGATATCACTCAGGGGGCATGAAAAATACCCCAGGAGTAGACCCCTACAAAATTCATAGTCCATTTTGGTCAGTTTCATAGTCACAGGATATTAAGTGAAATCCTGAAATTTATTCTTTTTATTTAAATCTGAAAGTTCAGTGTTGTAATTGTAGGTGTTCTGACCCAAAAAGGAGTTGTGAGGGGAGTTGCAAGGTTTTGGCAGAGATAGAATCATAGGACTGGAAGGGACCTTGAGAGGTCATCGAGTCCAGCCCCCCGCCCTCAAGGCAGGACCAAGCTCCATCTACACCATCCCTGACAGATGTCTATCTAACCTGTTCTAAACCTCCCCTGCTGCACTTTAAGCCCATTACTCCTTGTCCTGTCCTCAGAAACCAAGAGGAACAAATTTTCGCCTTCCTCCTTGTGACACCCTTTTAGATATTTGAAAACCGCTATCATGTCCCCCCTTAATCTTCTTTTTTCCAAACTAAACAAGCCCAGTTCATGAAGCCTGGCTTCATAGGTCATGTTCTCTAAACCTTTAATCATTCTTGTCGCTCTTCTCTGCACCCTTTCCAATTTCTCCACATATTTCTTGAAATGTGGCGCCCAGAACTGGACACAGTACTCCAGCTGAGGCCTAACTAGTGTAGAGTAGAGCGGCAGAATGACTTCACGAGTTTTGCTTACAACACACCTGTTGATACAACCTAGAATCATATTTGCTTTTTTTGCAACAGCGTCACACTGTTGACTCATATTCAACTTGTGGTCCACTATGACCCCTAGATCCCTTTCCGCCATGCTCCTTTCTAGACAGTCGCTTCCCATCTTGTATGTATGGAACTGATTGTTCCTTCCTAAGTGGAGCACTTTGCATTTCTCTTTATTAAACCTCATCCTGTTTACCTCTGACGATTTTTCTAACTTGCTAAGGTCATTTTGAATTATGTCCCTATCCTCCAAAGAAGTTGCAACCCCACCCAGTTTGGTATCATCTACAAACTTAATAATCGTACTCTCTATCCCAATATCTACATCATTGATGAAGATATTGAACAATACGGGTCCCAAAACAGACCCCTAAGGAACTCCACTTGTTATCCCTTTCCAGCAGGATTTAGCACCGTTAACAACAACTCTCTGACTATGGTTATCCAGCCAATTATGCACCCACCTTATCGTGGCCCTATCTAAGTTATATTTGCCTAGTTTAGATGCTGTGGTACTGCTACTCTTACTTCCAGATTGCTAGCTGCAGAGCTGAGCCTTCAAACAGCAGCTGCCACTCTCCAGAAGCCCACCTCTGAAGACTTTACTGAAAGTTGATTGTATACCTGAAACAGTAACCACTGATCAGGTCTGCCACTGGGGGAAGAGTATGGCAAAAGAGGAAGTTGTCCCAGGGCTCCCAGCAGCTGCCATTGCTACTTTGGCAGTTTCAGTAGCCAT
This sequence comes from Pelodiscus sinensis, assembly GCF_052426305.1. Taxonomy (NCBI): domain Eukaryota; kingdom Metazoa; phylum Chordata; order Testudines; family Trionychidae; genus Pelodiscus; species Pelodiscus sinensis. The sequence goes on along the minus strand of NC_143054.1, from coordinate 42,236,991 downwards.
ACTCCTGGGCCCCTTTAAATTTCAGACACAGCACCACTCTGTCTGACTCAGAGGGCTTTGAAGGGGGACAGCGCCATGGTTCAGTCAGTGCTGAGGGCTGGCTTGCACCACTCCTGCCCTTCCACCCAAGCCCACACCCCATCTGGGAATACAAAGCTGGAACCTCCCCTCTCCCCCTTACACACACACTTTGCCTGGTAATCAATGGAAGCTGTTGAGGAAAGGAAGGGTGCTGCTACTGACCTATTCATTTGGCCTAGTATATGATATCTTCTGGTTGCATTAGGAAGAATACATCCTGAACGAAAAATATTTTTTAAATGAACAGTTTTTTTAAAAGTACAGCTGTTTAGCTCCAAATACAGAGGACGGGGCCTGGAAAATGTTGTTGTTTCATTTAACTGGAGATGGGTCCAAGTCACAAATTTCAAATGTTTCCACAAAATTCAATGTTGAGATCAAAGTTTTAATTAGATTACATCTCTGGTTCTTGCCTCCCATCACTCTTCTAATTGAGTCTGAAATACAAGACTGGACTTTTGCAGTGTTTTGTTTGACCAAAAAGCCCACAAGAGACTGAGGCCCAGGTATTTATATCTTTGATGATCTGGGTCTAAATTCATTTTATTTATGACTTAGAGGAGACTATGAATCCTGGTGTTCAAAGTTACAAGGTTAGCATACCAATTAACTACGTAGCCTAACTATTGTTAGAATAAGTCTGAAAATTTCCCCCAAAGTAAGTGTAAGTTATGCTGAGAGCAGTTCAGGATCATGACTTTGGAAAAGTCAGCAATTATCTATGAAAGACAGGAATTGATGACCTTGAAGTAAGACAGGTAATCAGCTTGTTTATCACTACTGCAGGAAGTTGTTGGTGGTTGCTACATCTACTCTGTCATTCAACTATCTGATGTTCAGGGCTTTTTACCCTTAAAATTTGTTTTAGGTTTTTAAGTTTGTCCACAATATACTAATCTGTATTCAACAGCCACTACACTCTTTTTTACTACATAAATACTCTGTAATGTAAAAGGCTGAATTACTAGATATTTATGTATTTGATAGAATCCTGTAATTGTCCAGTTAACTTACACTACAAAGAGCTTTATTATTCTATGTAATTCTGGAAGTGGGTAAGGCTTGACATACAAAATTTCAGAAATGGGGGGGGGGAACACATTTCAGAAACTTCTTCACAACCTTTTTCTCCTGAGCCTGACACAATTTTGTTAGGGTTTTATTTTGTTCTTTTTCTTATGAAAGTGTACAGATTTGGGAATTCTTTTGTATTTGAGTTGTTTTAAAATGCCTTCAGGTTAACATGTAATGTAATTTTTCAAGCAAGTAGCCATTTTATTGAATCTATCAATCTAGCCCCAGTACATTATTATATCAGTGTGTGACAAGTGTGGCTGAACTGAATCTAAGAATCCCCATTGAGAGATTTCTGATCTGGAATTTGGGGTTGGATTTATTTCTTTAGGAGACTAAGATGGGATTCTCCAAAAGCATGCTGTATTGGCAGAAATTTGCTCCCATTGAAACCAATGAGATTGTTACCCTGACTTCAGTGGGAGTAGAGTGAGGACCCTTTTAGATAATCGCCCTCTTAGTTCACAAATTAGTGAAAACACAGGAAGAGATTTCTCTCTTCTTGCATTGTGAAACATTTTTTATATCATCACCCAAAGAGCTCTAGAAAAGGACTCCATTGTGCTGTGTGTGTATCAAGATTAGCACATGTGCAAACATGTTTGACTTTTAGTTCAAATGGTCTAGCTTTTTAAATTTAGAATCACAGAACTGTAGGATTGGAAGGGACCTTGATTAGGTCATCAGTCTCCTCTCCTGCACTAAGGCAAGTCTAGTTATTATCCAGACAATCCCTGACAGGTCTTAGTCTAGCATGTTCTAAGAAACTTCCAGTAAGCTTCACCACGTGGCTAGATAATTGTGTTCCAATGTAAGCCCATTATTTGTTGTTCTGTTCTTAGTGGATAAAAAGAATTATTCTTATAAAGGGGAAAGTGATCAGTCTTTTACAAACTTTTGTGAACATTTTCCTTCTGGCCTTCCCTAGACCATTTTTCCCCACTCATTATTATTATTATTATTATTATTATTAGGTCATATATTCTAAACCTTAATTAATTTCCTCTGTACATCCTCCAATTTGTCCAGATCTTTCCTGAAGCATGGTGCCCAGAACTGGAAATAATCCCCTCCGAGTTGAAGCCTTAATGATGAGTATAGCGGAAGCAGTTCTTCTCATGTCTTGCTTACAACTCTCCTGCTAATATATCCTAGCATTATGTTGGCTTGTTTTTAGCTATTGTATTATATTTTTTCACTAATATTTAGTGAGTGATCCACTATAATCCCCAGATACTTTTCTGCAGTACTCCTTCCCAGGCAGTCATTTCCTATTTTGTATTTGCACAATTGGTTATTTCTTCATAAGTATAGTATTATTCATTGGTCCTTTATTGAATTTCTTCTTTGTTTGGTTTTTAGTTCAGACCACTTCATTTATTTAGAAGTGATCCTCAGCAGTATGTTGGTTTAAATGATACATCTACCAGTATTTGCATTTACTTCTCGGGTGTGAATGTATTCTCACTATGCAAAAAATGCATGCAGAGGCAGTATAATAAAAGATGCCTTTTGAATTTGATGTGTCAAATATTATTAATCAACTGTTTGCAGTGTGTGTCAGTTACACTGGCAGGGAATGCTGTACTTCTCTCCCTATACTTACAATTGAAAAGCAGTGTTGTATCACAAATACTGTGATGGGGTAAATGTTGAGTTTTTTATGATATTTCCATTGTGTTCTTCCATCTCAATCCACTTATTCATACCTGGGAGCATTTTATCTGAAGAGCAGTCTGTTAGAAATTATTCTGGTCATTTCAAAAGGGCTAATTTATCTAGTTCACTATTTGTCTGTCTGTAAATTTGGACCTTACTATTCAGATTTGAAATGGAGACAATTTGTAAAACCAGTAGCTGATGATAAAATGTTGCCTTTGCTTTGTCAAGAAAGCTAATCATGTGCTTACATGCTAGTGAACAAACAAAAAAATGGTTAACGGGATGTTTGGGGAGGGGCAGAATGATTTAAAGCGTAAGAAGTAGAAACTTGTGAGAGGTTAGGGTTCCACTGCATCTGAAATCAATCATCAATATGGGTATGTCTACACTACAGTGCTAACTGGAACTAACTTAGTTCGAATTAGTTAATTTAAACTAAGCTAATTCGAACTAACGGATCCAGACTAAAAAGCTAGTTCGAATTAGATTTTGCTAATTCAAACTACAATGTTCACATTAAGTGGACCCTGAACCGGGGTTAAGGATGGCCCGAAGCAGTGCCGGCAGGGCATCAGATGAGGACTTAGAGCGTGGAGCTGCTGTCTCAGGCTAGCCGAGGGCTGTGCATAAAGGGACCCGACCCCCACCCCGGACAGACAGTTCTCAGGGGTGCCACACTTGCAAAGCAGTCCTGTCTTGGAGTGCCCTGAGTGCCCACACTGGGCACATCACAGCACTCGGCCATCAGAACGGCAGCACTTGCCGCAAGCTGCCATCTGGGGAGAGGGGGCAATTGGGGGGCTGCAGGAGAGCTTCCACCCCCAGAAGCACGCAGAGCCAGCCCAGTCCTCCCCATCGGGGGCTCGTACCCCATTCCTCCCTCACCTCCTTTCACTTACCCCTCCCTAGCCCCCCTTCCTGATGTACAAAATAAAGGACACGAGTGGTCAAAAATAGAATCTCTCTTTATTAAACAAAACTCGGGGGGACTGGGAAAAGGAGGTGGGAGAGGGGAAGAGAGAGGGTGGGAGAGGGAAGGGCAACTAAAATGATCAGAGGTTTGGAACAGGTCCCATATGAAGAGAGGCTAAAGAGACTGGGACTTCTCAGCTTAGAAAAGAGGAGACTGGGGGGGGATAGGATAGAGGTCTCTAAAAGCATGAGTGGGGTGGAGAGGGTGCATACAGAAAAGTTCTTCATTAGTTCCCATAAAGAAGGACTAGAGGACACCAAAGGAAAGGAATGGGTAGCAGGCTTCAAACTAGTAACAGAAAGTTGTTCTTCACAAAGCAAAAAGTCAACCTGTGGAACTCCTTGCTGCAGGAGGCTGTGAAGGCTACAACTAGAACAGAGTTTAAAGGGACGTGAGATAAAGTCATGGAGGTTGGGTCCATGGAGTAGTCTTAGCCAGGGGGTAGGAGTGGTGTCCCTGCCCAAAGTTTGTGGAAGGCTGGAGAGGGATGGCACAAGACAAATGGGTTGGTCACAGTCTTTGGTCCATCCCCTCCAGGGTCCCTAGGGTTGGCCACTTTCGGCAGACAGGCTACTGGGCTAGATGGACCTTTGGTCTGATCCAGGATGGCCATTGTAAGCTCAGGGCTCAGGGTCGGGGGTCTCAGTGGACCACGTTGATTTTTCATGCACACCTGCTCCTGGGTGGCCAGGCTGGCAGCTCTCCTGCCCTAGACGGCCACTTTCCTGTGCCTAGTGCAGCGGTCGTGGACGAGGTCCACGATGTCCGTACTAGACCAGGCGGGTGCCCGCCTCTTGCAGTTCCGGGCAAGCTCCCGGGAGCCACCAGCCTGGTCCCGGGAAGAGGGGGAGGGCTGGGGGGCATCGGGTGGGTGGCTCGAGCCATGCCAGGTGTAGGGTCTGCTAGCTGGGTGCTGGCAGGCTTGCACCTGGCATGGGCGCCGTATCCAGCCCGTGCCCCTTTAAGGGGTCCGGTTGCCGGGAGGGGGGCAGAGGAGTTTCCCTGGTGTTGGCCATAGTGGCCACCAGGAAAGCTGGGAAGGGCTAGCCTCCCACTAGTTTGAATTAAGTGGCTACACACCCCTTAATTCGAACTAGTAAGTTCGAAATAGGCTTAGTCCTCGTAAAATGAGGTTTACCTAGTTCGAACTAAGCGCTCCGCTAGTTCGAATTAAGTTCGAACTAGCGGAGCGCTAGTGTAGCGCCTATCAAAGTTAATTCGAACTAACGGACGTTAGTTCGAATTAACTTCGCAGTGTAGACATACCCTTAGACACCACCTTGAAGCGTGTAGCCAAGTACACATTTAAAATAGAATAAATACACAGATGCAACTGTGTCCTTTTTTCAGTGGAAATATTATACAAAATGGCACAATTCTGTTTTTGGATCTGCACAGAGGATCTCTCTGATATTCTGCTTTCAGTAAACACACAATTTCGATAGATGTTAAGTGGTGTTTTTCCACTAGTGAGACCTACAGAATGTGAGCATAAGGCTCCATAGTGTAGATCTGATGTAAGATTTCTGTGCCTTTATGAAGGGAGGGAGCAGACTAAAGAAAAACTTGGTTACTTTCCAAAATGAAATATCCATCATTTTACAGTGTGTTTTTGTGGACTAGTAACTCTCCTTTCAAGGGAAGGAACCTCTTTATGAAATTGTGCAAGTAATGACAAATTTTACGGATGAAGCCTGGGAATTAGGATTGTGAGCTTCCTGATTTAACAAAAACTGGCCAACCAGTTTGACAAAGGTTTAATAAACAGTGAAGAGAGGCAGGGGATTCATGGGGAGACATGTTAGAACACTCTACAATTCACATAACCTTAGTGTGGTGTGCAGCGCTGTGTTAGGATGAGGTAAAAAAATGATAATACGTGGTGTGTAAAATGGTCCCCTACAACTTTTTAACTATTGATTAACTGTAGTCAGAATTGGGACTTATTTTCATAGTGGAATAGGAAGAGACTGGAAAGGTGACCAATGGTTAGTTTTTGTTAGCGGAGGGGTAGAGCGAGTGGCTGTTTTCACTGAGTCTCGGCAGTGGTAACCCTTCTAGAAGTCGGGTTTGATTTTCAATTGAAATGTTCTTCTGACTTTAATAGGAACTGGTATGAATATAATTCAGAGAAGAATTGGGTTTCAGTGACAAAATGCTGGCTATATTTCAATCAATATCAAATTTGAAATGGAGACAACTTGTAAAACAGTAACTGATTACATTGACTTTAATGGGCCCAGAACTTTACTATACAGTTCTCACTACTTTAATTTTCACGTAAGATTCTGTTCCATTTCTAGGGATAGAAGGAATCCAGGAATGTTGTTGTAGAATTCAGGCTGTCATCAAATATTTTTGAGCTCCTTTATTGTCACATAAGGAAATGAGAGAGACTTATTTTAAAGTATACAATTCATTCCAGAGGCAGTACAGAAAGCATAAACTGATTATATGAATCTTTAAATCTTGAATGAGGTACAGTGCTTCTGAGCTGTGGAATCCCATAGACCATGCTACTGATGAATGGAGTCTTAATTCATCAGTTTCTCATTATATATAAATACATGCACAGTACAAACAAATATTAGAAAAGTGACAGATTATGAAAAAATAATGTCCCCAGGTATTTTACTGCACACTTGTCTTTTTTTTTTTTAAGTCACTCAGTAAAGCAGGACTAAAACACTGATTGACATGAATAAATATTACAAGGTGGATTTTCCAATTCAGGGACACTCTGGGCAAAAGCTAGCTCAATAACCATTAAGAGTTTAACCTTGGGTATGGTGTGAAAAAATATTAAATGAAGCATAAAGCATGTAAAGATTCATAACTAGTAATCAAGCCTGACAAACTTTTAGTACAAGCAAGCATTTGTCTGATGGAACAAGCAAATCCCCCACCCACTGTATTTTAAAATTACAGTGTTCTTGAATTGGAACCTGAAGGATATCTTGTTCAGTAAACAATGTGCCATTCTTGTAAAAAATAAATAAATAGGGCATTATGTTGAAGAAATTGTAAATATAAAATCATGGTGTTTAAAATGGCATCAACCTGTATAAATGCAAACTATGGACTCTAAGTACAGCGATATGATAAAATAAATTTCAGTATTTTGAAATAATATGTAAATGAAAGGATGAATTGCATATATTAAAGCAGATAATGAATTAACGGAGCTGTAGCCTTTCATCTCTCAAGTGGTAGGAAATTGGTGGTATTATATACAGAGAAAAGAGGCACCTGCTGTTTGAATATATATGATGAACATTCTATAAGAATGATGTTCCGGGTAGTACATAAGCTCTTTTTAGAGCAGTGCAAGCACAGGAATTCTAAAAACCAAATGAAAAAATCATGATGCATTTCATTAGTAGACAAAGGTAAGTGAGGTAATAGCTTTTATTGCGCCAACTTTTGTTCGTGGAAGACACAAGATTTTGAGCTATACAGAGCCCTTCTTCAGAGAGCCTGGGATAAATACAAGTTGGGAGAGATTGTTAAGAAGAAGGGGTAGCATGTTGGAGGTGGTTATTAGAAATAAAGTAAACAATTCTGAGGTAGAGTATTATACATCAGAGTTACGTCTAGACTGGCATGATTTTGCGGAAATACTTTTAACAGAAAAGTTTTTCCATTAAAAGTATTTCCACAAAAGAGCTTCTAGATTGGCAAGGATGCTTTTGCGCAAAAAGTGCTTTTGCGTGAAAGCATCTGTGGCCAGTCTAGATGTGATTTTGCGCAAGAAAGCCCCGATCGCCATTTTAGCCATTGGGGCTTTTTTGCGCAAAACAATTCTTCCCTGTCTACACTGGCCCTCTTGCGCAAGAGGGCTTTTTCCCAAGTGGGAGCGTATTCTTGCAAGTATTCTTGCACAAGAAGCACTGATTTTGTACATTACAAAGTCAGTTCTCTTGCGCAAATTCAAGCGGCCAGTGTTTGAAGTGGGCAATTAAGAATGTCGGGCAGTGTGGTGTTGACAGTTGCTGTAATGAGCCTCAAAACCAGCATCCTTGTTAAATCTGTGGCTTTTGGTTTCTTAGAGTTATGAATTTAAATTCCCAGGCTCACCTTCTGAAGATGTTGTGCAGGTTTCCTTTGAGGACATGTATTTAAAGATCAGATATGGAGTGATCCTTCTGTTATCTTTTCTTTTATAGTTTTTCTGTGTGAGTTCATTTGAGAATGCATACTGTCTGATTTCACCACAGAATATTGGGGAGTAGTTCATGACCTGGATGAGGTACTGCAAAGTAATAAGAATGGATGAGAATCAGGGATCTCGAAAGCTGTCTTTTGTGGGGTACAGATCTGCAGGTTTTATACTTGTTATGGAAGGGTCTGGGAACACTGGGCTGGTATATCCTGGTCTATGGGTGCTTGCTTTGAATGATGAGCTTGATGCGCGCGTGCATATTTGTGTAAAGGCCAGAGAAGGCAATCCTTTAAGATGTGGTCCCCAGTAAATATGGTTTGTAATTTTTTGATATTTCATATAGGTTTGGGAGGACATGAGTGAGACAACTAGGGATGTGGGTTAACTATTTTACAAGTGATACTTTTGAAAACTGAACATTTACTGAAACATAATGGCATCATATTTCTATTGACTTTGTTTTAATCTCATAATCTGAAATAATATTAATTGAAGTTATGCTTCTAGACATGAACTTGAAAGTTTTAAAAGAAGTTTTATACCCTCTTCTAGGCTTCTCCAGGAAAAAGGAATGGCTGTGTCAAACTTGTCTCATTTGTTAAGTCTAAGAGTTTCAAACTTAAGTGCCTAAAGATAAACCTCTAAAACTAGAATTAAGTGTTTTTAAATTAAAGAAACTCAGCATCTTGAAAAATCCACTTTTATTATGTGCTAAGCTCTGGAAACATGTCTAGATTTAGGCACTGAGGGGTGAGTCTTTTAGAAACAGTATCTAATCTTTTTAAAACATAAAATTAGAAGCAACAGGTATTATAGTAACTGGCCTGTGATTTCTAACATGTACAAATATTTTTCTAAGTTACAGTTTATTATGACTTCAAATGTAATACGTTCAGTTTTAGTATGTTGTGGGCTGACACTGATGATAGGTTGTAATTTTTTTAATTAGATATTTTCTGGACCAACGTGTTACAGCTTGTGAATACACTGCAATAATAAACTTGGAATGCTTTTCTACTTCAAAATTATATTTTCTATTAGAAAACTCCTTGTTTTGGAGACAATAAAATAATTTAATTTGTAGTTACTACAGTGACACACTATGAATATTCAATGGCTACATCTAGACTGCCATGATTTTCCGGAAATGCTTTTAACGGAAAAGTTTTCCGTTAAAAGCATTTTCAGAAAAGAGCGTCTAGATTGGCACGGACGCTTTTCCGTAAAAGCACTTTTTGCAGAAAAGCACCCCTGGCCAATCTAGACGCGCTTTTGCGCAAAAAAAGCCCCGATCGCCATTTTCGTGATTGGGGCTTTTTTGCGGAAAACAAATCTCAGATGTCTACACTGGCTTTTGCCCAAATAGGAGCAGCATAGTATTTCCACAAAAGCACTGATTTCTTACAGTAGGAAGTCAGTGCTTTTGCGGAAATTCAAGCTGCCAGTGTAGACAACTGTCAAGTTTTTCCGCAAAAGCAGATGATTTTCTGGAAAAACTGGCCAGTCTAGACACAGCCTATATGTTTTGCTTGAAACAGGAGATCTTTGGAGAAGTCTCAAATTATTTTGCCAGACTTTAAGTTACCAATATTCATAGTAAAGTGAAGTTTATGCTTGCAAATTCACAACAGTTTGAATCAGTTAAATATTTACCAATAAAACTAAGATGTTAAATGTACAATGACAAAAATATTCAGTATTTACAACAATGATACTAAGCAAATAAATCCAATCCAGAGACATACCTTGTAGCCGGCAACTCTTTAGGATTATATGCAATGGAACGGCTGATGTTTTACCATGGCCTAATTCCATTGACTTCAATGGAATTATTCTCCCTCCATGCAGCTAGGGTATCAAAATACAGGGTTATCTGTGCAAAGCAATTTTTATTGTTAAAAATAGATTCTGCTTGTGCCTATGGAAGCAAGCTCCCATTCTGGGCGTTATGATGACGACAGTAAAAGAATGTTCTATAATGTTGAAAAAATCAGCCTGGGATAACAATTCAACCTATCAAGAGTCTGGTTCTGATTTTCTAGAGACAGTTTTGATCTATGGCACTTGCATAGTTCTCATCATTGCAGCAGAGTACCTCTACATCTTTAGCTCCCTAGCAGAGTAGTCATGTACAGTATGTCTAGACTACATGCCTCTGCCGACAGAGGCATGTAAAGTAGGTTACCCGACATAGTCAAAGAAGCCGTGATTTAAATATCCCTGACTTCATTAAAATAAACATGGCCACCGCACTGTGCCTGCTCAGCTGATCGTTGGCACAGCGCGCGAGTCAAGACGCGGATCGGTTGACAGGGGAAGCCTTTGTTGACTGATCCCTTATGCCTCATAAAACGAGGTTTACAGGAGCGATTGACAAAGGCTTCCCCTGTCAACTGATACGCGTCTTGACTTGCGCACTGTGCCGACGATCAGCTGAGCAGGCACAGCGCGGTGGCCATGTTTATTTTAATGAAGTCAGGGATATTTAAATACCGGCTTCTTTGACTATGTCGGGTAGCCTACTTTACATGCCTCTGTCGGCAGAGGCATGTAATCTAGACATACCCACACTGTTGTTGTTTTACGCTGGATGAACTGAAGTCAAGGAGCAAAGCAACAGCTAAATATCTCTTAAATAAGTTACTTGTGCAAGATCACTAAGGAACTCCATAGCAGTGGAAGACAGGGACCTCAGATAATCTTGGTCTCAGGCCATATCACAAGGTCAGGAAAACCCAGTCCTGCAGGCATTTCAGGACTCAAGGATTGAACCAGGCCTGCGGGGTCTTTAGATGGCAGCTTAGCCACTACACCCTAAGCTGCTGCTCCTGACTGACAGCCTTAGGGCCAAATGCCATAGCAGTCATGCCCCAAACCCAAAAATGGAAAATGAAAACTTATATTTGGATATCTGGACTATATAAAGGCCCCAAACAGAATCTGAGCAATAGACCATTGCTTTCTGGTTGGTGCCTATTATTCCTTGTCTGGCAACCTTGTCTTGTTGTCCTGCTATCTCTCCTGACACTGCCTTGCCGCCTCCTCTAATCTTGCCTTCCTAGCTCACTGATCCAGTCCCTTACTTTGGATTGTCTAGATTCTGACTCCTGAAGCAACTTAAACAATTTCTGTGGACTGCTTCTAATACTGTTTAATCTCCTGTCCCCACATAGACAGACATAGTTGACCTGCTGCTTTGCCAAGTCTGCTTTGGCCAGAGGACATGGTACACTGCCCACAATATCCACAGTTTCTATAGCCAGAAAGCTGGCTCATCAAATCAATAAGACAAAGGAAGAGCTGTATTAAAACCTATATGCAGCTAAGATAATTACAAACATGGTGCTGCTAGCATGAGGGTCCTAAAGTTGCCGTAGAACAAAATAGCTATTGGATAAACAGCTCAAGACAGGCAGACCTATATGTAAACTGGACAACCAGTACCCTACCAGCTCTGCCAGCAAATAAACACAGTAACCTTTGATCTCTGACTTCCCTTCTATCTCAATGTGTACTCTGTATTCCATGTCTTCCTTCTTAAACCCTTCTCTGGCAAAAAATGAAAGTTGCCTTCTCTGCCAGGCCAACGTGTTATCCACAAAATCCCACACTACCAAATATTTACCAGATCATACCAAAGAGAATAGTACCTCTCAATCTTTAACTCACTTTTAGGGAAGAGATGTACTGTTGCTCTTTCAGAGGAAGGGAAGGGTACAGGACAGAAAAGCAGTGCTGGGAACCAGCCCCTTATGTGCATGCCTCCCCTCATAAAAACTGAGCCTTCCTCAGAACCCACACATCAAGCCTGATGCTTTTGGCTCCCTGAGGGGGAAGATTAATGTTGATCTTAGGTCAGCCTCATTTTTAGGCAGCATGCTTAGCTGCTGCACCAGAATATTGCACTGAACTGCTGGTCCTGACCAACAACCTTAGTGCTAAAGATCTACAGATCCATAGCAGTCACACTCCAAGCCCTTGACTGGATAGACAGAGAGCACCCAGGTACACAATGAAATGTCCCAACAGGAAGAGGAAGCATTAGAACATCAGCTACTTATCCCTGTGAAAATTTGCACTAGATACCAATCTCCCAGCTGTCTAACCAACAGCCCACACCTTACTGCTCTGGAAAGCCCTCAGCCTGCCTTGGACACTGAGCATTGCAGTCGGGCCCTGAATATCTGACAGTCAGTCAATAAATGTCATCTTTTCACTGAGCTAATAAAAGAAACTCGGTATCTTCACCCATTATGCTCTGCTGTTGAACATCTGGATGCACGTATCATTAACTTTGAGACTGGCTTATGAAGCACATTTATCCTTAGTACCACAACTTTCTTTTTGGGCAATAGTCCTTTCAAATGTTGACCTCCAATGGAAAAATAGTTGATTTTTTTTCAGCTGGCCTCTTATTGACAACCCTCTCTACACCTTGAAAAGGTGTTTCTTTCAGAAGACCAACCATAACTGGGTCAGCAAGTGGAGTGGTTTCAGCAAGCAATTTTGTAATGGAATCTTTCTGCCTCTAGAGCTGTTCAACTTTTTCTGTTTACCCATTTTTCTGTGAATTGGGCTTCCCTAAATCTTCTGTTCATGTAACAAAGAAGTAATTTTATTGTTCCAATACAAAATATAACATCTTGGAAAATGTCAAAGGATGTGGGAAGCATAAAGATCAAAGAGTAATCAAGTATGTCAGTGTAAAAATAACTTTGGAAGCATTTCCAAGAGCATACACTTTGTTTCTGTATAAATGAAAATTATATTTTGATATTTGGAAATTAATAATCAACACCTTAGAATAATCTTTTATAGAATTATTTTATTGTTAATGAACAGCAACTGAAATAAAACAATCTCTATCTGTATTCAGACTAAACATGCTGTATAATGAACTGACTGTGCACATGTACCACAACTGCATTCTCATGAATACTATTAGAATTATTCCTCCATATGGCCTAGGTTTTATGATCCACTCCAATCCATTATTTAAGTCACTAGAAGCCTTCCAGTTACCTTCAGTGTAAGTGGGATTGGGACTTCTATTCCTAGCCATTTAAGAAGATCCTCCTTTAGTACCAAGTGGTTGAAGACTGAAGATTCTGGAGCATGAGAATTGTTTTCTATTCTTTCTGCTTTGGTTCAGGATGATCAAAGTGCATGAGAGTGGCAAATATGAAGTATAGTAACAGGGATGACTCTCTGGGCAAATGGTGACTTTTAGGGATGAATAGTGCTCATCGGTAAAACTGAGATCTAACCTTTCAAATTTAATAGTTATTGAAATGTGACTAAAATTTCAGGGAAGAAATGCAATCTTTGTAAGTATAATTCAACAAAATTAGTCTTCTGTTCCTTAGGGTTGAAAAGACAACTTTCCAAATGTTTATGCACTACTGTTTTTCTTAACTATGTAATCTATTGCCCCTGAAGTACCTGTCTGAAATTGATATGTCCTAGCAGTTTACAACTGCTATTCTGATACCTGTGGGCAACAGCATGAGTTCATTTTGTCAGTTTAACTGCTGCTGCCTGGGAAACTATGAGCAGCAGATGAAGGCACTGGATTAGTTCAGACCTCTACAGGGGTATCCAAGTCTATTTCTAACTACTCAGATCTCCAAACTGGTTTCTCCCAGCTGTCCTGTTCATAATCTCTCCATCCAGTTCCCTTCTAGGCCATCAGCAAAGACCTTCTAAAATCAAACACAACTTACAGAATCACATTCTCCTTTCAAGGAGAAGCAGGCCCTAAGGTTTCCCTGTGGGCCTCTCAATAAAGCTCGAAACTGCAAAGCAATTTCCAAAACATCTGTCCCCTCTCTCTAGGTTTGAGTTGTTTGTCCATCCTGGTCTTCTTTTCAGATTCGTCTTCCTCTGGTGGAATGCTGGATCTAGAACTGCCTCCATGGATCCTGGCCCTTGTTATCTCTATTCTTGTGGCTCCGCTCTCAAGCTGCAGCCCAGCCCAACTTGTCCTCCAAAGCCACTGACTGCTGGGTTTTCTCACTTTTAAGTCCTACATCTAGCACAGGTTTGGCAGGGCTAATTCAAGAGCACTAGCTAGTCCTGGGACTCCTGATTGTTAAAAGAGCAGGTCACCTTATTACTGGTTCCTTTTTTCAGCCCCACCCTTCTCACCCTTACTCTATTTTCTGCCTCTGGTGATATCAGGGTTAGTTTATGGTTTTCAAATCTGGAAGGGATATTTCCCATATGGCAACTAGCAAACTGCTTAGTGAGATTTTCATCTTCCTCTTGGCTTCCAAGAGATCTAGTTTTGAGGCCTAAGTGCCACAACTTTAGCAGGTTCCAATATAGCAGGTGAGTTAGTGTCCAGTAAATCAGTGGACTTTTGGCCATTGGGCATTATGAGTTAATTTGCTTGTATGTTTAACACATCTTCTGGCTCCTCTTATCTCTTCTCTGCTCCATGCCAGAGATAGGGGAAAAGAAGGTTGGGATTATGGCTTGCAATCATGGTCTCCCAGCAGGCCTGAAGGGGTAATGGAATAATGACTTTCAAACTCAATTTTGAGGTTTATAGTACACCAGGGTCATTGGTGCTAGTTGAGGGTTGCCCTAAAACCAGCCTTTTCAAGTAGTTCATGGTTGTTATCCCAAATAAGTAATGAAGTTGCAGACACCCATTTAATCAATTCATGGTGCCTCTTTGTTTACATGTGCACATCAATATCCAGGGGCTTAAGGGGACATGTAGAATAGCATAGGCTACCCCTCTCACTCCCATATCCAACAGCTTCTAGTGTGGTAATGAGCAGAGCTCCTTTTCCATTGCTGCTTTGGAGGGTAATGGCAGAGACCGGAGACTTATTCACCTGCAAGAGAATTAAAAAGGGGCATATTTAAAAAGAAGGAAGACAAAGCATCTTCTAGTAAGTAGCAATTGTTTTTTAACAACTGCAGGTTGGACCTCACTGGTCCAACATCTTTGGGATAAGGGAGTTTGCCAGACCAGAGGAAGTCTCCCTACTGGGCTCCTTGATTTCCATCTAAGGCAGTCCTGTGGGCTTTACAGGTCTGCAAACTCCCATGGTCCCTCCACAATCTACCTATTGAGTATATATTTTTTAAAATATCAGTATCCCATTAACTCATTTTAGGACACATGTATTTTAGGTGTTAAATTAATGGATGTTAAATTGAAATCTCAAAAGCAACCAAGTTGTTGGTTCACATCAGTCAGCTCACCCTGTGATCAATCTACTCTAGCTATTTGGAACAAATATAAACAAGCAGAAAATGAAATGGTCTAATGTTTTAAAAAACTGTCTTCCTGACATAGTCTATTTTCACAGGGTCCAGCTGCAGTTCAAGTGTCTATAATGGAGACGAATAGACAAAGCAGTAGCATTGCTTTTACTACGTTATGGCTTCTGCACGATTATATTAAATTGCACAAATGTTTTGCAGCAAGACTAAGGATATTTTTCATAGTGTAAATTACTCTTTGGTACATTTTATGTTGGTTACATTAGTATGCATTTTTCCATACTTTAATCTTAAACCTCATAATGTTATACAGTTTAGTTTCCAGAAACAATTATAAGGCATATAAGAGACCATCAAACATTTTTTTTTTTACAGAGGAGTTTTTCAATAAATATGAAATAAACTAACTTTTCTTTTTGTAAGATCTTGGAATGAGAATATTCCAAGTATAAAATCATGGAACCAGAGACACTGGTGTTTTGAGTTTCCGAGAAGCTCAACCCCTGCTCCAGCTCACCCTCTATTCCAACTTTTCCCCAAGAATCCACCCCCACTACTTCCCCGGTTCCCTCAGACACCACTGAGCAGCTAATTATTGGTGGGTGGGAGTCATTAGGAGAGAGGGGGAGGAGCTGATGAACAGGGCTTCCAGTGGGTCCTGAGCCCTGACATAGTCAGCACCGTGCGTGGAATCCAGTGATCCATATTCAGTGGTGGGACTAGCTATATGGCTGTATTTTGAAACCAAGGACAGACTCCGAGCTGATTCTACAGATTTGGGCTTACAGGACTTGTGCTATGGTGATAAAAGCAGTTTTATCAAATTTCAGGCTCAAGTTGGAGGTTGTGCTCTAAAGTCTATGGAGGAGATGTGGCAAATCAGGCCAAGGCTCTGTAGCTTACATCTACAGAGCTGTACTTAGTCTTGTGCTTGTGCTATAGCACTGTCGACCTGGGCTCTGACACTTACTGCTGCACCCTTTTAAACACAATGCATGTAAAAAAAATACAGTGCTATAATAGCTTCAGAGAGGTAGTCAAGTTAGTCTGTACAGGATAAACTTAAAAAACAACAAATAGTCTGGTAGCAGTTTAAAGACTAACGAAACATGTAGATGGTATCATGAGCTTTCATGGGCACAGCTCACTTCTTCAGATGACCACCTTATTTACCAGACTCTTTGTTGTTTTTTAAGTGCTTCAATAAACACCTTCTTCTAGCCATTTGACATGATGCTGGTTCAACTTAGTTTTTACGATTCTGGAGAAGATGTAAGCTATAACAATTTAGACTTCTCTGGGCCCATTTTCACCTCTGAATTTGTTCCTAATTTGAATGAGACTGTTAAATATTCCTTCAGGAAACAGAGCCGTAGGTCAAACCTTTCTTCAGATATTATAATCTCCTTTCAAATGTTGTTTAAAAAGCTTTTCCCCGCGTTTCCAAGTATTCTGGTACACCGTTTAGAATGCACTTTTTTTCTGACACTGTGTGGGAATGTAGTCCTATCTCTGCTCCACCTTTCTTTCTCCCCCCTTTTTTTTTTTGGTTGGCATATCATGCTAGCAGCACTTGTGAAGAACAATTTTTGCATTGAAGGAAGGAGAACTGTATTTGTAGCAAACCAATGATTGTTTGCATGTCAGAGGGGTGGAGAAAGAGGGAGGGTAGATAGGATTATATATTTCCACCCCATCTTTGGTATCTGAATACAAGGGCCATACAAAATCTGTTCCTTGACAAATTATCTTTTCCCCTTTTAACTCTTTCATAGAGAATGACTCCAACAGGCAGTTCTGCCCTCATCTAAGTTGGCAGGTCAAATAATGGAATCTATCAACCTGGTCTCTCCACCCCTCCCCCCCCTTGCTGACTCTTTCCCAAGCCTTGATGATTTAATGCATAATTAACTGCATGTACTAGGGACTTTATGACTTCTTACACTTTTTTGTGAGTCTATGATGAAGTTGTCTCTCTCTTAGTACAAAGGACTTATTCATTATGGTGACATCATCATAGCTGTGTAAGAACACAAAGTAAGTTGTTAAAGCAATACCAAGATGTATAGATAGCCCAGGGAGATTGACAGTAGATATTCTATGGGCACTGTTCTGAGCTGAAAACAAAGGAAACAGCAGAGGAGCCATTCAGAGTGACAGCATTGGGAGACAGGCTTAGATGACATAGAGGCTTGATTGGAGCGTGTTACTGGGAAGTATGGAGTAGTTTTACAATGTCTTATGTCCATAGGACATTTGAATGACATAGCACATGAAGGAAAAAAAAATCAGAAACAGTCAGAGGTTTGATGTAGACCCTGAAATACTTACTTCATTAAAGCCTTAACCCTAAAGTAGTGTGTACGCATTTTACAAAAAGGAATCTCACGTTCTATGACAGATAAATGACAAGTAGTCCTGTGGCACCTTAGACTAATAAAAAAAATATAAAGTAATACCTACTTCCTCAGACGATGAGCATGAAAGCTCGTGATACTATATTTCTTTTAGTCTCTAAAGTGCCATAGGACTACTCATTGTTTTTTACAGTTACTGACTAACATACTACCCCTCTAAGACTTTATAGGAGAGAAGGATGCAAAATATACTAATACAGAACACTTTTTAATAGATATTTATATAATTTAAAGTGAGCCTCCTTCCATGTATGTAAAAAATTAAAAACATGCCAGAGATTTTTTTTTTCTTTTATCAATGCAAAATTATTTCTTCTTCTTGTTTCACATTTTACATTCTGGAAGTGGCTAGAGGCCAATCAAATGATGTCCCATTGTACTAGGCGCTATATGAACATATAGTAAATGCTGCTAGTTGAATAGTTTAAAAAACGCCAGTAGTCTGAGAGGAAATATTGTGCTTTTCAAAACAGATTTAAAATGTTAGCAAACATGAAATTTTGACAAGCTCCACTAATAAATGACAACCCTTGCCCCTCAGCTGCTTGCAATTGAGAAGACAAGGCAAGAAAGGTGGATGAGGCA
This sequence comes from Pelodiscus sinensis, assembly GCF_052426305.1. NCBI lineage: Eukaryota > Metazoa > Chordata > Testudines > Trionychidae > Pelodiscus > Pelodiscus sinensis. The sequence goes on along the minus strand of NC_143054.1, from coordinate 42,218,798 downwards.
AAGAAAAGAAATAAGTGTAGGTGTTATCAGAGAGACTTTGTACACTTCACTGTTCGTTCTCAAATTAGCAGTCATATTAGTACAAATCTGAAGAGGGAGAAAGTTCAGTGCAAAAAGCAAGTGGCAAGGACAAAAGGGAAGGTGGAGAAGGGAGGAGGAATCATCTTTTTCTTTGAAAACACCCAGAGATAAGAAATAACAAAGCAAGATAAGAATATGGCCCCATTACAGAGTTCCCCCTCACATGTTATCTTTGGAGAGGTAAAGAAAAATAAGTGGTTCAACCTCCTATTGAGTTAATCCCTTTAGATCTCTGTTTCCAACAGTTTATAGAAATCTGCACACATATTCTGTGCAGAGGGCCTGTGACTGCACGTTGGTTCATGAGTTCTCACATGTTCTTTCTTGATTCTTGGCTTTATTGGAAGTGTGCTGCTACTTCAGCTAGCACAAGACTTCAAATGCCTCAAGTAGGATTCCCTGTGTGGAGAGGATATAGTAATGCAGAAACAAATAATTCAGCGGGAATCTAGCAGCTCCAACTCTCATTGGGTATGTCTAAACTACATGGCTCCGTCAACGGAGCCATGTAGATTTGTTGTTTTGGCAAAGGCAAATGAAGCCACGATTTAAATGATCGCGGCTTCATTTAAATTTACATGGCTGCCGCACTGAGCCAACAAACAGCTGATCGGCTGTTTGTCCGCTCAGCGCGCTAGTCTGGACACTCCCCTGCCGACATCAAAGCCCTTTGTCGGCAGCCCCGGTAAACCTCATCCTACGAGGAATAACGGGGTTGCCGACAAAGGGATTTGATGTCGGCAGGGGAGCATCCAGACTAGCGCGCTGAGCGGACAAACAGCTGATCAGCTGTTTGTCAGCTCAGCGCAGCAGCCATGTAAATTTAAATGAAGCCGCAATCATTTAAATTGCGGCTTCATTTGACTTTGCCTATGTGTCTAATCTACATGCCTCTGACGACAAAGGCATGTAGTCTAGACACAGCCATTGAGTGTATATCCCTTGGAACAATTCTTAAAAATGCACAAGCACTGTGCTGCTATCCCCATTATGTGATTACAAGTCTGGTCATATTTCAAATTTTTTTTGGAGGGGTGGAGGGGTTAAAATCCCAGCTTCTGGAATCAAGTGTTTATCTTAGAATATCAACTTTCATTTTTATATAAGTTTTTGTTCTTCTGCAATCGGGGAAACAATGATTAGAACCGCAAAGGTTCCAAACCCTGAAGCCAAATGCAAAATCCTCCAGTTTTATTATTTTTGTACTGCTTTTAAGGCCAATGTTGTGGCTTTTCAAAATTGCGTATTCACAATACTGCTAAGCTTCTGGATTACCCTTGCCATCAGTGGGAGTTTTGTACATGGTAGCTTGATCTAGGGACTGAATAAAATAGTGGTGGGCCCACTGAGAAATCCTGAGCTGGTCTGTGTGTAAGGAATTATTTCATGATCAGACTCAGAACTGAAATAGACATAATACAACTGATTTCCCTTAAAAGTTTTCATTGCCGTATGTGAGGACAGAATGATAGTCAGCCTATTAGCAAGACATTTTTAGTTTTTTGTTCGTTCGTTCTTGTTCTGTGTGTGTGTGTGTGTGTGTGTGTGTGTGTGTGTGTGTGTGTGTGGAGACAGAGAGAGAATCTTTTTTTTCCTGTGAGAAAATTATTTTAAGACATCATTATTCAGTACACACATGCCAATCATCGCTCTAATGTTAACAACAAATGGAGATTTCAAGGAATAGTTAAGAATACTGACTCTCAAACCCAGGAGGCAGATGGTTTAATTTTTTTTTCTTCCAGATTTTTAAAGTATTTCTTAAACTACACCTAGTCATGTTGGGGATATATAATAGTTTATCAAAAGATGTCTGGTGCTATTTTCCAGCTCCTATACCATAATATTGTTATGCTTAACAGTGCCACAGGAATACTAACTCACAAAACAAAATATAATCAGCTTAAAAGTCTGAAAAAATGTAGTAATATCTGTGAAGAGTCAAACTTTTGTTGCAGAGGTCAACAAAATGGTCAACCCATTCTGGGCAAAGAGTCAAGATAGCAGTGGATCCACCATGAAGAGCCAGGGCAAAATTGTTGAGCAACATAAATAAATAAAGGACTCTTTTGCCCCTTTGGTTGAGGGGAAAAGGAAAATAAAAAAAAGCTCTGCTCCTTTAAGAAACCGCATTTAAATGTGTTTTTCCTTTTTGGCCACAGCCTGCCATCTTTATTTCTGCAGCTTTCGTAGCTGCGCCAGATGGCTGTTTTTGGCGGCGCAGGGGCAGCTTTCAAGCCACGGGGGAGGGAGGAGGACTTTGCAAGCCGCACCTGGGGGGCGGGGAGAGATCCACATGTGACTCACGAGCTTCGGGTTGGCCATGGCTGCTCTGTTGATTTAGGCACAGCCGGGTCAAATAAAGTGTGGTAAGAATGGTTTACAATTAAATTTTAATTATCTTTGCCTATCTCAAATTATTGATGAAATGTTTATCAAATTTTTAATGAAAATTCCCCTTTGAACCATGATCAAGCACAAAAACTTTAATTTGAGGTGAATTTTTCAGAACATTGCAAGCTTATAAAACAAGGAGTCATACCATACTTGAGACTGTTTTTATTACTTTAATTATAGTTCTTGCTAGTATGCAATTTCTATAATGAACACTGATTTCATTTTTAGTATCCATTTAGTAACTAACAGAATGCCTGCTATAGTGTCATTTTGTAGGGTCTTGATAGCAGAATCTTTTCAAAAAGTATTGACCCCAAAGCTCTGAATCAGGTAATATAAATCTTAATTTCTTAAAGAAATACAAAATAGCTTAAAGTACAGGCAGTCCCCGAGTTACGCGGATCCGACTTATGTCGGATCCGCAGTTACGAATGGGGCCCTCCCTCTCTCTGGTCTCCAGCAGACCAGGGAGAGGAAGCAAAGCTGTCAGCTGGCCATGTGCTCTGCGGCTTTGCTGTGCTCCCCGTCCCCCTGGTCTGCAGACCAGGGGGACGGGGAGCAAAGCAGAGCAAAGCCACGGAGCCCGAGGGCAGCAGGATAGTCACGGCGCATCTGGGCTGTCCCGCTGCCCCCGTGCTCCATGGCTTTGCTCCGGATGCCTGTGGTACAGCAGCTGGGGCGCTGCCGATTGGTCCCGTAGTACTGCTCTGGGCGCCACTGGACCAACCCAGCAGCAGCACCCCAGCTGTTCTGCCCCAGGTGTCCCCAAGTCAGCCGCTGCTGAAACTGACCAGTGGCTGACTACAGGAAGCCCCTGCCCCGGGCTTCCTGGAATCAGCCATTGATCAGTTTCAGCAGCAGCTGACTTGGGGATGCCTGGGGTTCTTAAGTTGAATCTGTATGTAAGTCAGAACTGGCGTCCAGATTCAGCCGCTGTTGAAACTGATCAGTTTCAGCAGCGGTTGAATCTGGACGCCAGTTCCGACTTGCATACAAATTCAACTTAAGAACAAACCTACAGTCACCATCTTGTACGTAACCCGGGGACTGCCTGTATATAGGAGAGAGACCTTGGCATGTACAGTAGGCATTTGTTTGTTTCTCTAAAGAAGGAGTTGATTTAGTTGTCTGATAACACTGAACTTCTTTTTCTCTTAACAAACAACAAATAGTCTAGTAACACTTTAATGACTAACAAAACATGTAGATGGTATCATGAGCTTTTGTGGGCACAACCCACTTCTTCAAATGACCCTATCATTCTCTAACATTGTTATAATGGATTCTAAGGCTATGTCTAGACTGCAGGCTTCTTTCGAAAGAGGCTCTTTCGAAAGCATCTTTCGAAAGAGCCTCTTTCGAAAGATCGCGTCTAGACTGCAGGCGGATCTTTCGAAAGAGAAATCCGCTTTTTCGAAAGAGAGCACCCAGCGAGTCTGGATGCTCTCTTTCGAAGACGGCCTCTTTACATTGAAGAACGCCTTCTTTCGAAAGAGGAGCTTTCGAAAGAAGGCGTTCTTCCTCATGAAATGAGGTTTACCGCCATCGAAAGAAAAGCCGTGTTCTTTCGAAATAATTTCGAAAGAACGCGGCTTGAGTCTGGACGCAGGGGAAGTTTTTTCGGGAAAAGGCTACTTTTCCCGAAAAAAAAACCCTGAATGTGGACACGGCCTAAGTAAACAGCCTTTTTGGACATTTTTCTCCTGGAGTTAACCTTGCCATACGCATGTTCAGTTAACATGTTCCAGGGTAGCCCTACTCAAAAACAATAGTAGGCACCATGCCTTGAATCCTCTGTTACCTATAGCCTGATGATCATCCTTAATCAGTATAGAAAAGGATTAGTGTCTATTTTCAACAATAGTCTAAGTGGCTGCTCTATTTTTTTATTTACTTTCATTACTTTATGTGTAATTGAACATACAACATATAGTAAAGAAGGTAACAAATTAAATTGACAGTGCAAATGGACTCTTTTCCTAGCTATTCTAACCTGTTGGAATATCTGAGAAAATATAATGCTTTGAGATGTGTTGTGCTCTGAAGAACTAAAGGTGGTAGAAAGCTGCTGTAATTCTTTCTTATAACACACAAAAAGCTAAATTCTGATCTTGCCAAGATTTCACCGAGAATGCAGCAAAATATTTCCCAGTATTGCTAGTAAACGAGTTACTACAATGAGCTAGAAAAGCATTCTATATTTTGACTTGAATGTGCACATCCCATTTATATTCAGAATTCTTGTGTCCATAATAAATAGATGCCATATTATACTAAAGTCACTTATTCAGCTTTGGAAATATTTTGCCATGCGTAGTAATGAGACAACCATGTGTCCTATTTGCTAAAACAATTAACTAGCCTCTTGAAAATTAATTTTTTCATAATTGTACTAACAGAAGTGATTGTCATGCTCATTAAATAATTCAGACCCAGAATTATCATGGCCTTTTCTATTTCTATTCCCCCTGATCTTCAGCTCTGTCCTCCTGAATAGGATAGAACATTTGGCATAAAGGGAGCAAGATCTGGTCTTGCACAATCAATGTTAGTAATATCTACTATGGCATAATTACTTTGTCACTAAATATAGATTATCAATTTGAATATTGGACTCTCCTCAGACAACTTTCTCTATCCACTTCTACTCTTCTCTTGACATTCCTAAAATATTCCTGGAATACTTCACACATTCCTTAGTGACCTTGAAATGGAACTGTGATTAACTTAGTTTGGGATTCATCCATCAATACTTAAAATTAACCCGTCTCTAGAAAGCAAGAAATTTTTCTGTTATTTCTGTCTCTTTCTTTCAGGATTAAGCTTTGGTGTGATTCATTTTAAAGGAGTCCACATACATCAGAACTTCAGAATTAGGCAAACAATTTAAAGAGAAGGAGATCAGTTTAACTTTAATATGCATTCTACTTAATTTTTTCCAGGTGTCAAAGTTAGCCTTACAGTAACATTAAAGAGAAAAGAAACAAAATATTTCCCTGGTCTTATGCTGATTGTTGTTATAATGAATCTGGGATACAGCTGTCTATAGCCTGCTAAAATGAAGAGGGAAAAATCACAGAAACAATACTTCTACATAGTCAGTGAAAACAGACATCCTGGTAGAGGCAAATGCAAACTTGGTTTAGAGCAGGTACAGCCAAGATGCCAGATCTGTGGGCCAGATTCTGCTCTCCAAGCCTTTTAATCTGGTTGACTATCCTCCCCACCGAGACCCTGAAAGCGGCTGGCTGCTCCACGTGACTCTCTGCAACATGTGTTGGGGAGGACGAAGGCTTCACAAGCTGTCCCCAGCAAAATGTCTCTGCTCCTATTGGCTGAAAACCAGCCAACTGGAGCTTAGCAATTGTGCTGAAGGTGGGGCAGCATGCAAAGCCTCCACATGGTGCAGAGAGCCACATGGAGCAGCCAGCTACTCTTGATCATTCTGGGGATGCTGCAAGCAGGGAGGCTGCCTCTAGCACCCCAGCTCCAGTTATCACCCAAATTCTCTGCACACCCCCTGCTTCAGGTCATAGTTTTCTCCCTGATCTTGCAGCTCCTTTTATACCCCTTCCCCAGGCCAGAATACTCTCCTGAATCCATACCCACTCCAGGACCCTGCCTCCTCATCCCTTCTCATAGATGACAGCCCCCCTTCACCTAAACTCCCTTTAGAACTCACACCCTCTTCTGAACCCCAGTCCCCTTCTGTACCAACCACCATCAAAGTCTTGGAGTGGCCCACAATCCAAAATTATTGCCCACCCGTGGTTTAGAGTAAGACTTTGTAGTAAGCTACAGAAAGATCTCTTACTAGAATATTTCTATATTGTCCCATAGAGTTATATATTAACTTCTAATATATAATATATAGAACCTTTCAGAATGCCACTGTGTTTTCAGATGCCAGTTATGGTATTTAAAATGACCAAGAAAGCGGAGAGAGTTTGCAGAGAGGGAGATTACTAGCTCAGCTTTCACTATTTTTAATTTCCATTGATGATTGGATTATGTTCTTAACATACACACAACAGGTAAGTTAGATAAACATATTCTTGCTGGAAAGTTGCAAAATTACACTACAGAGAGAGACAAAGCAGACTGTTCCCTAAAGCAAAGACAAACAACACATCACACCATTTTCTAGATTGACTCTTTTCAGACTGTTCACTCCCTTTGCTACCAAATTCTCTAGACAGGGTGACCACTTTTTTGGATAAAAATAAGGGACTCCGCTTCATTTTTAGGGACACTTTAGGAAAATACTATTTCCCTTAGCATACCATGTATTTGTCCCAAAAGTGTGCATTGTTGCCCTCAAGTACACCATGCAATTATCATAAGGCTCAATTTAATGTTTAAAGTTGTATTATCAGTTTAAATACACTACCAGAAAGGGCAGGACAGGGCAAGAGACAAGGGGTTCAAACTACAACATGACAGATTTAGATTAAATCTTAGAGAAAAAAAATCCTAAATGTAAGAACAGTAGGCTAATAGAAAACATTGCGTTGGGAAGTTGTAGAAGCTCTTTCATTGGATGTTTTCAATAAGATGCTATTGGTCTTTGACAGTGTAGACACAGCAAACTGCGTATCTTGACAGGGGTTTAGATTAGATTAACCTTGTTGTCCCTTAAACCATATGCTTCAATGATTTCAACAGATCTTAAAAATAAGGATAAACTTAAACAACAAATGGTCTGGTTGTTATATTATACCATCTACACATTTTGTTGGTCTATAAAATGCTGCCAGACCATTTGTTGTTGTTACCCTTAGTCTGTACAGGATAAGCTTTATTTCGAAATACCAGCCCTTATTTTGAAATAACTTTCCTAGCATCTACACAGCAAACCGCTATTTTGAAATAAATTCGAAATAGTGGAGTGCTTATTTTGAATTTGGTAAACCTCATTCTACAAGGAATAATACCAAATTCAAAATAGTTATTTCGAAATAAGTGCTGTGTGGGGTGCCCCGGTGGCCAAGAACCAAGAACGTTCCACTCCCTCCCTCCTTCCCTGGAGCCCTTTAAGCACAGGCCTCAGGCAGCAGCCCCACACAGGAAGTCCTGACCTGATGCCCTGTCAGAACTGGTTCCGGCTAGCCTTAAATGCAATTCAGAGTCTATTCAGTGTGGATGCTGTATTTCGAAATGCATTTTGTGTGTAGACGCGTTATTTCAAAATAAGCTAATTTGAAATAACACTGTAGTGTAGACCTACCTTAACTTGGCTACCCTTATTAAAAATAAGGGTCAGGTAGTGACAGTACTGCTAGCCTGCAAGCAGGACCTGGACCTCCCTACACATACACTCTTAAATAGCTTTCATTTCCAACAAAGCCTTCTGTACATCTCAGATTTCTGAGGAGCTTTTGGAAAAAAAAGATGTTTGGCTTGAGAGAAGAAGAGGGAGTGGACACCGTGCTCAAGCAGTGCACAGACTTCAGCTGGACCAGGATGTTGCATGGGGACCACAAAGCAGCAAGACAGTTTTGCACATTTAGGATCAAAGACAAAGCCCATTGAAGCCCAGTAGGCTCTGGGCTTAGACCCCAGGACCTGATCAGGCAGTAGGGAAATCCTGGGATAATTTGAACCTTAAAGCTTAAGTAGTGCATAGGAGTTTGAGGGCTCCATACACATCTGCAAAGCTCTACCATTGTGTGTGTGTGTGTGTGTGTGTGTGTGTGTGTGTGTGTGTGTGTGCGCGCGCGCTACACTATATGCATTGGGTTTCTAACATTCCTTGGCAATCTGTGAAGCACTCTGCATCTGGACCACTGACTGAAAAAGGGGGCAATTGCCTCAGAGCCCAGCAATTGATTTTTTTTTAAGAGTCTGGGGGGTTCTTGACCCTTTAAAATCACCACCAGAGCTATACACAGTTCAGTCTGGGCAGCGCTGAGGGCTGGCTGAGGAAGGAGCATCATGATCTCATGACACTGAGAGATGGCTGCCTCTAGCCTTGCCCCTTCCAGGGCACCCAGAGCAGAGTCCAGTCCTTGTGCCCCGATCTCTCCCCAGCTTGGTGATGTTTCTCTCCTGCCCTGCTCTGCATATTTCTGGTTGCTCAGGTGCTGGAAAAAAAAAACATCCTGATAAAATTCTCTTTGCTAAATCTGCCTGTCCTTGAACTTGACTGCACACTTTTTATGACTTGTGAGGTTTCATTGCTTACCATTTTGGAACTCTGCCTAATGTTTTGGTTAAGCTAGAACTTTCTATCTTATAATTAATCTCCCTATTCTGTATGTTCATACAATAAAAATGCAGAACAAATGAGCACTCAAAATGCTATATGTATAATGAATACTTAGGTTTAAACATAACCATTTTCCTGACAGGCACATAGTACTATAAGCAAATCACTGTTTAAAATATTCTTATGCCAGATTCTTGCTTTTTTTTGTAGATGATGTAATAAGATTATGCAAGTCATCAATTATGCAATTATACACATTTCTAAAACATTTTCAAAACACCATGAATCCACTTTATTCACTATTTGTATTGAAATTTTAAATTTGTTGGTCTTATCACTACTTGCATGCAGGGTGGAAAAATGATTTTTCTGCATGTGTTGATTATGAATAGACTATTTACCATGTTTCAAGGGGAAGAAAGAATGTGGTAAATATGTTCAGGCAGAGTGTGAATTTTTGTGACTATGACCATTGGAGTTAGGAAAGTATATAGAACACTATGAAGCTTAATATGGATGTAACACTGAACTCTTAATGCTCACCTTTTCAGATTCAAGAAAGGCCTGCATTCCTTGCTGATTAGGGGGAGATTAGCCCTGCCCTGATTTACTCCCCCTTTCCCAGGGGCTTAGCAAATCTGTTCCCTTTCCTGCAAGGTACACTTATATTTCTCTACTAGGGGGTCCACTAGCCTGCCAGTGCTACTTTAAAAATGGGGGTTGTCAGTGCTGGCTGGAAAAAGCAGAGATTGAGTTAACCCCTCAGAGTTTCAATGAAAATTCAATATGCTGTAGGGTTGGAGCCTGCTTAGTAGTAGTAATGCAAATCTCACATTCATTTCCAGGAGTTGAAGACGGACATGCCTCGACAGCCCTTGTTGCTGTTTGGGCCCATCTGCACTCACAAACAAGCCTTAGTCCACAATTAACCACAATGGCATAACTTTTCATTATAGAAAAACTGAAATAAATACATTTGATTTGGTCCCTGAAGAAGAATCATGTCAGAACCCTAGAAAAACAAATGGTATTTGTTTGGTAATAGGAGTCCATCTAAATGAATGTCCAGAGTTACTTTGGAATAACAGCATATGATAAAGATCATCAGAAGGAAAAAATGAACCAACATTCAGGGCAGAAATTTAGATTATAAACCTATTCATTCATTTTTGTTGATCTGTTCATTTTCCAGTGTAACTTTTGCTTAATGATACATCAAGGCTTCACTTAGATTTCAGTTTCTTTTTGTGAAACTTTATTACCAATTTTTCTTCACATGACTTTTAGTATGTTTGTTTCTAAAGAGATGTAGGCATTGTGCTGGATTGATTAATGGGGTAGGAAAATGTTGAAATCTTAACAGACAGCATTCCGAGGGTACGTCTATACAGCAATGTTATTTCAAAATAACTTAGTCTGCATCTACACAGCAGGCAATTATTGTCAAAATGCTGTCAAGCTGGAGAGCTTCTTTCTTTAACTCCTGTAACCCTCATGGAATGACGAGTAAGGGAAGTCGGAGGAAGAGTGCTCTATTTTGAAATAGGTGCTGTGTAGACGCTCTCTATTTCAAAATAAGCTATGCAATTCACATAGCTCAATTTGCATAGCTTATTTAAGGTTAAGCCTTGCTGTGTAGATACACCCTTAGTGGCCTGCTTCTAAAACATGTTGCAAAATATTTGTCTGGTTATGTCATAGCTATCACTTAATTACATACCATTCTCATCTTCAAAGTAGTTTGTCTGCATTGGTCAACTCCATGTAGGCAAGGAGATAGTAATATCTGCTCTTTATATTTGAGAATATTCAACCAGAAAGAAGACATTTTTTGCTGAAGGATTCACAGGAAACATAAATCAGGATTTCCTGGCTTTTGCTTTAATTCTCAGACCCTTAGGCTACATGTACACGAGTTTTCTCTGCAAAATTATGCAAATGAGGGACTCATTTGTGAGTTGAAATCTCATTTGCATATTTTCTGCCAATTCATTTTTAGGCTGGGTTTTTTGCGCAAAAACAAGCAGTATGGATGGTTTTTTGTTTTTTCTTTTTCTTTTTTTGCGCAAAACCCCCTTTTTCTGCAAGATCGGTATACTTCCATTTTTGAGATAAAGAATTGTATTTACTGTGGTTTAGGTACTGCATTTTTCCATGGCCTTAATTTTTTCTGTAGACAATTTTTTTTTCTCTGTACCTTGAGTACAGCATTTGTAGGAAATTTTCTCTTTAACCATTAGCTGATACACTCACACAGGCTTACTAACGGGGGTGGGGCAGACAATGTGGGTAGTTGCCTTGGGGTCCTGTGATTCAAAAGTGCATTTTGTTAGCTATCTGTTTCTAGGGCAGACTGAGAAGGAATATTTCCCTTATCACATTGGCTTATGCTAAGTTGGAAGGTTTTCTCTTTCCTCACAAGTGGTTCAAGAAAGGCTTTGTTTATGTGTTTCATGAAGGGAGTTAGACTATATTTTGCAACTCATTGGCTTTGTCTACACTGGCACCTTTTTCCGGAAATGCTTAAAACGGAACAGTTTTCCGTGATAAGTATTTCCAGAAAAAGAGCGTCTACACTGGCCCTTTTCCAGAAAAGTTTTCGGGAAAAAGGACTTTTGCCCAAGCGGGAGCAGCATAGTTTTTCCGGAAAAGCAGCTGATTTCTTACAGTAGATCGTCAGTGCTTTTCCGGAAATTCAAGGGGCCAGTGTAGACAGCTCGCAGCTTATTCCGGAAAAGCACTGACGATCTACTGTAAGTGGCCCAGTGTAAACACAGCCAGAATGTAAATAGGGCAGATGTCTGGTGCAGATACTCCATAGGGAAAGTTTAAAGTGACCAGATAAAGGTCTTCAAAAAGAGATATTGGTGAAAGGAATGGAATGGAATGGAATGGAATGGGGAGAGGAGGATAATTGCGATCTTCTATGATAGGCGAGATGGCTCCCTGCCATGCCATTTTTATAGCTCACCTTAACCCTCTTGTGAGTCGGGGTTGATGGTAAGGTAGCATCAATGGGATTTTTGAGGACCTATTGGCTAGATGGAAAAAGGGGAGAGGAACTAATGGTAAGCCACCAAGAATTTATTGAGTGAATGTGGAATTACCTGCATTGTATGCTTTTATCTGCAGGATAATCCCAGACATCTAATAATAAAGTTGTGGCCTGATTAAAACCATATGTAAGGTCTTTTCTCCTCCTTTCAGGATAACCAATCAATATTCTTTGTTTTTCCACCCACCTCAAAATTGCCTATCATGGTTTTGATGTAGCAAGCCATGTGAACAACTGCCTATGTCCATGCTTGATTGGAACCTAGAACCATAACAGTAATGGAAAATATTTAACAAGGGAAACTCCACTACCTTCATATTTTCTGTGTATATATGATTAATTATATCATTTTAACCTGGAGCACTGTATTCACATAATTGTTCTCTGACTTTGAATTCTGAATAGGAGAATATTAGATCTCAGGATGGCATGATTATGTTAATGAGGCTATTTTTTCTTTGCTTACAAGTATATATTTAGCACTTTAATCAATAAAAGAAAATCCTGTGAGAAGAATTCATTGCAGTTTATTGTTCATAAACCCTCCAGCTTCAGTAGAACAAGAACCTGTTTATCTTCTAGCAGAAAAAGCCTCTTGGTCAGCTATAAGTCTCTGAAAAGGTAAATGTGTAACCTGGTCTTCATGAATTTCAGCTGGTGAATTAGGCAAACCAATGAGAATGTGATATCTCTATAAATTGTGGTAATGAAATCAGAGACATTTTGAAAAAGTATCTCTGTAGCATTTTAAAATATTTTTTTGAGAAACTGTTGTTACAAGCACCTCCTTTCCTTCCCCTACCCCATTTCCATTTTAGCTTTTTCTCAATGATAATGTGCACTCTCAAGGCTCTACTATTTCCTCACAGACATGAGTTTTTTAAGGACAACTTATTTGTGTTTTACTTTCAGATATACAAGCACTTCACAATAGAAACTAGTTTAATCAGTGAGGCTCAGTGGAAGATTTCTATATATCCCTTAGCATGCTGATTGGCAATTCTGTCTGTCAGACCTACAACAATGCTTTTTTAGATCACCTGAAGATACTGCAGTATTTGAAATCATGCTGGCTTTAATTTGTATTCTTCCAAGATTTTATATTCACTTTAGTCATATGAAGAACTTTGTGATAGGTCTGATGGGTTATTTACCCAAAATTGATATAAAATGTCTTGTGGTGTAATAAGGGAGAAAAAACGTTGTCAGGAACTAGTGTGTAATTGTGTGCCCAAAGCTTTTATCTTTCTTCTCTGTCTCCTTCATTCTGCTTACACAAGAGACTTCTGAAGTACACTCTGAAAGGCGTTGCTTTGAGCTGTTCTATTTATAATTTTAGCTTTCTTAGTTAGACATTTATAAACTGTTCTGCACTACTGTGGTGGTGACTTTACGTGCTTGTATGAGGTATCTGCCTTTGTAAGGGTACTATAAGTATTAAAGAAGCTAGAAGAGATTAATCAGCTGTACACATGAAAGCAACACAGTATGACACGCTGAGAATCAGATCAAAGATGTTATATGATTGGATGTTTACAAATTGTAAAATGAGGTGGCAGTCCCACTATAGTTTACAGAGCCTTTTCTAGTAGACTGCAGAATTATTAAAAAAATTGGGAACTATGAATTGATGTTGGATTAGTGGGTAGTCTGTATAAGAATCTTTCTGTAAGTAGTAACTATTAATTATCAGCCTTGAATTTAGAACATATACAATGTGATTGCTAAGGAACATTTCTTTCTTCCTTCTATGCCCTGAGCAGACTCTAACAAAGATTCATGTTTGTATTAGCAAAGTACATTTAAATAAGTTAAATGAAGTTTGTGTCTAAAATTAAACCACTTTATACTGCACGACTACATTAAAATCTTTTAAAATATTTCATTGTATTTTACAATTCAGGTTTTAAAAAAGTATATAGAGATTATTAATTTCAAATGTAGTGTACTACTTAATATAAATGAAAATATAGGATTAAAAAAAAACCCCAACATGATGGAAAATAAGTTCAAATGATAATGGCATATGAATCTTTTTTCATGTTATTGATTTTTAGAAAGAAAAGCCTATGTTTAATTCACTATTTTTGTTTCATTTTGTTTGTCATTACAAGGAGCATATGGGAATGTAAAACACAATTAAAATACAACAACTAAAAACTAAAAAGTTCACTTTAGTTTTGTTCATGGTCTGCCATTGCATAAAGGTCCAAAATAGAGATTGTTTTCTGAATATTTGTTGGGAGGGAGGGAATACAGAATCAAACAAAACAATGACATTGCCATTCAACTGCAAATGTAATCCGTGAGTAAAGGAGGTAAAAAAGGATGTTCTAGCCTTGATTCAGATCAAGTAGTATGTCCCAGCTGTTCCTAAACAGAATGAAAATTTGTTGTCAAACTATTCAATGTTATTATTTTGTCTTTTAATAATGTAAGTTTCACTATTTCAACTATGAATAATAACATTGTAAATTTAGTACTGATCTTTTAGTCCCTAGACAAGAGAAGTTCAATTGAATGCACTGGGGAATTTTGCCTGCCAGATTAGTGGCTTGAGCCATTCAGTGGTAATGTTACCAGGAGACTTTATAAAAATTATATTAAAGAATGTACTTCGGATATACTCTGAATTCTGCCAAGTCCAATTGAAGAGGAATATCCCATTCTATTTGTTGTGTCTCTGATGGCTTTGGGAGGAAAAATATGTAACATACTTCATGGAAGAACAAAGAAAAAACACAATTATATATTTAATTTTGCCAGAGGCTACAGTTCAATATTCAAAATGAGTTTAGGAGCAAGCTGTGGTGCAATTTAGTATGGTGAAGTTTCTTTGAGATAAAGACAAGAAAACTAACTAGAGAAGCTGAAATATTCAGTAACTTATTTAAAGAAAAATTGCAGATGAAAACTTGATATGGGCACAAAAATCTAATTGATTATGTATGCATTTATACTTGCTAATCTACTTATTAAAGCATGTATGCAGGAAGAGTCAATGAGAAGCATGGCTTTTCTCTTTTTTTGGAAAATCAATTTTAGGAACCCAAATTCAGACTGTTAACATTTGAACATCATTAAGTAATATTTAATCATCATGCTGACAAGCAAATCCAGCTCCTTTTTCTGTTACTGAAGTGTCATGCCATGTTCAGGAATGCTATGATTCCATTTCTAGGAAATGGCTTGTGGGAAGTCACATAAGGATTGTGTAACCAGTGTACTGGGGGCAAAAGGTAGCAGAGTATTTTTTTTGAACTAATGCAGAGAAGTTCCAACCCTTGAAAAGGATTTATAAAAAAAAAAAAATACACTTTTCCCCTCTCTTTTCATAGAGCCATAAAATCATAAAACTGGAAGGCACCTGGAAAGGTCAAAAGTCATTGAAAGGCCATAAGGACCATGCACCACATAGACCATTCCTGACAGGTGTCTGTCTAACTTGCTCTTTGTAAATCATCAGCTTCCTACAGGTGTTCAGGTTTGTGTCAGGACAGTACTTGGTAAAATGAGAATGCATCGGGAATATCTTCAAGGAGTGGCTGGTTTCAAAAAGGGGGCTTGCAAAATGAGAACCTTTAGAATGGTAAAGTGAGCGCTAATGAAGCCATTCATTCTGGGACTGGGCAGACATGGTGTGGAGATTACAAGATGGTGGAATAATTCTTAAGGCTGTTTCTTCCCATATAAATGCGTTTTTTTCTTCAATGTGTGAAAGAGATGTAGACCCTGGTTGTAATTTTTATATGCAGAATTAAAGATACAAGGACATGAAAATGTGACAATCAAAGCTATAGCATATGTTTACTCAGTGGACCTTTGTAATTAATTTAAAAGCTGCATTAAAATCAGAGGTATTTTACTAGAATAATTAAAAGATTTTGGTTTGGGAATCCAGTTAGGTTCTCTTCAGCCATTTGCCCATGATAATGTACATTATAAGGCCATTTTGCAGTGTTTTAAATCCTTTATTCTTAATTTGCTTTGTAATGTCTTTGAAATTGAGTTCAGTATATCTGTTTCTACAGACCTGACATATTTATCTTATTTGTAAAGGAAAATAATAAAATGTTGCAGTACATAAATAATGTAATTCATTCTGAATTAATAGATACCCAAGCCAAAAGTAACCACTCTGATCTGGTCTGATCCCTTAGATAGCAATGCATAGAAATTTTCTCCAATAACATTCCTAGAGTGTGTCCTTTAGAAACAAACATTCAGTTATGATTTAAAAATTGTCAGTGATGAAGAATATTTCATAACTCTATTTTCAGGACCAGTTTGTCCAGCTTGAACTTTCAGCCACTGGATTACATTATAGCTTTTTCTGCTAGATTGAATAATGGACTCTTCAATACTTTCCTCCATCTAGATACTAGGCTACAATCAACACACCTTTCAACCTTCTTTTCAGAAACTAAATACATTGTTACTTCATTCAATTACTTAAAGCAGGGGTGAGGAACCTTTTTTTTTTGTTGTTTTTTGACTGGGGGCTGCTTTGCTTCCCTTTTCAATTTTTAATTCCTAGCATCTGATTTATATTCATTACTACCAACTTCCTATTTCTTTCATTTGCACTCTTTGTGTGTGTTCACAAGGCTGGTGAAAGTCTTCATTGGGCTCTGGGCAAGGCAGAGGGGCCGGGCTCAGCTCTGGGTGCCCCAGCTTAATAGTCCAACTTAATCAAATTTGTGCATATAAATGAGCAATTATCTTGTTTGTTACCCAGGCTCCTGGCACTAAGTATATAGGAAAGTAAGGAATGTATTCATTTCATGTCATTTAGTTCCTTGATGAATTTTGTTCTAAACACCTCAATTTTGTGCTTCCCTCTTCTTATGCTCACATTTGTTGTTAATTTTATGACTTCCTGGCTACTTTAGCTAGCCTGTATCTTAGAAAGCTGGTTCCTCTTCTGAGATGGATGCCATTCAAACTATTCAGCCCTTCTCCCCATAGAAAGTAAACCAAAAACCTCCAAGTTCAACTGCTTACCTAGCTATCAGTTCACTGCCAGAATCTTCTGCTTGCATTTTTCCTTTGCATGTGTGTCATGAGGCATCTCAGAGAAGGTTAGATAGACATTCTTCTTCAGCATGATTCCAAGTTCCCTGAAATCACATCATAGGGGCTTCTGGAGAGTCTGCAGACCTTATTATACAGATATTGAAGTTGTACATTGCAAATCTAAACATGTATTTGCACATCTAGTTCTGTTTCATTCTGTACATTCTTTATGTCAGTGTTTCTCAAAGTGGTCTGTGAAACCACTATGAGAAACCTGCTAACTGGCCACTCCAGTGTATTTATTTATCGGCTCTCTGGCCATGGAGCCTCACAGCTCTGGCTTGCTTTTTGCATCCAAGGGGAGCCGCAGGAAGCAGCATGGGCTGGTCTGCTGCTTCCCACAGCTCCCCTTGGCTGCAAACAGCAAACCAGAGACAATGGGAGTTGCAAGTCTCTATGGCCACAGAACCTGTAAATAAACACACCAGAGTGGGCAGTAAGCAGGTTTCTTATAGTGGTTTTGTGGACTATTTTGAGAAACACTGCTTTATGTAAAAGACTGACTGGTTGTTCCCCATGACTCTGGAATCTAGTGGAAGCCAAGTGAATAGGTTGGTTGACTTTTGGGGAAAATTTTGAAACCTTCCATGCTGTAGTCTGAACAACTATTACAACTTTTTGGATTATGTATCTCAGTGCAACATGTATTTCTCATACCTAACAGTTTCTTTTCCTAGCCAGCTACTTAAAGTTAATTGAGAAGATGGAATTTGGTGAAACACACCAAGAAACTTTATTTATTGCAGACAACAATAAACTAAATTGAATGCAAAGATCACTATACATAATTATTAGAATAAGATATACATAATAAAGTAGCTTTCTGCACTGTTCATACTTATCCAGATCTTGCGCTGTGCATACTTACAACTTATGAAGACCATTCAGAAGCATAGATGGAAGGGAAACTAAATGGATTCCATCAGAAGTAAAGGCTTTGAATCAATTCACACCATCTCAGGAACCCAAGTACATGAAAACAAGGGAAACTGGTGTGGCATTTTTACCCTTCTTTATAATATGGATATACATATAGTATATATACTCCCTTATTGTGATTAAATAACTGTCCTTATGTAAATGTGGCCTTTGGGATAACTATAATTAAGCATCAAGGATTACTATTAATAATTTACACTATTCCTTAATTCTTACACGTGAATGTGATCTCACTGCTTGGATACTGCATAGCAACATACTTGCTAAACTCCCTTCTTGTTGAATCCTGTGGTGTACTTCCACCCATTTTTGGCTACTCTTAGGTATCAAATGAGAGTGCAAAATACCTGACATGGGATTATCTCCTTTTCAGTTAAATCCCTGGCTTTAGCCTAACTACCACTAACAAACATTAACCTAATATACTAGGCCCTTAATTATAGCATGGTTTATAATCCATTTACTTCTGTTCAAATATTTATCCCCACACGTTCCCCTTTTCTTCTTATAACCTGATAATGTCATTTTAGCTATAGCAAGCATAGAAATACCAACATTTGAGGTAATAAAATCAGGTCAGAGTTATCTGTGTCCTAGATCTCTTTTTCCTGTATTCACTCACATGTTAACTATATCTTCAGCATACTTACCTGTTTCATACTGGGAATAATATAGTCAAAAGCCTTTGCAAACAAAGGGAACCACAGTTTATTTTTATGTTGACTGAGCTATAACAATGAACAAGAAAGCTTTCCCTTATATCCTCATCTTTTGTGAGTGTAGTCCCCTGCTGAGGTGTTCCTTTTGCACTTTACACATACACTTCATGTAAAGGAATACACTCTCTGCTTGTATAGATGTTACCATTGTCGATCTGACTATTTGAAAAGTGAGTTTTAATTCCCTGGGAAACTGTTATTTTAAAAAGATGGAAGAAAATTAATGTTAACATTTGAAATAATGAAAACATTCAGATGGGCAAAGAGGGGAAGGAAGAAAAAAATAAACTATAAAAAGCTGAAGAAAAGAAGAGTAAGCCAATCAATGGCTATTAGCCATGATGTGCAGAGATGCAAAGCAATGATTTGAAGGGGCCCTAGCCTTTGTTTGCCAGAAGTTGGAATGGATGGCAGGGATGGGTCATTCAATGATTGCCTGTTCATTTTATTCCCTCTAATACATTTAGCACTGGCCACTACTGCAAGACAGGCTACTGGGCTAGGTGGACCATTGGTCTGACCCAGTATGGCCATTCTTCTATTCTTACATTGTAAGACACAGACAGAACTTTCAAAATTTAAGCCCATGCCTCTTCACCTGCATCAGGGTCATCATTGGAGAGTCATCCGGTGTCATTTTAAAACCCTAAGCACACTGTCAGCACTTAGCAAACATGTAAGTAATGTCCCCAGTTTATTCATCGGCCCAATGGTCTTCTGATACTGCTTTTAGCCCTTACGGTGAAGTACCAAAAGCAGCTTCCATTACATTAATGTGATACATTCTATTGACTTTAATGGAAGCTGGATCAGGCCTCAAGAAATGAAACCGGTTATATTCCTAAAATAGCCACCAGTGACAGCATCCTTGCTACAGTAATCTAGCCACAAATAATTGCTAGTGATTCCACAGAACCCTCAAGAGCTTCCGCTTCAAATGATAATGTATCAACATAATTAGGCCTTGAAAGAAGAAAGAGCTCAACTGTCATGGAGCTGGACTTCAGTACTGAGACTAATAATAAAGGAAATGACCAGAAAATAGCTTTTGGAAGCTAAACCCCGAACAAATTTTTCAGTCAAGCACATCCCATCTGCCTCAAGAATGAGTGCCTGCACTACATATTGCAATTTTTATCTTGGCGCATTCAATGTAATATGTTGGTCCATCTATTCCTTTCAACAAGAAATTTGTATTGGAAAATTTAAAGAAAATGATGTTCTTTTCTAACAAAGGGAGATAATTTTGTTAGCATTTCCAAGATTGGAGGCCTGATCCAGCTACCATTAAAGTCAATTGAATGTATCACATTAATTAAATGGAAGCTTCATCATGCTTTTGGTACTTCACTGTAAGGGCTAAAAGCAGTATCGGAAGACCATTGTGCAGATGAACAAACTGGGGACATTTCTAAGTGCTGACAGTCTGGTCAGGTATACAATCTCAATCAGCCTTTTATAAATGGTATTATCATTGTTGCTGGAAAAATTTGTGCAGGGAGACATATATGATGATGAATTATTCTAGAACAGACTGGCTATATTGCAAGCTAGAAAACTAAATATTATAAAAGGTAATATTAATTACACTTTCACATCTGCTCAGCTGGCAGTTAAAAATGAGTAGTCTATTGAAAAGAATTATTGTACTGATTATTTTTTTTTCATGTAAGTAAAACACAAACTTATAAAGCTACTGGAGGAAAAGTGGCTTTCAGTTCTGAAAACAGTCACTATCTAAAAATCTGTTTCTTCCAAAGGGTAAAATTTAATCCAGAATTGGACAAGTGTTAGAAGCTCAAAATGACAGTAAAAGCAAGGATGTGAGTGAGAGTCATAGGTGACACTAGTGTTTAAGACTTTATGGAATATAAAATTGATTATCTGACTGTTTAGGAATCATTTGCCCCCCAACAAAAAAAATCAAACTGGGTTCTCTGTCATGGTCTCCCATAGAAGTGCTATCTGTATTTTGTTGGCTCAGTCTGTAGTGTATCATGTGGGATTAATAAACTCTATTTATTTACTTGCAGTGTAAAATATTGGCATGAAAGGAAAATGACTTTACAATTGTGGCTACTACTTCAGCAATTAATATAATTATAAGATTTAATAAAAAAATGATTTGTCGCATGATTTGCAGTAAGATATATATCTAGCGCAACTAACATGAATGGATAAAATAATAGATTTTAAAACATAATGATTACCTTACCAGTTAAATTAATTCTTATCTTCATCCTTTTAACTTTGCTCTAATCCAGCTGCCCATGATTTCACATCTGTTTCATCTGTGTTTGTAATACTTGACTGGTTAACTACATTTATCTTTGAATCATACAACTGAAAAAATGTTAGGAAGAGATTATTGAATGAGTCTGCTGAAAACCATGAAATGTCCTTTTTCCTCCACTTTTCAAAGAGAGGCAAAACAAGATAATGGGGGAAAGGAGTTGCTGTTTTGGCACAGATTTGATTAATTTACCCATCCTAACCAAAGAATTTTGATCTTTCATCCAAAACAGAAGAAAAAATCTTGCTCAAATATCTACTAAAATTTGAGATATTGCTTATGTGATTTGTCATAACTCTTTTCTTCTCACTTAAGTTATGAAGAATGGAGATAGTTCAATAGCACATTAAGTTTTAAACACATTTTTCTGCAAACCGAGTTTGAGTCTGTGATTAGTCAAACTAAAGAATTTATTTTGTTGATACGTTAGTAGAAATACATACAGACTTACAAATGTGTGCTTTCCAGGGGTTTGTCTTCCCATAGACAGGGGCTGATCTAGAGAAAATATTCAGGGAGAATGAGCGCTCTGCACCTTTAAAGTGCTGTGCATGTGGCTGGCTGGCCAAACGGAAGGGGTAGATGGGGAAAATTGCTGCAAAAAAGGGACAGCATGGTCACTGACTCATCCTCCATGAATGAGGGATTTAAAAGGTACAGCCCTGTGCCTTAACCCTCCCTTCTTCATGGAGCAGGCTAAGCAGGACCCACTCTCTCTCCTCTTCAGATGGTATGGGCCTTCTGTGGGCATTATGCTGGCCATCCCTATGTGAAGGGTGGGGAGGTGGCTGGAAAATAATTTTTCCTTTATCACCGTATTGACAATATATTTCCTAGAGGCACATTCATGGGAAAAGAAGAGGAATTGGTGGAAGCTGCCTGGCTATGGTAAAGTCCCAAGGTACCTTTATGGAAAAAGATAGGGAGCAGGTAAAAGCCTCCTGGTTCATGGGATTATCCCCATTATACATTTATCTGTCAAGTAGTCCCAGACATCTAATTGCATACTGATTAAACTCATGTCAAATATCTCCTGGTCTTCTGTCAGTCTAGGCGGACAACAACTTCTAATGAGTAGTGGACATGCAAAAGTGATGTAAGGCAAAGATGTATTGAAATGTTCCCAATAGGACTAATTCTAATCTAGAAGTTATCACAAACACATTTTTAAACATTAAAAAATATTTTAGTTAGGGATCCAGTTCATATTTGTCTGTGATAATATATAGGTATTTTTATACTTTTAATATGGCTAATGTAGTAGTATGTGCACGTGATCTGTAGTATGACTTAGTGTCTAGATCAATATTTTATAATATCTTAGAAAACTAAGAGCCACCAGATCATAGATTAGATGATGCCTGTAGAAGAAATCAGTAGTGACACTTCAGAACTTATAATTATTGAAAAGAGAACAAGCATGAAGAATAGGCTACAAATGATAAAAAAGAATCAGTAAAAGTTAAGTTTTAGCAATGTGAGCAACTAATATGTGAGCAACTACTAATTAAGGTTGCCAACCCTCCAAGTTTTACCAGCATCTCCCAGAATCAGGTTTGATCTCCCAAAGGCTACAGCAGCCAATCCAGGAGATTTTTGACAGCTGAAAGTCTGGTGGTGCATTGGGGATAAGGTAAGCTCCTTATCCAGGAGAGTTCTATGCTTCTCCTGGAAATGACCCCTCATTCCTGCTGCCCTTAGGATGAGGGGTCAGGGGCTCCATGCACTGTCCCTACCCCTAACACTGATTTTTCAGCTCCCATTGGCCTAAAAGGGGGATCAGTGGTCAACATAAGCAACAAGGGTAGGGCCTCCAGTGTGGGGCAGTGACAAAGTGCTGGCTGGGATGATTGAGCTGGGGTTAGTCATGCTTTGAGGAGGGGGTTGGACTCAATGTCCTCCTGAGGTCTCTTCCAGCCCTAGGATTCTATGGATATAGCCATGTACTCCTCCAGATACAGCAGGGACATTCTGGCCATTTCTAGGAGTGGTGTAGGGCCAAGGCAAGCATGGAGCTACTCGCTGGGAGCTCGCTAATGTAAGGGTCACCCGCCTGTAACCTAACCTCCTCTCTGAGAGTTATTTATCAAAAATTTGGGAAGGTTACATTTTTCTCCCCTTATGGCTTAAATCCTGGATCCTCTGATGCTGAGGTCCTCTGATAAAATTATATTCTGTACTTTTATAATCTGTTATAACCCATGCACTTGAGCAGGGAAACTACTAATCAGTAATCAAGTTTGACCTTGGTCTCAGCTCATAAGAGTGATAAGAATAGAGTTGAGCCAGTATGTGCTATACCCAATAAACAACTGTAATATAACTAGTGTAGGGAGTCCTGTGCCTGGTGAGTTTCACCAAGGACCTAGATCTTGGAGGGTGTCCTGGATTCCTCCAGATGGAGCCTCGTCGGCTGTGGCCCTTGAAGAAAGGGTCAGGGACTTGACTCCCCATGGTAGAAGGGACATAAGCATTCCAAGTGCCTTTTACTCTTATATGCATTGCTCTGTAGTGCTTGCTGATGTGCATGCTATCTGTAGTAGCAGTGACGTAGTGAGACTAATAAAACAAATTATCCCTAATCAGCTCCGTGTTCAAGTGAATCCATAATCCTGTTTGTCCATGGCCCTGTGAGTTGACAGAGGTAAATCTTCCTTGTACACGAATACTTGCCTGCATTTATTTGCTGAGTCACTGAATGTGAGTCTGATCACGGGGTATTTCCATGCACAAATATACAATTAAATTATCCACATACACTATTGTGGTAACTATATGTGTAATTTAGTCCTTCATTAGTATTGCCCATAAATAAATATTACAATAATTTTCCAAGCTATCAGATTTCTGATATACCACTCTAGTGGAGTGAGTC
The DNA here is from genome assembly GCF_052426305.1 of Pelodiscus sinensis. Classification (NCBI taxonomy): domain Eukaryota; kingdom Metazoa; phylum Chordata; order Testudines; family Trionychidae; genus Pelodiscus; species Pelodiscus sinensis. Next base: position 42,195,155 of record NC_143054.1, on the reverse strand, counting down.
ATGGTATCAGGTTTAATTTGTAGATTAAATCCAATAAAGATGGAAGAATATATTTAATTTTAATGGAATTGTTTAATAGACTTTTGGAATTCCTGTTTGCTTTGTATTGCTTAGAACAGGACCCCATTGTGCAATCAGTAATCAGCAGACTATAATTTTGGAATAGCAAAGATTTTATGCTAAAATGCAAAGTCATTGCTTAAAATGAAGTGTAGTGTCGAAGGAAGGAAGGAAGGAAAATATGTGTGTGTATATATATATATATCTGTGTGTGTGGAGAGAGAGAGAGATGTGTATGTAGATATAGAGTGAGTGCCATTTGAGACAGAATTTGTCGTAAGAAATCTTTACAAGTTAGGAAAGGCAATGTAATATGACATGCATGTCGTTCTGAGAGAAATTTAAAATAATACCTTCATAATCCTTCATCTCATGACTCCTAAATGTATTATAAACTCCACTTGAATTGCTTTTCCTGCTAAATAAAATTTTAGGTGAACTCTACCATCAATGTCACTTTACTGAAGTGGATGGGAGTCTTAATAGGATTTTTTTTCATGTGTGCATTGTCATTAATTATTGCATGTGGGGGAAAAAATTGGAACTCAGGACACAGAAGATGAGTAAAGAACTGAATTTATATTAGTGTTATTTATCTGTGACCTTAAACAGTTCTTAAACTCTTTTAAGCCTTGCAGTTCACCTTTAAAAAGCATTTCAAAATACCATTTTGAGAACACATTTTGCGGGTGTGGAGAATGGGTGGTGTATGCTGAAGTCTCCTAATGTAAGGTGCTCTTTTAGAGTGCTATTTCAGACACACTGATATTTTCCCTGTGACTCCCCATTGCTGGCTGAGGTAAAACTTCATACTGTGCCAACAGCCGAGACTCTGCAGACTTCACTATTGAATATCAATTGAACATGAATAGGAAAATTGTGGTGTGATTTTGATTGTGCTGATATTAAAGAAAACATTAGGAGGTATCCTGTGGTTTTTCAGAGACAAGGGAAAATGTACAACATATAGGGTGTGTCTAAACTACATGGCTCCGTCGATGGAGCCATGTAAAATAGTTTACTCGACATAGTCAATGAAGCAGGGATTTAAATAATCCCCGCATCATTAAAATAAAAATGGCCACCGTGCTGTGCTGACAATCAGCTGATCTTGCACAGCGCAGCAGTCTAGACGTGGCGTGCTCGACAAGAGAAGCCTTTGTTGACCACTTCGGTAAACCTCGTTTACGAGGCATACTGGAGCGGTCAACAATGGCTTCCTTTGTCGACCGCACCGAGTCTAGACCGCCGCGCTGTGCCGGATCAGCTGATTGTCGGTACAGCGTGGTGGCCATTTTTATTTTAACGAAGCGGGGATTATTTAAATCCCTGCTTTATTGACTATGTAGAGTAAACTACTTTACAAGACTCCATCGACGGAGTCATGTAGTCTAGATGCACACATAATGTCTGAGCAGACATAACATCATGTTTCTGTGGCTCTCCAAACTATATTCTATTCATGGGGCAGGTTTATTTTACATGTTGTTTTTATTGGTAAGTTCATTCTTACTGCATTGTAGGCATTCTGGCTTCATCTAGTATACTTTTGGATAACTGTACCTGATGAACATGCTGCAGTGTAAGATGCCCTTTCCCCCATATCCTGTCATTAGTTGTCTCTCTCTTCTCCTCTGTACTGAACAGCTTTGAGCAACATCTGCTAGCTGTCTGAAGGCTATCACTTCTGAAAAAAAAATACTATATCTGTAACTGGGCTTACAAGAGAATGAAAAAAATCTAAACAGGTTTTCTGTCCAATAGTGAGTGGGCTTTTGAGTAAATGGCAAAATGCTCTTGGCATTCTGATGAAAAATGCAAGGAATATTCTTGAGTAATAGAAAAGGCAGAGAGGAAAATCTGCTGAATTGAAGAATGCTATATTGTCTATTCTAATCTTATTATCTTTATATCCATATTCTTTTCCATTGACATTCTTCTTTTACACTGCACCATTATCAACATTTAAAAAAAAAAAAAAAAACCTCTTAACTCTTCACTATTTAACTTCTCTAGTGCTGTCTAGTTACTAGCTATACTAATGCAAATATAGATTATTTTGAAGTTTTTGGTGCAGCCTATGGGACTGATTTAAAACCACATGAACATTTAGTCCCGTGCGGCAGTTGTGTTAGTGAAGCAGTCATATTAATTAATTGGTTTATTAAAATGTCTCCAAACAAGATAAATTCTGGGTATTTTGCTTTTATTGCTCTAGCATAGAGAATTTACCCTAGAATTAATCTAGGATAACCTCAAAGAATATGCATGAAATATATCATCAACTTAATTGTGTTTCCATGTAGAACAAAATAAATGCCCATTGACTTCAGCGGGAATAAAATTAATTGTTTTGACTCTCCAGAAAAGTTGAACAACAAATATGGAAATATCACACAAAATAAAGCCTAACTCAACATTGAATATCTGTTCATTTTTTGGAGGGGAACTCTTAAGTGCTGCATGAAGTAAAGTCTTTGGCTGCAATAGCATAAGAATAATTATTACGACTATTTCTCCATTATTAAGAGGTCTGACTAAATCCTGTAGAACCCAATATGGGTTTGTTTATATGGCAATGAATGACGTGTGGCTAACCTGTGTTTTTTTACTTAGACTGCAGTGAACTAAAGTTGCTGTGTAAATGTTTAGATTTGGCCTGGAGCCAGGCCTCTGGTCCCCTGGTTGATGGAGGGTCCCAGAATCTGGGTTCCAGGCTAAGCCCAGACATCTCCACTGCCTTTAGATAGAGACATAGCCCAAGCCCTGCAAGATCAAGTCAATGGATATGAACTAGCTGTGGTTGTTTTTATTGCAGTGCCAACATACTCTACATGTCTTCCTGTAGACTTCATTAGGGATCAAGTCTTTTATTAGAAATTGATAAGACCTAGGAAAGTATGAAACGATTGATCATTTACTGATAACTCTGAGCTTCAGAAAGCTACATATTCTTTAGACTGAAGTAAATATTTATTTACCTTTTATTTAAACTACAAATTAAACCTGATACCATGACGCACTCCACTGGAGTGGTATATCAGAAATTTGATAGCTTGGAAAATTATTGTAATATTTATTTAGGGGCAATACTAATGAAGGACTAAATTACACATATAGTTACCACAATAGTGTATGTGGATAATTTAATTGTATATTTGTGCATGGAAATACCCAGTGATCAGACTCACATTCAGTGACTCAGCAAATAAATGCAGGCAAGTATTCGTGTACAAGGAAGATTTACCTCTGTCAACTCACAGGGCCATGGACAAACAGGATTATGGATTCACTTGAACACGGAGCTGATTAGGGATAATTTGTTTTATTAGTCTCACTACATCACTGCTACTACAGATAGCATGCACATCAGCAAGCACTACAGAGCAATGCATATAAGAGTAAAAGGCACTTGGAATGCTTATGTCCCTTCTACCATGGGGAGTCAAGTCCCTGACCCTTTCTTCAAGGGCCACAGCCGACGAGGCTCCATCTGGAGGAATCCAGGACACCCTCCAAGATCTAGGTCCTTGGTGAAACTTACCAGGCACAGGACTCCCTACACTAATTATATTACAGTTGTTTATCGGGTATTGCGCATACTGGCTCAACACTATTCTTACCACTCTTATGAGCTGAGACCAAGATCAAACTTGATTACTGATTAGTAGTTTCCCAGCTCAAATACATGGGTTAACGCTGTACAGACAGTCCCTTAGTTACGCGGATCCGACTTATGTCGGATCCGCAGTTACGAACGGGGTTTGCTGCCCGTCTCCCTGGTCTGCTGAAGACAAGCAGACCAGGGAGATGGGAAGCAAAGCCTCTGAGGATGCCGGCAGCGGGACAGCCACGGCACGTCTGGGCTGTCCGCTGCCCGCGTGCTCCGCGGCTTTGCTCCACATTTCCCCAGACCAGGGAGATGGGGAGCAAAGCTGGGGAGCACGCGGGCAGCGGACAGCCCAGACGCACAACGGTTGTCCCGCTGCCGGCGTCCTCAGAGGCTTTGCTCCCCGTCTCTCTGGTCTGCTGGTCTCCAGCAGACCAGGGAGACGGGGAGCAAAGCCGCAGAACACGCCGGCAGCGGGACAGCCGCAGCGCGTCTGGGCTGTCCCGCTGCCCCCGTGCTCCGCGGCTTTGCTCCAGACACCTGTGGTACAGCAGCTGGGGCGCTGACGGTTGGTCCCGTAGCGCCGCTCTGGGCACTACTAGACCAACCCAGCAGCACCCCAGCTGCTCTGCCCCAGGCATTCTGATTCAGCCACTGCTGGTCAGTTTCAGCAGCGGCTGAATCAGGACGCTTGGGGCAGAGCAGCAACCCAGCAGCACCCAAGCTGCTCTGCCCCAGGTGTCCCCAAGTCAGCCGAGGCTGAAACTGACCAGCGCTGACTACAGGAAGCCTGAGGCAGAGTTGCTCTGCCCCGGGGCTTCCTGGAATCAGCCGCTGATCAGTTTCAGCAGCAGCTGACTTGGGGACGCCTGGGGTTCTTAAGTTGAATCTGTATGTAAGAACTGGCATCCAGATTCAGCCTGTTGAAACTGATCAGCGGCTGATTCCAGGAAGCCTGGGGCAGAGCAACTCTGTCTCGGGCTTCCTGTAGTCAGCCGCTGGTCAGTTTCAGCAGCGGCTGAATCTGGATGCCAGTTCCGACTTACTTACAGATTCAACTTAAGAACAAACCTACAGTTCCTATCTTGTACGTAATCCGGGGACTGCCTGTACTAGGCTGAGTACGGCAAGGATGGAAACTTCCATCTCAGCCTGCTGAGCTAAAAGCCCCACATATTGCTTCTTATATTACAACCTCTTTCAGAAACAAAAACAATTTTAATATAGGGATAAAAATTCTACCTGAAAAAGGAAGATGTCATTTATTTGTTCTGCCACTTTAGATAACAAAGGATAGTTATTTCACCCTAGATTCATACTGCAGAATACATACCACCAAGGAAGTCCGCTGTTGCCATGTGTATGTTAAAAGTCTGATAAAAGAAATTCCTGGATTATCATGAATTCAGATACAAATGTATTATGGGTAGAAATGGTAATGATGTGTGTCTATAGTTAATGCTTATTAATATTTCTCATTATAAGACCCTGATTTTACTTGCTTATAACATTGTCTAATTTTAACCTTAATTTTTTGACTTGTACAACAGATGAGGCAGGAATCCCATAAATAATAGCCTTCTTCAATACCCATCACAAATTCATCCAGAAAGCACCTAGGCCTGTGACCCAAATGTGGCATGAAGTCTCTGGAAATAATAGTATGTGATCATGTAAATAAAGGATGGTGTCACAATGCATAGGCACAAGAAGGCCAAATTAAAGTTATGTGAAACATAAAGTAAGAGAATTATAATATGATAGCATTTATTGAGATCTACACCAGATTATGAAGCAGCCTTCAATTGTCAAGCCAGAGATAGAATTTTGTGAAGAGCTGAAATTTTCTAGCTTTCTCAAAGTCTTCAGGCTACATTCATCATCTGATTTAACTGTATTGACTTCCTACTGCCTATCTGATTTCAAATGAAAACTGTATTTCTGAGGACTCTCCCCCTATCTCCCCCCATCCTTTTTGGCATTCCAAGGTGGCTCTTTAAATCAAGCGTCTCTTTTGACTTAAAAGGAGAGGTTGCTTGATTAAGAAGTACAGATAATGAATCTTTGGATGAAAGGAACAAATGTTTTAAAGTCCTCAAATAAAACAAAAGAAAAAGCATCCATTTCCTTCACCATACAAAGAGTAAAGAACGGAGTTTAGACTCACTGCCCAGGTTAAAATCAGAATGTAGCCAGGAAACAGCAAGGTTTATCAGAGTCTGTTACACACAGACTAGCAGACCTTGTCTACATTAGGATAAATGATCAAGTTTAGGCCAGAGCTAGCTGTATTTTTGTTAGCTAAATCTGACTTAATCCTGACCATTTTCCTAGCCAAGACAAAGCCATAGAGTTCAGCTGAAATATCTTTAAGATAATTTTCATTTCTGAAAGGGCCCTGCTAGACTTCATTAAATGCATTTATGAACTGCACTGAATGAAAACTATTCATATTATCGTCTTCATAGCTACCTGTGTGCAGAATTATACCCTGTTAACCTAAAAGCAGTCTTCATCTAATTAGCAATTTTTTTTGTATAATTTTAAGTTTTTAGTCCGTCTTAACAGTTTGTATATTCTTTATAGAAGATGAATGAACTCTGAAGCCAGAATATTTGAAGAATCACAAAACATATAAAACTGTCATGTGCATTAAAATTATTGACTTCTATAACTGTTCTGCAGAAAATTGTTCATGTATCAGGCTTTGTCAGAGTACAGTAGGTCAAGGATAGTATGGATGACAGTTAATTGGGGAAGATTAGTACCTTATAAGTCATAAATTTACTATTCAGCAGAGGTGATTACACAAGCATTACAAATACATTATAAGGGACACTTTGTGCATCCACAGGCTAAAACTGGATTTATGTAATGTTAAAGGTTATGACAGAAACAGAGCAACAGATTTAAAAAATAATGATCTTAAACTTTGATGTAAACATATGACAATTGTGTATTCTAATACATACCTTTTTTTTTGGCCCCGAGTACAGTATTATAAAGGACAACGTTCAGTATATGGGTTAACAACACTACTGAAATGTCATGGAACAGAAAAGCAAGTTAAAGATTAAATTACAGCTTAAGGACAGAGTTTGAGACTTAACTTTGATTTTCCTTTCTCCTCTTGGTTTTGAGCACATTTCAAATTATATACGGAGGAAAAAAAGTTCTCTTACAGATAAGCATAACATGAAAAGAAGACAATATTATAGAAGCTATAATTACTAACTGAAGTAATCACTTGTCTACTGTACTTCTACAACGTGATATGTAAGTAAATGTATATATTATTTATCCAATGAACACTTGTACACTGCCTAACACAATGGCATTTTAATATCAAAGTGTGGCCTCTAAGTATTAGAGATACAAATGATGTTTCCATTTGACACCGAAATATTCAATAATTTTGAAAATATTAAGCTAAAAGGTAGTAAATCCTTCCATGTAAGCCCTTTCTGAAGTGGGTAATTCTGTGAAACTGTACATTGATTATAATACTAAAAATACATTGTATATTGCTTCTCTCATCTGAAGGATACAGTAATGTTTTGTGACTATATATGCAAATTACTTCATCCACCTCCTGATTTACAACCCCTTTGGGATGAAGCATTGCAGTTTAATAATACACAGGAAGACTACACAGAAAGAGTAGGATAAACTATGAAAGTCACCATAATATGCAATTATAGTAACAATAAGACTTTGCTTCTATGCTGCATTTTCTGTCTGAGGGTCCATCTGAGACAGTTTTTGTTGAACATTTTCATTGGTGATCTTGATTATGGGTTGGACTGCACCTCAACAAGTTCACGGATGAGACTAATCTTAGGAGGAAAGGTAGATATGCTGGAGGATATGAATACGGTCCAGAGTGATCTAGACAAATTGGAGTACTGGGCCAAAAGAAATCTGATGAAGTTCAATGAGGACAAGTGCAGAGTCAAGCTGAGACACAACAACACAAAACTAGCCTTTGATTGCTCTTTTCAATTGAAATAAAAAGGGAAATTTAGGCAGGAATGCATTTAAATTTTAGTAGGTCTCCAGGTTTATGTCCTGGTATGTTTTACAAGTCTAAGCAGATAGGACCTTTTTAATATCTGTCTTTCAGATATTAAATACTAGAAGATTTACAGGTGTTACTCAAGTCCTTAATTCAATTAATTTTTGTTTTGGGAAAATGAAAATGAAATGTACATGCTTCATTTAAATCATTGCTGAAGGGTGGGGTTGGGCATGTGGGGTTCAGTATGCAGGCTTCCCTGGGGAGAGAGGACAATCCCAGCCCCTGCTCCCCACAGCAGCTTGGGGCCAGGCGAGATGTGCCTTTCCATTGTCATTGCAGCTCCAGCAGGCACAGCTGGGGGAGGGGTATATGTCTAATAGCTGGCACAGGTCCAGCTTCATCTGGCCCCCTTCACGCAGCCAGGGTGAGGAATGAAGCATACGCTGCACCTTCCCCTCATTCCCTGACAAAATAAAACAGCCAGCAATGTCCCTGTACATATTGAAGGGAGTGGGAGCATCAGCCTCTCAGCCTTCCAAAAAAGCTCCTGGGGATGGGAGGCTCAGGAGTGGAGCACTCTTGGATGAGTGCTGCACCCCCAGCCAGCCCCATTTACCTGCCTGATGGTGATCTCTTTTCTGCATGGTTTTATGGGAGGCAATCCCATTCCAGGCACATCCCATTTTCCTGGCACAACCGATCCCTTGCTTTAAGTTGTGATAAGAGGAAGCTTTATACTGAATTGGGTGGTCCTAGCTCTTTCCATTTAGGAGTTCTTGGATAGACAAACTTTCTCAAGTATATAGTAGACCTAAAGCATTATTTATTCATTATTAATATTAGTTAGCAGTGTGATCGTCAACTGACCTGTTGTGTGATCTTAGGGAAATTATATTTTCATATTGTGGCTTAAGGAAGGTAGGAGCCCAATGGGTAAATGTCAGTTTGCCCCAGTATGTCTGTTTTTAAAGAGTGAGGCACACTTCAGCACTCTGTCATAACTTAAATAAATCTGTTTTCACAAACATAAAATGGAAGATAGCTGAATACAATTCTTTCTCAGAAGGACATCTGGTTTCACTTGATGTTAAGGGGATCTGCATATACAGCTAAGGGCAAAATTCAACTCCTGGAGTTGTACCATATGTTTTTATTACAGAATTACAGAATCTACTGCTTCACTTAAATATAAATAAAGTTTCAGCTTTAAAAGCCTAGCTAAATAAATGAATATACTGGCAGCATTTTATAAGAAACCACAAAAAAGTCACACACAGCTTAATAAGCAGTTGAAAATTCTTGATGTGTAAAATGCTTGTGCATTAAGAACCTCCATCATTTTTTTATGAGCTCATCATGGGAGTAGAGTCTAACCAGTGAAAGAGAAATGTAAAACATATTCATAGCATTTGATTATGTTCAGCAAAAGCATTTTGCAGTACAAGATATATTTTCTATTTTTTGTAATATCAGATGCATTCAAGGGGCAATATTAAATAATATTAATGATTAAAATATACTGGCCCAAATTCACCTCTTGTCCATTCTCTTAGATTATTTTCCGAGAAAAACCTCTATAACCTACTAGTACTTAAGCATGACTTTGATAGTTCTAATGATGTTGTTTCAGAGGCTTAAATAAAAATCAATATTTCCCCAAGGGCAGATAAAAGCATCATGAAACTCTTTCATGTTCAAGAATCATTGTATTGAGACAAAGGTTCATGATGCAAATACTACTATATATAATTTACATATGTCTGATAAATATCAAATATTTTAAATATAATATATATATTGACAATTTGCATGACATGAGGCCATAATGTGTGAAAAAGCTAGCTTTCTTTCCTTTAGAAACAAATTAAATAGTTTCTCCAGTTCTGCTGTGGCTTATACTAGGTGCAGTTAATTTTTGAATTCATCCTTTCGTTTCTGTGGAATCCAGTATGTAGCAGAAAACAATAATTTCTCAGTCCAAAGCTGCTGGAGTTTTATAGGAGTCCATGAAATGCATGCTTCAGGTTTTCTTATTAAACAAATACCCAAATTTGTATTCAATAATAGTTCTAAATAATGCTGTACTAATTGACAGCTAAAACTACTATAAATCTATTAATATGCTTAATTACTATTATACTTTGACAGAATACATTTTAAAAGTTAAGACCACTAAATTAATCAGTGGTAAATGTTTACCTCAAGGACAGAGTAAAGGAGATTATTTTTTATATTGACTATAAAGTGCCTTTAGCTTTCAGCATGCCTAGCTGTGAAGAGAGCTTTATTATGATTTTTTTCTTTTGCATAGACAGAGATGAGGAAAGAAATACAATAGAGAGATATGTATTTAAGGAGGCAGAACTCCCCTGCCCCACAGTAACCATTCTGAAAGCACAGAGTGCTCTAGGGACAGAATCTACTAATGCAATATTACAGATAAAGGCGTTGGGGAGAGGAGTAAGCATGGGTGAAAGAAGTGATGTACCAGTGAGTGCTGAGGCTGGGACCTGTACATTCAGGAGCCTGAAAATCAGTTCCATACCATAGAATGGGAAGTGACTGTCTAGGAAGGAATACTGCACAAAGGGACTTACAGGTCATAGTGGACCACAAGTTAGGCATGAATCAACAGTGTGACACTGTTGCAAAAAAAGGAAACATGATTCTGGGATGCAGTAACAGGAGTGTTGTGAGCAAGACATGAGAAGTCATTCTTGTGTTCTATTCTGCACTGATTAGATTTCAGTTGGAGTACTGTGTGCAATTCTGGACACCACATTTCAAGAAAGATCTGAAAAATTGGAGACGGTCTAAAGAAGAGCAACAAAAATGATTAAAAGCATAGAAAACATGAGCTATGAGGGCAGATTGAAAATATTGGACTTTAGTTTACAAAAGAGAAGACTGAGAGGGGACATGATAGCAATTTTCAAGTATCTAAAAGGGTGTTATAAGAAGGAGGGAAAAAATTGTTTTCCTTGGCATCAGATGATACTATAAAGAAGCAATGAGCTCAAATTGCAGCAAGGGAGTTATAGGTTGGATATTAGGAAAAACTTCCTAACTGTCAGGGTGGCTAAACATTGGAATAAATTACGGAGGGAGGTTGTGGAATCTCCATAACAAGAAATATTTAAAAGCAGGTTGGATAGACCTCTATCAGCGATGATCTAGATAGTGCTGTGAGGTCACGGGACTGGACTTGATGATCTCTTGAGGTCTCTTCCAGTTCTAGTATTCTGTGATTCTATGGTTCTATTAAATCCACCTTAGATTCTATTGTGACTGATGGGTACCATATAAATTTTAAGATGGATACAGTTCCGCTGTACAAGACTTCTGCTGTTACAGGAGTGGTCTCTTTAAGAGGCCACTGAAGCTATTAAGTGGAGGGAAATAATGTTTTCTTTTGCTGGAGACCAGGGAGGGTCTCCCATATATGGGAACTTTGATTTGACCCTAAGCAACAGCTAATGTAGAAAGAATACAAAAAATATCAGGAGCATTGTGGAATAGGATGATTTGATAATTCCTGAATTGAGTTTGGGTTTCGAGCTATTTGCTGATAGCAGCGTCTATGCAGAGACCGCAAACCTATCAGCTCCTGTCAGATCCAGAACTTGTTCATTTTGTAGTTATAATGCAAACTGTGATATTTTTCCATATTTCAAATTTTGTATCTTTCTGGTCCTATGTACTGGGTGTCAGCAAGTAGAATATACAAATTATTAAACAACGAGTTCATGTTTAATTTTTGGTCTTCTCTATTGGTTTTGGCTGCCTATAAACAAAGCAATGCTCATTTTTAATGTGTCTGTTCAAAGACTTCAGTTATTCCCAGAAATTCTATCATGGTCCTATCTGAAGCTGATTCATCCATTCCCAACTGCCCACATTTCCTTATTTTTTATTTTTCCAGGGTCCACAAAAAAGAGGCTTGTTTTTGAGCAGCTGGTGCTGCTCCATAAGAAACAGACTTCAACAGTGAGGAGGTTTTGTACACAGAAACATCACAACTATTGGTTACTTATTAATTGGTGAACTTGACTAATCTGAATTAGCATTTGAGTCTGTAATGCAAACATATTTTAAAATAAAGTTAAAATAGCAGAAAAGGGAAATGATTCAAAATATTATAAATTGAAATGGAGAATATTGCAAAAGTGAGCAATTTAGAAAGACAGTAAGTTGCCTCTCTGGTATAATATGGATATCTACAAGGATCAGATATATTTTGTGGTTGAATCTGTTTTGGATTGGACATTCCATAACACCAAAAACTGAGACAGATTATATCTGATATTGCATGTGAAAACTTCCACTAATGGAATCTGGCATCCTCACACACATGACAACTGTGAAATTAGTTTCCACCAAGTTTAATAGCAACCTCTAGACAAGATGCAGCCTCCCAAGAAATGTACTTGGTCAGATATCTATGTCTAAAGTGCCTGTGCTCAAAGATAAGAAACACGTGTCATGGTTTGACCCAGAAGTGAGAAAATATTTAGCCTTACGCATCAGTGAGTGAAATGCTCTAGTCTCAAACTAGCATACCCAGAGCACATTTCATGACTTAAAATGTGTTTGCTAGAATAAGTACACATGCAGGTCCTCAGATGTGTAGTCAAAGGGGAGTTGTCTGCCTGCAAGAGACCGTACATCTCTTCCAGCTAATTTAGAGACACAAATTCAAAATCCGGACATGGGAACATTACATAGTTATGTAATATTATATGTAAGAATTTAGGTAAACAAAAACACCAATTAGGAACGTAAGTACCTTTTCAAATAAATGTCTTAGATATTTAGGAACCTAAGTTACAAGGAAAATATTAGGCCCATAGTCACTTTGCCCCAGATTTTTAAATGTATTTAGTTGTTCCTGCATTGAGCACTGCAATACTTAACAGATTTAAGGACCTTCATTTCCTTGTGAAAATATTACTTTTGTCTGTAAACAAATAAATGGATTGTGCCATTATTCTATATACGGCCTTTTAAACTATGTGCTAGATAGTGTGTGTGTATGCGTGTATATCTGTACACACACACACACACACACACACACTAATTATACACATATATAAGTTTGTGCATCTGTCTATCCATCCCTGAGTCCATGCATCCATCTGTGTATCTGTCGGTTCAGCTGTGAGTCAGTTTGCTCCTAAACGGTAAGAACGAGGACCACCGAATTTGGCATGCAGCTTCCTGTTATCCTAACTTAAAGCAAGGCCAGGGGTTGGTTGTGTCAGGAAAATGGGTTGTGCCTAGAATTCAATTGTTTGTTTTCCATAATCTGGAAAGGGAGAGTTCTGAAAGGAGGGATAATTAGACAGTGATCACATGGGATAGTTATAGTGCCGATTGACGACAGAGGGGTGATCACAACAGGAAGAGAGGGCCCAACTGGGGCTGGCGCTCTACATAATGCCGGCCACCAGCCTAGGTAAGTGACCCCTCTGTCCCCAAATCCCTTTTCCCAGGCCCTCATCTATAGTGCCAGCCACCAGTTCCAATCCCATAATGAAGAAACGGAGGAAGTCCAGCCCTGCCCACTCTTCCCACAAGGAGTCATGTGCCTACTGGCCAGCAGCCCAGCCCCCACACCTGTGAGGAGCCTCAGAGAAGGCAGGACAGCCTTGACCTTCCCCCTCTACACCCATCCCCACCTGCCTACAAGGAACCAATGGGGGCTGGGCAGGGTAGTCCTATGTGTCCCCTGAAAAGAGCTGCCAGGGCAGTGCCACCCCGTTCTCCCAGGAGGAGCCACTGTCCAAGAAGAACCTTCCTTTTGGCCATGTGTAGACCCTAGCAGTGTAGCCCGGCCCCCTTCCCTTTCTGGAAGGACTGACCAGTACAGCACAGCCCCAGTCCCCAGGGAGGAGCCACTGTCGAAGCAGTGCCATCCTCGCTGCCACTAGTGGACCTAGTAAGCCCCCACCCTAACTTCAGAGCTTCCTACCTTGAGTGTCCAACACTTCACTGTCTCCTGCACCCCCTATATCCCCTGTCCTGGGTCCCCACAACTCCAAGCTCCTGCCCCAACTCCTGCACCACCATCCCACTCTCCCATACACCTGCAGCCCCCTGTTCTGAAGGACCTAAGCAACATTGGGTAGGTCTTCTAGTAAGAATATAATTTTAAATAGCTGGTACATTTTTCATACATCTTTCCTTAAAGAAACTAATACAAGTATGGCTTAGATCAGTCTTGCCCTATTTTATGCTATAATGTTCATCTTGTTTTGCATGCAATCTCTTATCCTAGTCTTCCCCCTCCTAATTTTATTATCCAAGCTCAAAAGCATGTGAGGTGCCTTAGAACATCGAGTAAGACAGGTGCCTGCCCCAGAAGGCTTACAGCCTGAATAAATAAAGGACAGAGAGAAAACAAAAAAAAACAAAGAGACAACTGGATAGCCTGGGGAGGGCCAGGGACAAACACCTCTGTCTTCAGAATACACACAGTACCGTTGATGGATGAGGTGGAAAGCAAAAGTATTTTTGAAGATTCCTGAGTTGGCTTCAGCTCTAAAGCAAATATTAAGAGCATTTTTACTATATGAAAATTTTCTTTCCATTCTACTTGCTCTTTTGGCTTTTGTCAGTTGAAATTAGAAATTATAGGCTGAGTTCCACCTTGTGAACTGGACTAATAAGAAAAATATTGCAACAAACATGCTAAATCTATAATGGACACAGTATTAACCCTGACTGCAATATCCAACTAGCTGAGGAATCCTATCAACTGTCCTCAGTGTTTCCAGAAGTTCCAGCTTTCTCCTAATTGATCTCCCATTATCTTCACTGAGACCATTAGTCTAAAATGAGTCAATTGAACTTTAAACTCCAGTGTTTACACTTCTTTGTGACCCTGTCAGTTTCTTTGGGGCTGTGCTTTCTTCACTGTCCCAGGCATTTTCACCTTTCTATCTTTTTATATTCTTTCATGTATAACTGGAGTTATTTTCCTTATTGGCCCCCGCTGTTCATACATATTAACCTGGCAGTTCCAACAGCTGTGCAGTCAGCCTGGTTGCCTATAAGCAAGGAAGATTCTCCTCTCCCTTTTTCTATAATCAGCATGTGGAGTGAAGACCTGAAAGAAGTCTTGGGGATGTGGCTCTATGTGGAGTTGACTGCTAAACAGGAACAGAAGCAGCAGACCCTTGTCAGTAATCTGGCAGCTGGCTTTGGAGAGGAGGCTTTGGAGAGAAGCTTAGGACTTAACGTTGAAGAGCTAAGAACTGGTCTGAGAAGCAGTTTGTTGCTGGCAAGGGGTCCAGCAGTAGGTCTGATAGGTGGATACCCAGTAGCAGCCTGAAAACACTCGTGTCCATATAGGCATGCCTGGATAAGATTGCAGTACAGGGCAATTGGATGGAACTCTGCAAGGGACTCTCCTGGCCAACTTCTGATTTCTGCTAAGAGAAGTGACTATCCCTGGTACCAACCTAGAAGAGCCCCACCTTTACATACTTATAGGATTTTGCCCTTAAGGGCTGGATGGGTATTCACTGTCTGTTGGTTCTCTTATTTGTAACATACAGCAAAGTAATTTCATTCTTTAGTCTGGAAATGCTAATAAAGCACTTTTGTCATTCATCTAATTGTGGGCATTTGTGAGAAACCACTAAAGGTGTGTCTACACTGCAAGTAGACACCTATGACTGGCTTCTACTTACTGACTCACGCTTACAGAGTTGGGCTTTAGGGTTGTTTGTATGCAGCGTTGACTTCAGAGCTCAGCCTAGACTCCAGGCTCTTGGGCCCCAAGAGGATCCCAGAGCTCGAGCAGCAGCCCAAGCCCAGAAGTCTACACTGCAGTTAAATAGCCCCACCACATGAGCTTCAGAAGCTCAGGTCTGCTGTCTTGGGAGAGTTGCAGGTTTTTAGTTACAGTGTAGACATACCCTAAGGACTAGAGATAGAAGGGCCTGGTGCACAGAGAGTCTACAACACATGTCTTTGGACATATGGATTCTCAGCATGCTATCAGACTTCTAGGGTGGTGTACCATAGCACTCACAGTGACTCCCTACAGTGGGTCCATTATAACTTAGCATGGTTATTCTGGCACCACAAAAGATAATACTAAAACCATATTTTAATAGGGAAAATCCGGCTGAACTCACTGGGGGTATGTCTACACTACAATGTTCGAACTAACATTCGTAGCCGCTACACTAGCGCTCCGCTAGTTCGAATTTGAATCGAACTAGCGGAGCGCTTAGTTCGAACTAGGAAAACCTCATTTTACGAGGATTAAGCCTAGTTCGAACTTACTAGTTCAAATTAAGGGGTGTGTAGCCCCTTAATTCAAACTAGTGGGAGGCTAGCCCTCCCCAGGTTTCCCTGGTGGCCACTCTGGCCAACACCAGGGAAACTCTATGCCCCCCTCCCAGCCCCGGACCCCTTAAAAGGGCACGGGCTGGCTACGGTGCCCGTGCCAGGTGCAAGCCTGCCAGCACCCAGCCAGCAGACCCTGCACCTGGCACGGCACAGAGCCACCCACCCGATGTCCCCCAGCCCACCCCCTCTTCCCGGGACCAGGCTGTCAGCTCCCAGGAGCTTGCCCTGGACTGCAAGAGGCAGGCACCTTCCTGGGCTAGTGCGGACATCGTGGACCTCGTCCACGATCTCCGCACTAGGCACAGGAAAGTGGCCATCTAGGGCAGGAGAGCTGCCAGCCTGGCCACCCAGGAGCAGGTGTGCATGAAAATCAAGGGGGTCCACTGAGACCCCCAACCCTGAGCCCTGAGCTTACAATGGCCGTCCTGGGTCAGACCAAAGGTCCATCTAGCCCAGTAGCCTGTCTGCCAACAGCGGCCAACCCTAGGGACCCTGGAGGGGATGGACCGAAGACAGTGACCAAGCCATTTGTCTTGTGCCATTCCTCTCCAGCCTTCCACAAACTTTGGGCAGGGACACCACTCCTACCCCCTGGCTAAGACTACTCCATGGACCCAACCTCCATGACTTGATCTCACTTCCCTTTAAACTCTGTTCTAGTTCCAGCCTTCACAGCCTCCTGCAGCAAGGTTAACTATTTGCTTTGTCAAGAAGAACAACTTTCTCTTACTAGTTTCAAGCCTGCTACCCATTCCTTTCCTTTGGTGTCCTCTAGTCCTTCTTTATGGGAACTCATGAAGAACTTTTCTGAATGCACCCTCTCCACCCAACCCCTGCTTTTAGACACCTCTAGCCTGTCCCCGCTCCATCTCCTCTTTTCTAAGCTGAACAGTCCCAGTCTCTGTAGCCTTTCTTCATCTGGGACCTGTTCCCGACCCCTGATCATGTTAGTTGCCCTCCCCTCTCCCAGCCTTTCTCTTCCCCTCTCCCACCTCCTTTTCCCAGTCTCCCCCAGTTTTGTTCAATAAAGACAGAGTCAATGTTGGAAGAAACATTATCTTTATTTTGTACATTAATAAGAAGGGGGGCTAGGGAAGAGTAAGTGGAAGGAGGTGAGGGAGGAATGGGGTACGAGCCCCCGATGGGGAGGACTGGGCTGGCTCTGCGGGCTTCTGGGGGTGGAAGCTCTCCTGCAGCCCCCCGATTGCCCCCTCTCCCCAGATAGCAGCCTGCGGCAAGTGCAGCCGGGCTGATGGCCGAGTGGTGTAATGTGCCCAGTGTGGGTAGTCCGGGCAATCCAAGCCAGGACTGCTTTGCAAGTGGGGCACCCCTGAGAACTGTCTGTCCGGGGTGGGGGTCGGGACCCTTTAAGCGCAGCCCTCGGCTAGCCTGAGACAGCATCTCCACGCTCTAAGTCCTCCTCTGATGTCCTGCCGGCACTGCTTCCGGCCATCCTTAAGCCCTGTTCAGGGTCCACTTAATGTGGACTTGCTAGTTCGAATTAGCAAAACGCTAATTCGAACTAGTTTTTAGTTCTAGACGCGTTAGTTCGAATTAGCGCTGTAGTGTAGACGTACCCTGGGTTCTTACTAAAGTCAGTGAGAATGAGGGGTCACTTTGCAGAAGCTGCCAAGTTATTGCAGGATAAAGTCTTCTTATTCCTGAGATCAATGCAAAAGATAACACTATGACTGCGCCTAGACTGGCAAGTTTTTCCGCAAGTTTATCTAGCTGCTTTTGCGGAAAAACTTGCCAGCTGTCTACACTGGCTGCTTGAATTTCCGCAAGAACACTGACTTCCTACTGTCTGAAATCAGTGCTTCTTGTGGAAATGCTATGCTGCTCCTGTTTGGGCAAAATCCCTCTTGCGCAAAAGCATTTGCGCAAGAGGGCCAGTGTAGACAACGCGGTATTGTTTTGCGCAAAAAAGCCCCGATCGTGAAAATGGCGATTGGGGCTTTCTTGCACAAAACCACATCTAGATTGGCATGGATGCTTTTCTGCAAAAGCATTTGCAGAAAATCATGCCATCCAGACGTATCCAGAGAGAGAAAGTATGCATCCAAGGGTGCCATTTCGGACGCATGGGAGGGGGATAGGGAGCAGCAGCCATTCACCCTCCAGGTGTGAAAGAAATGCACAGATTACAAGCACTTTCCCCTCACTCCCTTAGCATCCTGGGAACAGGATGAAAAGCAAGCTGTGTCTTGGAGCACATGGCTGCTGTCCCCACTACATGCCCGAAATGGCACCCTTGGATGCATCAAAAGACTTCAAAGTTTTGGGGACAACTAGATATGGGCTTTATGTGTAGTAATCCTGCAAATATTTACATAGTGTATGGCAAGGATACCCAACCTCTTGAGGTACACTTAAGGCCTGCACACACTGAACTCTGACTTTGTTTTTTAGAAGAAATGTGTTATTTGATTATTAAAATGTGTTCCTTGACTTCAACCTTGTACTGTGTATGTATCACCCCTGTTGGTATGGGGCAGAGGGTAGTGGCACTAAAGTTCTGGTGTAAATTGAGAACTCCTTTGAGGTCTTCAATCTTGTCTCTGACATAGTGGCTCAAAAAGCGCCTCCAATGGCATCCAGGTGTGTTTCAAAGATAGAGAAAGTAGTGCTAGCTGTTCCACTACTTGATTCCCCTGCTGAGAAGCATGTGAAGAACATGCTGGGAGGTCTGCCTGGGCCTAAGGAAATAGTTAAGGTGGTGCTCATGGCTTCTTGAAATAATGTGTTTAGCTCTCAAGCTGAAGAGGTTGGACATTGTTCCTGTATGCTGTTTCATATAATCTATGAAGTAATGGTTGTGCACCTTCAATGAAAACAATGGTATGCATTAAGTTGTTATTTTTACCACATTCACCACTTTAGTGTATGGCACTGTGCCCAAGCATTTAATCTCTGTATATTGGAAGTCTGAGGAAAATGCTTGTGGTCCAGTTCTGGACAGTGTGCAGCACACTCATATTATGGCATCTTCAATAAGTGGCAGTGGTTAACACCTTTTATGAGGCACTCAGCAGTCATTCAAAGGATCACATACTTGGAGAGGATTTCACAGAAGAAAGATCGTGAAAAGTATGTAACAGATTTATGTTGCCTCTAAGACACTGACTAATTTTAAAACAAGAATAATGGACTGCAGTTGAAAGAGCTAGTACCTAAGCAATTTTGGTCAGAATTTCTTTTCACAAAGGACTGTTGGTATATAGAGCAAACAGTCAAAATTAGTGACCACAGTAAGGTATTAACATCAATTGAAGACCAAGAGAATGATTTTTTTTAATTGAAAGCAATATGTACTCAATTTGAGGGATTAAGATGAAGAAATAAAGATTGATTTGTGATTCTTGAGATTCTAGAAAATGGCAATGATGAATCATCTTCTCTTTGCTTCCTATTAAATGGTATTTATTTTCACAAGTGCAAAGGGTGGGAACTGTGGTATTTGTGACATATTTTGGCTTGTACTTTTTTAATGTAGAACCTGAGGTATTTCTCATAATTATAAAATATAGACATGTACTAGATATCGAATGGTAACAACATCCAATTCTAATGTACAGAATTAGTGGTATAAGGAAATAAAAATGTACTTTTATAATCAATTATGGAACATTTCTACAAATAGACTAATGGTGGATATAATTTCCATCATAAAAATTGTCTCAAACATTTTAGATATTAAAGCTGTCTAATAGATGAGGCTTTGGCATTTAAAGTCTAACATGGAACTAAACTTCAGTGTTACTAGGAAGCAAGCCAGCTTTTTTCTATTTTAAGGGTTAAAATGATTACATAACTGACAATAATGGCTGCGTATCAACTTTGTGTAGTAGAAACCCAGAGGTGAAGCGTCTTTATTTTTGTTTTAAGTATAGACCAGAATAAAATAGGATTTCAAAATACGATATATATAGACTTGCACGAAAATCTATTAGTCAATGGAAAGACTACTATTGACTTTAATAGACCATGGATCCGACC
Organism: Pelodiscus sinensis; assembly: GCF_052426305.1. Lineage (NCBI taxonomy): Eukaryota > Metazoa > Chordata > Testudines > Trionychidae > Pelodiscus > Pelodiscus sinensis. The sequence continues at coordinate 42,175,107 of NC_143054.1, read as the reverse complement.
ATACATAACCAAGTGATTTTCTTTTTTGATTTAAGTGCAAATTTCAAGGACGTATGTTCCATTTTGCTTAAAAGAAAGTGTCATCACATGCATGTATTTGTTGAAATATTCATTTCAAACTTGCATTTTGAAAATAGGTTAATTAGCAAGAAGGGTTTTTTCTAAACAAATCTAACTATTTTTCACTTTCATTGCTTTTTCAGCAAATTATTGTGAAATTCTACATAACACTTTAATATTTTTTTCAATTTTTTGTCTTGCCAAATAAAACCGTAATGTAATGGTGTCAGACTCATTTGTGAGAGCCCATGTCATTTCTGATGAAAGACAAATACGTTATAATTAATTGGCTGAAGGGAACATTTCAATGCATTTTGTGCATTAGATCAAATCACTAAATAATTATATCAATTTAAAAGCACACAAAAGAAGAATCTATTTTGATTGCAATAAATCCAAAATGGTAACTGTCTCTCTTTAAAAGAAATGGAAAAAAATAACATCCACTTTATAATATTGGTAGAGTTTTACAAAAATTACATAGAGACAGCAGAAAAGGTTGACAGAAAATAAGATGTACATTTAGGGCATGCAGACTGAAGAATAACCAGAAATGTGCAGTCCTGAGGGCAGAGAGGAGAAACAATATGAGGAAAAACATGAGGATAAGAGTACAGGAAAGGAGGACACCTAAAAGTGGAGCAAAGTACTTTTCTGAAATGGAAATATAGCAAAATAACTTTGTATCATATAAATACAAATAAACAGGCCTTGATACTACAGGGTGGTATGTGTTATCAACTATTGCAGCAGTCAGTGGAGTTGAGAGCAACTTTTGTTCCTCAGATTATGCTCAGTATCTTGCAGGACTAACCTTATGGGCAGTGATTCAGAAAATATACCTCAAATATTGACCTTATTGGGAGTACTCACATGTTGAAATGTATTCCCGTGCATAAGTATGTTGCTGAAAAGAGCTATGGTGACCACTTTGGTATTGTATATGGCTTGAACCACCATCAAAACTACTGAGTTATGTCATTGACTTCAATGGAAAGAGTCTCAAGTCATGAACATGAGTCATTTGAATATGAATGGGATTATGATTTTGAAGAGACAGAGCAGAAAGAGGATTGGAAATTAGGCCTCTGGATCATTGAAGAATTAAATGATAATAAAAGGAAAGGTGAATATGCTAGAAAGCTCTAGGATTTGTTTCTGGAAATAGGAATCAATCACACAACATTATACTAGATTTTTTACAATAAATTATCAGATGCATAAAGCAGCAAAAGACTGGGGATATGATCTTTAAAAATCAAAGGATGTATTATAAAAGCAAAACTCTACACATGGGAAAATCTTAATCTCATGAAATAAAATTGAGAAAATTAAAAATTAAATTCTAGGTCTGGAACTTGACGCTTTTCCCCGATTTTTGTGTGTTCTTATTTCCTTAAACTAAAAAGTGCCAGAAGCTCAGCATTCCTTATGGGCCCAAAAATGTGTGAAAAGTAAGGAAAAGACTGCATAAGAACAGGTATTTTTACACTTTAGCCAATGAGTAAAAGCATCATTTAAAAAATTTATAATAGTTTCCTTTTTACAGCAAATAGTGAATCTGAAAGCAGGTTTGTGAAGAGGAATCATTCCTTTCTACCATAACAAGTACTGATGAGAAAACCTTTATTGATTTGGCTATTATGTATGGTTCAAATTTGGAACTAGAGTAGTTTAAAAAGGAATAGAAGAATCAAAATACTTGGCTCCTCTGACCAAGCAAATCTGGGGAAAATTTATAAAGCGTGTAAGTGTATAGTGCAATAAAGACAAAAATACATGTTTATAAGAAAACGTGAATTCTAGGGTTAGGAAGACCTATATGAGAAATATTAGGAACACTAGAGAATTGTTTATTGCCATGCTTTTCTAACCATAATTTTAGCACTTTTTTCTATGGCACCAACAGACCTGATTAGAACATTTTAAACTATTTTTTTTCATTGAAATGCACTGTTTTGTCAAAGCTAAAACATTTAGAGGAGGTGTGTCTGTTTTTTATGGGAAGGTTTTGAGGATCAGAGTTAACTGTCTGCTGTGATAAACTTTTTATTTCTAAACTAACAGACGTTTTCAATCCAAAAATGAATATTTCAACAGGGTGCTGTTTCTTGTAAATATTTGAAAGGTTTTGTTTTCATTCCAGTGCAGAACAAAAATAAATATCAAAACCCAGAATGTTATCTCAGTGACATTTTCATTTTTCATCCAGCTCTAGCCACCAGCTGTACTCTTCCAAATCACATGTATGAAGGTAGTGGTTCAAGTTCTGAGAGAAGGATATAAAGAATAGATTTGGAGGAAGAAGAATAGGACAAATTGGGGGGAAAAAGGATGGCAGGAGGAAAAGAATAGTATGTTTGTTTTAAAAACAACATGCAACCAATATTGCCTATAATCATCCTGGCCTCAATTCAATGAGGTATTGAAGAGCATGCCTAATTTCAAGTATATGAGTACTCTATTAATTTTAATAGAACTTAAAGTTAGGAACATGACTATGTACCTGGTTGGATAAAGTACATTTCTTCTTTAAATTGTAAATTCATTGGACAGAGACTGATTTCCCTGTTTGGAAGGTGCCTAGAATCTATTGAATACCATGACGACCTACATAATAATTATGCTCACAAAATGATGTTAAAATAGCATTGTTAAGGTTGAAAAGTCCAGTACTCAAAAGTTAGGAAATGCCTGGGCGATCTAAATTCAACCAGATTATGGAGATGAAGTTTCTTTAACATCATCACATGCTATTTTTTCCAAATGACTTCTGCACCTCATTCAATGTATAAAGTGGATGGTGCTCAGTTAATGAACAGATGTTCAATATGCTGTTTTTATTATTCAATGGGTTTCTGTAGGTCTTATTTACTTCACACTGTTGAAATCCTACTCAAGACAGAATAATTAAATTTCTCATGAGCTTTTATATGACAAACATGACTACAAAACCCAAGTGTTTCATAAACATTAGTTAGTTAATCACTACAAAATCTTTCTGGGTGGCTTAGTTAGGGACTTCTGGCACAAAAAGATTGAAGTAAAAAAATATGCACTAACTTTGAGTTGCCAGTCTGAGATGCCTAGGGTCTCAATCATTCTCCAAGAAAACTTGGAAATATTAACTCTTTTTTTTAAAGAACTTAGCATAATATGGCATCTATATATTCATGCACAATTCCCATTCACATCAGTTTCAGTAGAAGGACTTAGCACTTCTCCAGATCAGGTCCCATGTTCTCAATGTGTACATCCTGAAAATGAGAAACACGCAATTAGTGGCTACCAGTGAAAAAGGAGGCTGAAGTGACTTTTTTTAGCATAATTCAGAACTCTGTGGCAGAAGCTGGGGTAATATCCCATTCCAATTTAACATTCAACCATCTTAACGATGAGACACATCTGTTTTTTATTAAGTACCCACCTAGTAGCTTCTGCAACTAGCTTTCTTTAGTGGTACTAAAGAAAGCAGCTTCCTTTATGTTACAATCCTGGTTCATCCCTCTGGTATGATGAATGAGGTAGGAGCCTTGTGGAAAAAAATGTGTGTGATCATATAATTGAAGATTATCGTCTGCATGGGTGGAGGGGAGAGCAAAAAATACACAAAAAGCATATGCAAAAAGAGGCCTGTGCAACCTTAAACGTGGCATTTTTCTGCTTTTTTTTGCTTGACATTGAAACCTTAATAAACTTCTTTTAACACAGATTTTTGTGTGTGTCACTTTTTCTAAATTTTCTGAAAAATACAAACTGGAATAACAGAAATTCCATCATCTTGACACCAACATGACTCATCAGCATGGTTGGAACAATTACATTTGCTGCATAAACATCTGCAAATTGAGCTTAAAGAATGAATAATAGCAATGGAATTGTCATCCTCTATGTGGGCCAGCAATAAAAGAGGATGAGACATGCTTTGCCAGTGGGTGTCTCAGATATTTACTGAAAGCAAAAGAATAGTGAGACTTGGAAATCTTGGGGTTCCATTGCAGACTCTGGAGAGGATTCTACCTATTTCCCTGCAGCTTGCCTCTTTCCTATCACCGGCTCCTTATTCCTATGCTATTATCCTTTCCGTCTAGCCTCAGTCTCCTTGCCTATCCAGTCCTAATATGCCCCTTCATACTTGCTAGATTTTAGTAAGGCATTTGTTACAGTCTTGGATGACCTTCTCATTAACAAATTCAGGAAATAAACCTAGATGGATCTACTATAAGTTGGGTACATAACTGGTGGGATAGCCATTCCCAGAAAGTAATTATCAATAGTTCACAGTCATGCTTGAAGGTCATAACAAGCTGGATTCTCCAGGGATCATTTCTGGGATTGGTTCTGTTCAATGTATCCATCAATTATTTGGATAATGGAATAAAAAGTACACTTATATGCTGTCTACATTGGCCCCTATTCCGTAATAGGGATGCAAATGTAGCACTTTGGAATAGGCAAATCTGTGGGGGATTTAAATATCCCCCACAACATTTGCATCAACATGGCTGCCACTTTTTTCCGGCTTGTAGATAAGCCGGAGAAAAGCGCCAGTCTGGACGCGATCCTCCGGAAAATAAGCTCTTTTCCGGAGGATCTCTTATTCTATCTTTCAAGTAGGAATAAGAGATCCTCCGGAAAAGAGCTTATTTTCCGGAGGATCGCGTCCAGACTGGCGCTTTTCTCCGTCTTATCTACAAGCCGGAAAAAAGCAGCAGCCATGTTAATGCAAATGCCGCGGGGGATATTTAAATCCCCTGCAGATTTGCCTATTCCAAAGTGCTACATTTGCATTCCTATTACGGAATAGGGGCCAATGTAGACACAGCCATAAAGTTTGTGGATAATACCAGGTTGAGAGGAATTGTAAGTGAGGCAGGATTATAATTCAAAATGGTATGGACAAACTGGAGAATTGGACTGAGGTAAAGAAGAGGACACTCAATAAGGTCAAATACAAAGTACTCCCCTTTTGGAAGAAACATTCAGATGCACACATGCAAAAAAATGAAATGACTACCTAGGAAGGAGTATTACAGAAAAGAATCTAGGGGTAGTCATAGTGGACCACAAGTTACATGTGAGTCAGCAATGTGACACCATTGGAAAAAACTCCAAACATTCTAGGATGTATTAATATGAGTATTATAAGCAAGACATGACATATAATTCTTCCACTCTACTCCATACTGATTAAGCCTCAGCTGGAGTATTGTGTCCAATTCTGGACATCATACTTGAGGAAAGATGTGGACAAATAGGGAAGTGTCCAGAGAACAGCAACAAAAATAATTAAAGGTCTAGAAAACATGACCTATGAGGAAGATTGTTTTTGTTGTTGTTGTTGTTGTTGTTTGTTGTTTAAGTCAGAAGAAGGGAGGACTGATGGGAGATGTAACAGCAGTGTTCAATTACATAAAAAGTTGTTACAAGGAGGAGGGAAAAATGGTTTTTGTTAACCTCTGAGAATAAGACAAAACATAGTGGGCTTAAATTGCAGCAGGGAAGGTTTAGGTTGAACATTAGGAAAAACTTTCTAACTCTGAGATTGATTAAGCATTGGGATATATTGCCAAGGAAGTTGTGGAATCACTGTCATAGAAGATTTTTAAAGGGCAGGTTAAACAAACATCTTTCACAGATGCGCTAAATAATTCTTACCCTAGCCTTGAGTGCAGAGAACTGTAATAGAAGACTTCTTGTGGTCCCTTCTGGGCCTACAGTTCTATGATTGTCATGCTTAGTCCATTTACAGAATTAAAGAGTAAATGAATGAGTTGAAAGCAGCAGTGTTCAGTATTGCATATGAACGGCTGCTAATGATGGAATTCTGTGTTTCCTTATTTTGGTCCACATATTGAAATTAATAGTAGTGAATGTCAGCAAAGTAAAATATCTTCAATACAAATAGGTATGGAACTTCCAAATTCCAAAGATAATGACGAAGGCTTCTCAGTGCATTTCTGGATATTTCTTCTCAGGTGGCATGGGTTTCTTCCTGTAATCAATGTCAGAAATGCAGGAATACCACATGATGAAGCATCACAAACCAACAATAGCAAGGAAAAGTGCACGTATACCTCAACCACCCTCACACTTGCTTTGCTTTAACTATACATTCACATTCTTTAGTCCATTTCCTTTCTTTTCCTTCTAACAGTTCATGAAAATATTTCACCAATTTGACAGAAATGTATTGTAGTAGTAAAATAGTCCTAATAAGGAATGCAAGTTTGACACATCCTCAGTGGGCAAGGCATGAAGAATCAGTTCTCTTTGTCAATTTCCATAAATCCATGACATCAGTTACATGTCCAAAGTATTAAAATGAAGATTTGAAAAATGCCCCTTTCTTTTGGTTTCTATCCTGTAGCAAGAATGCTGTCCAAACGGCACTGAAATTTACTGAAAATTCAATGTTGTTCACCATGAAGAGTAGTGAATACTGGTCTTCTCATAAAGGTTTATTTAATGTTACTTTTAAATCTCCCCAAATTTGGACAAAGCCATCTTTCTTAGTCGCTGGTTCAAAAATAAAGAGTAACATTAAATCCCCACTTCATTAGCAATTTCGGTCGGCTACATTTGCATCCCTAGTTTGAACGAGGTAGCAAGTGAAGACTTACCCCTGGAGATTCTCATGTTCAATGTGGAATTATTTCCTTCTATGACATAGAATGGTAGCATCCCTTTGGGATGTTTTACAAGTATAATTCTATATATCTATACAATCAGTGGACTTCAGATGTCACTGAATGGTAATCACACAAACTGAAACAACCACTTGGCCAGTCTTCAAAGAGATGGAAAGATTTTATTGTGGAAAAAGTGTAGCCGCACATGGAGAAGAAAGGCCTAGATAAGAGGATGAAAGATGTGTTGTGATGGCAATCAATACGAAGACTGAAGGACTGATTGATCGAGGTGATAAGTCCTCAGAACTATGTCTGTTTCTTCCAGAGGAAGATGTGACAATGTCCAGTGACCGATAAAGAAATCAATGAGATGACAGGACCAGTATCAAACAAACATCATTCTTCTAGGAACTTGCTTGATTAACAGTGTAACCTGAATGGCTTCTGATAATGTATGCTGTGGTATGTCACTCTAATTAGCTCTCATGTCTTCTTCCACATGAATTTCCAATTTCTTTCTTTTCCTAGGTTTAAGTCTTTTACTGGAAGCTTCTTGGATAGATGATTATTGTGTTGTCATTGAGCTGTGTAATAGGTCATGTTGATGAGTTCTTCATGGAAATGATCTGGAGTACCTAGCAATCTTTTCAACATATGTAATTTGTACAGTGAACACATGGAATTTTCTTAGATTTCTGTGGCCCACTGTCATGTCGATTCAGGTGGCTTATGTCTCAGATCATACTAATTAATCTTTCTATGCAGTTTCCATGGCAATGATTACTTCACGAGCTTTTTTTAATGTAAGTGCTGATATAGTCAGTGTGACCCAGTCTTTCACTGAAAATATTATCAGGGCAGGTTTTAAAAGGGAGATCATATACTCCAAAGACTGATGGGTAATACTGAACTCCCCAACCAGTTACAAACTGTGCTGCTGATCCTGCAGACTAGTTATCAAGAAGCAAACAAAGTCTGGTCATTGTATAATCCAGGGAAAAATTGGTCACGGAGTGCATAACTTAATGTATGAACTGATTATGCTTTGACTAATTTCTTAGAGCAGCAATGAAATGATCTAATGACGCTCCACTTTCCTGATAGCACTGATGCAACCAATATTGCTCTGCTATTATCAATGTGATAGGAGTCAAATAATCCTCATTGCACCATAGGTGTCAGAATTGGAGATGATGGATCACATAGATGTCATATGCTTTAGGACCATCACTGTCAGTAAGACTAAATCTCTTTGTCCCTCTGAAATTGAATTTCAGGGTACAGATTGCTCAAAACATTGATTTTTTTTTGTCCAAATCACCAACATTTTCCACAAAATTTGTCATTGGCTTATCTCCTGTTGAACTTTGCACCGTCCCTGCTATCATCTTTTCCACAAGCAAACCTTTTTTTCGTCTCTGGTGTTGCAGCTGTTCTATAATTTGCACCTCTTTTTTTCTGTGTATTGTCAGTGCTTAATCTCTCCCTGATGATTATGTGCTTACAAACAAATCTGTAGTATCTACCCTGTGGCTGTACTTAGAGTCCCTCTTTTGACTACAGATTCTCAGGATAGGCTATGAGTTGTATCTCTCTGGCTGGAGTGCACAAGGCCAGAATGGCTGCTTACCCATCACTGCTTTTGTTTGCAGCATCTATGAGAGCAAATATAACTGCATCCTTTTTCATTTTATCAATATTTGTCTATTCCTCCTCTCTTGACAGATGGATCATGCTGCCCTTGCAGCAAAACCAGCAGTCTGCCACCTGGTGTTTTAAGTGAACTTATTTTATTTTTTTGAAAATTGTTTGCTCACTTATTCTATTTCTGTGGGAATGCTGGATACTCCTGGAGGTTCCTTGTAAACAATATTCTATTTGGACCAACCAGTGCCAGAAAGACACAGGGTGGAGTGACTTAAACCCAGCTATTTACTCTGGCTAGAAATAGGAACAAACTGAAGGGAGACTGTGCTCTGATTAAAATGATTAAAGGTCTAGAAAACATGATCTATGAGGGGAGACTGAAAGAACTGGGTTTGTTTAGTTTGTAAAAGAGAAGACTTAGAAGGGACATCATAATTTTCAAGTAAAGAAAAAGTTGTTCTTCTTTACCTCTGAAGATAGGGCAAGAAGTAATGGTTGTGGAATCTTCATCACTGGAGATTTTTAAGAGCAGGTAAAAGGGATGTTCTAAGTCAGGGGCAGGCAATAATTTTTGAAGGGGGGCCACTTCAAAAATTTTCAAAGTGGTCATGGGTGACTCCGGAAAGGGTGGGGCCTCAGGGGGGAAGACGGGATTCTTAAAATAGAAACAAGTGAAAGGGCTTGGGCCTTGCCTGTGGTTCCGGCAGCATGGCGGACGGGAACTGCAAGCCCTTTCAATCACTTCTATTTAAAGAACTCGTGCCTTAGCAGCCACTGGGAAGGTGAAAGCCCTTTCAATAGAAGTAGTTGAAAGGGCTTGCAGCTCCCAGCCCCCCATAACACATTGCCTGGGAACCACGGAGCCGTGAGCCCTTCAAATGTTTCTATTTAAAGGGCTCATGCCTGCCAGCCAGCTACTAACATGTTGCCTGGCAGCCTACTGGTTGGCACAAAACCTTTAAATAGAAGCAACGGAAAAGGCTTGTGCCTTCTTGGTGGTACCCAGGCAATGTGCTAGAGACAGAGCCAGGAGCTGCGAGCCCTTTCAGCTTATTCTATTTAAAGGGTTCATGCTTTCCCCATGAGCCCTTTAAATAGAAGCAGTTGAAAGGTCTCTCAGCTCCCAGCCCCGCTGCTAACATGTTGCTTGGGAGCAGGGGAGACTCAAGCCCTTTAAACTGCTTCTATTTAAAGGGTTCGCACCTTCACTGTGGCTGCCGGGCATCATATTAGCAGTTGAAAGGGCTTGCATGTCCCTGGGTCCCAGGCAATATGTTAGGGGATGGGGACGGGAACTGATGTGCAGGCCAGATAAAAGAAGTAGGTGGGTCGAATCCAGAGTGCTGACAGGCTCTTGCCCACCCCTGTTGTAGGTGGTGATTGGTCCTGCCATGAGTGGTGGGGGACTGAACTTGATGACATTTTTGAGGTTTCTTCCAGGCTTATGATTCTACTTTTTTTGTAATTTATGTATGAAGGCTTTTTGGCTGAAATGAGTGACTTTTTCCAAATTAACTTGATCCACAAGCTAATTCAGAAAAAGTCCCTTTTAGTCAGGAATAAGTACCCACACATGGATTTAATTAATAAGGAATATCTCCCTGTATCAATAAACCCAAATTATTGTATATTTAATGGTTGCAGATATGTCTGAGTAATAATGATTCCATCACTTTTTAATTTGCTTACATTTCCATGGATATTATGGAACCTACTAATATTAGATTTTTTTAAAAAAATCCTTGTAAGGTCCACCCACTCTTTGTCTTTTAGGCAAATATTTTATGTTGTACAAAAATTCCTTCACATAATGACTTTCACCTGTTCTTGTCTCTAGCTTTGCTTTCATTTCACAGCTTCACACATGGATCTGATGCACACATTTTGAAAACATATTTTCTTAATAGATACCACCTTGGTTCAAGAATTATGTCAATCATCACAACCTTTCTGAAGCAAACATTTTAAAGATTTTAAAGATTAAATCTGTGAGAGCAAACTATCTGTGAAATCAGCAGTCATGTGTCAGTCTGCTTCGGGGAACATCTTCCTACTCTGCTAATATAGTATTTCATCCCTTCAGACATTTTTCTCACATTGTGCAGTTGGCTATTACCCAATTATTTCATAGCTTGCTGTGTCTTAATTGCCTAATTGAGCTAAACTACAATATTTTATTTAAATGTTTTATGAAAGAATATAAGTTGTTTCATCCTTTGGATAGGATATCTGTGTCACTAACATGTTAATACATGCTCAGAAAAATGACTGAAAATATTTTAATACAGGCTGTACCTTCCTAAGCCAGGACTGTGTGGTCTGGCAACATCTGTTTTCCAGAGAGCCCAGGAGCAGGAAGGTCAGTTGGCATGGCTGGGATCCAAACAGGGGGACAGGCAACATGGCCAGATCCTCTGGCAGTGTGGTTGGGAACTCCATGGCAGCGGGTTAGGCAATGCGATCAATGCAGCACAGGCGAGACCCTAAAGCAGAGGTACTGGTGGCATGGCTGGGAGCTTCACAGTGCATTTGGGTACCTCACAGGGCCAGTAGCCGTGGAACCAGTGGTGGCCAGTCACAGCTGGGCCAGCAGCAAGGGGACGAGCATCAGATCCTAAGCTCCACAGATCGATTGTGCACTGCACGAAGAAAAGCTTCCTTTTGCTTTCTTAAAAAAACTGCTACCTATTAATTTCATTTGGTGACCCCTAGTTCTTTTATTGTTGGAATAAGTAAATAACTTTTCCTTATTCACTTCTTCCACACCAGTCATGATTTTATAGACCTCTATCATATCCCCTTAGTCTCTTCTAAGTTGAAAAGTCCCAGTCTTTCTAATCTCTCTTCATATTGGACCCATTCCAAATCCCTAATCATTTCTGTTGCTCTTTTCTGAACATTTTCCAGTACCAATGTATCTCTTTTGAGATGAGGTCACCACATCTGTATGCAGTATTCAAGTGTACTATGGATTTATATAGAGTCAGTAAAATATTCTCTGTCTTATTCTCTATACCTGTCTTAATGATTCCTTAGAAAACAACAAATGGCCTGGTAGCACTTTATAGACTAACAAAACATGTAGATGGTGGTATGAGCTTTCATGGGCACAGACCACTTCTTCAGATGACTAACACTCTATTTGCTTTTTGACTGCCGCTGTACACTTACGGTGTGTCTAGAGTACAGGGTTTTTTCAAAAAAACTTCTCCTGCATCTAGAATGCTGCCACATTCTTTTGAAAGTAAATTGAAAGAATGTGGCAGTTTTTTCGACCACGGAAAACTTCATTTTACGAGGAATAATGCCTTTTTTCAAAGTACTCTTTTGAAAAAAAGGTGCTATGCAATGCAAACTGTGCTTTTTCAAAAGTACTGGTTGTAGTCTAAATGCTCTTATTCTAAAGAGGCTTTTTTCAAAGTATCTTTTGAAAAATCCTCTTTCAAAAAAGGCTTGCAGTCTAGTCGTAGCCTTATTAGTGGATATTTTCAGAGAACTATCCATAATAACATCAAGATCTCTCTTGAGTAGTTTATAGCTAAATTAGTCCTCATCATATTGTATGTATAGTTGGGATTGTTTTTTTCAAAGTACACTTTTGTACTTGACATTTATCAACATTAAATTTCATTTGCCATTTTGTTGCCCAATCACTTAGTTTTGTGATATCTTCTTGAAGCTCTTCTCAGTTTCTTTGGTCTTATCTATCTTGAGCAGTTTAGTGCCATCTGCAAATTTTGCCACCTCACTGTTTACACCTTTCTCCAGATCATTTATAAATAAGTTGAATAGGATTGATCCCAGTATGGACCCTTGGGGCACGCCACTAATTTCCTCTCTCCTTTCTGAAAACTGACCATTTGTACCTACCCTTTGTTTCCTGTCTTTTAACCAGTTATCAATTCAGGAGAGGACCTTCCCTCTTATTCCATAACAACTTACTTTACTTAAGGTCCTTCACCAAAAGCTCTTGTCAAAGACATTCTAGAAATCTAAGTACACTATATCCACTGGATCCCCCCTGTCCACCACATGTTTGTTGACCCCCTTCCCTCCAAGGCTGATTCCCCACTCTGGCAAGATGAATGCAGAAGTGGGAGCCCACAAAAGCAACTCCAAAACTTTATCTTTCCAGGCTTTGGTATAAAGCTTCCCCCCAAAATTCTAAAAACCTAGATTCTGGGGATAAAAATCCTCTGCCACCATCAAGGGCTTTTGAACACACAAACAGGGGTGGACACTTGAAACCAAACTCAGGGCACCCCCAGCTCTTTTCCCCAAAGAGCTTGAAAAAGAAAAGAGAAAATACAAATTACAGTCTGTGGTAACTGTCTCCTAGTCGGAGGCATTCAGATATCCACAGACAGATCTTCCAGGATACAGAAATGAACCAATACCAGGTTAATAAAAAAGAGAGAACTTTTATTATCAAAACAATACTCCTGTTGCAAGCATAATGACTAGATGGAAAAAGTCACCAATTAATATACTCATGGGGACTCCCACGGGGTCAGGACTTAGTTGCAAAAGGGAGGGAAACCCATTTCTAACAGCACAGACATCAGATCCAAAGTCCCACAACAGAAAACAAACTGTACCCTACTTATCCTACTAAAAATAAACTGTACCCTACTTACATTATGAAGAGTCTTTTTCTTGGGGAGAAACCTGTCTTCTGTCTCCCTCAGTAGTTAGAGCAAACTGGCCCAGAGACAAAGGAAGGAAAACCCTAAAACTCCCTTGTCTAAGTCTGAAATCCCTATATACATTTCTATCGACTGCCTACTACCTGGCTAGGTACTAGCCTTAGTCCCCAGGCTGTTGCCCAACCCTCAGGGTTATGACCCCCCCCTCAAAAAACTTGCATACTGGTAAGGCAAAATTTCCCTTTACAGAAACCATGATGACTTTTCCTCAACAAATTATGATCTTCCATGTGTCTGACAATTGTATTCCTTACTATAGTTTCAACTAATTTGACCAGTACTGGTATTACACTTACTGGTCTATAATTGCCAGGATCACCTCTACAGCCCTTTTTAACTATTGGTATCATATGGTATGAGAAGAGATGTGATCTCTGTTATGATGAACATCATCTCTGGTTATTGGCAAAATAACATATTGTGTTCAAAGTTTCAGTGTGAATTGGTAATTTTTTGTGTGGTATAAATGCAGAACAGATTATACTTTGTATTTCCTCATCCATGTTGATGCTAATGAAAGAGGTTTTTTTTTACCTTAAACAGATGTTGTTGCACTATGAAGTCAGTGCCCCACAATAGCAGCAGTTCAGAAATACACTGATTCAGGAGGCATATGGCTTCATGGTTAAGGCACTAGATGAGGATGTGACACATCTAGGTTTATTTTTCTGTTTTGACACAGGCTTCTTGTGTGACCTCTCAGAAGTTGTTTAATCTCTGTCTCCATTCTCCACATGTAAAAGGGAATTAATGATGTTTCCTTTCTCCTCTTTGCTCTGAGCCATTTAGAATGCAAGTCCCTCAGGAAAGGGATTTTTCTCTTCCTATATATTTGTACAGTACCGAGAAATGTTGAAGTTTTGACCCAGTTTTGGATTTTTTGTTCAAAATCACAACATTTTTCATGACAGAACATCTGTGTTCCAGTTAACTTTAGATATATTAATAGCATCTGAATGTTACTATGATACCAGTAACTAATTACAATAATTAACATGCCAAAATATAGCTCTATCTAAATGTATCAGCTTAGAGGATGGTCTGGGATTATGGCAACAGGATCTTGGAAATAACCAATTCATTCTGAAAGGAATGAGAAATCAGTGGTATTTGCAAAGCTCAGGTGCTATTCTTGCCTTATCATAGCACCTAACTTCTCTGTTTGTGGACTGGAACAATGGAACTGACTGTCTCAGAAGGTTGTGGAAGCTTTCTTCGCTGGATAGCCATCTATCTTAAATGGTTTAGATACAATATATCCTGCATCTTGTCAGAGGGTTATATTAGATAATTCTTTTGATTCCTCCTAAACCATGTGATTCTACAACATGGACTCTTTGTGTTATGTCTTTTACAAACATATAAAAAATGGATTCCACCTCAAAAAGGTAATATCTAAGGATAAGTGAGGAAAGAGTTGGATATAATGGAGCGGCGAGGAGTCCTGTGGCACTTTATGGACTAACTGAAGTGTTGGAGCATAAGCTTTCGTGGGCAAAGACCCACTTTGTCAGATGCATGCATTCATCTGACGAAGTGGGTCTTTGCCCACGAAAGCTTATGCTCCAATGCTTCAGTTAGTCTATAAGGTGCCACAGGACTCCTTGCCGCTTTTGAAGATTCAGACTAACATGGCTACCCCTCTGATACAATAGATAGGAAAAGTCAAGAAAAAATGAGATAATATTGTCTAAATAAGGAAGGAGAAGAGTGTGGCACCATAGATGAACCATATGATGATGGCAAACATTAATTCCATTTTGTATTTTTTTCTCATTTTGATTAATTTACTTAGGAGGTCATCAATTAAAAGGGAGGGGAAAAAGCAGGGTAGGAGGAGACAGTGTGGAGTGAATCTAAGACGAAGATACTGAATGGGGGCAAAGGGATGTTTGGCTACTTGTAATAATCAGCACAAGAATATCTGAAATGTCTGGTTTTGCTGGGAGTGTCCAAAGATACCTGCCTTGGTTGCTTCTCTCTGGATTTCTTGTTTCCTCTATTAGGTTCTTCTCCAAAGCCACATCACAGTGGGAAGGGAACCATTGCCTGAGTTCTAGTTCCTCCAGAGTGGTGTGTGTTTCTCTCCTACTGTATGTTGATATAATTTCTTTCCTATGATGCATATTGCTTCCTAGTGCACCAACTCCATTCTTCTTTTCTGGCATCCATACCCAGGTACAGCAAGACAAAATATTTCAACTAGGAGAGAACCAACCCTCTTCCCCATCCTACCCCCCACCCCCCAAAAAAACAACACCACATATATTTCTGTAACTAGATCTTCACCTCTGAGAAATAGCACCATTCCTACCTTGTCAAATGTGATGATTCTTTCCACCATGACAATCTAATAGATCTAGAAAATTTATGCACTCTTTCTGCAGACTACATTTAATAGAAAGGGTAAGGAATAGATTAACTAATAGAACTTTTCCATCTTGACTCTCTCAGGGAAACTGTATGAGCTTTTCAATATGACTCAGAGAAATTCTCCACACCTAATGGATACTCCTTAGTATTCGACAGAGAATTATTAAGGAGCAAATTGTGATGCCTTTAGTACTTTAATTATGAATGTAAGAACTATACCCAAAACCATCAGAATGGCAATATTAGGTTAGACCAGTGGTCAATATTCTGACTCTCACAACGGCTAATGCCAGAGGCTTCAGAGGTTCTGAAGAGAACAGAGCAATTCTGAGAAATCCATTCTGTGTCATCCAGTGAGAATTTAGGGAATATCTTTGGAAGTGTATTTTTACAGACTTAGAAATGAATGTTCGTCATTACAAGTACTGCAATATATCATTTCTACCTGCTGCTGTTACAACAAGTAACATAAATGACAAATAAGTCTCATTCAGTTAGACAAAAACATGATACATATAGTCATGAATTGCCAAAATGGGTTATATGACTCAAGTGAAGGTCACTGTTGTTTTTACATTGATTTTCTTGTTTGTTTTAGGTTCTTTTCTTGACATTGTAACATAATAGCTTGTGTGGACTCGATAACTTCAACAGAAAATCCCACAATAAATTAAACAGCATCACAAAGTATAGGTTACAATGGCATAAAGAAGATATTCATGGCTTCAGTGTTTCAGCTGGAGTGTGAAACAGAATTTGACTGCCTGTCCAGGAAATAATTGTGGGAAATTCAGCTTTACTGTTTCTGCTACAAGACTCTGTTTTGTTCAGCAATTTATTAGACAACCCTTTACAAATATCTAAGTGAAGCTTTATACAGTAGTGTAAACTGGGAATCACTTTTGATAAGGTTAGACTGGACATAGATATTTTTGACACTATTTTGAATAAATCATGAAGATAACTGTTTCCTCCTTTTTTAAATTAGTGAGTCTTTTAAAATTCTGTTTTAATAACAAAAGAATGATGTTGGCTAGTTTGTTTTATCTTGGGGATATGCTCCATTTTAGTATACCAATAACACATATATTCTGTTTAAATTTGTGCTGTTTTCTCATGCCTTTTTATGTTAGTTGGAAGAAGTGTGCCTGTCAATTGAGAGAGTCTGTGTTGTTGTTGCTGGGTTGGTCCCAGATCTGTCAGATGAGATGTAAGACAGCATGATACAATGCAGCCTGATGTAACATGAATGAGTGCTGACATTTTAGAGCTGTACCCTGCCCTTGTTGATGCTCTATACATCGTATCTCAACAGCATGTTCATTTTGTGTCTGTTAACCAGGCCACTAGTTTCCCTCTCAAATTTTGTCCCTGGTTTTGGAAACAAGCCAGGCTGCTAAAGAAGCTGAATCTGCATACATAAACTCTGATCCTTCTCTCACTGAAGTCAAAGAGAGCTTTGTCACTGACTTCAATAGGAGCAGGATCACACTCAGGGATGCTGCATTAGTCAAGTATAGTGCACTATTGTACCAGTGGGATAGAACCCAGGAACTTGGATAACAAAACCACAGGCTTCTGCTGTTTCAATTTAAATGGTATCCCTTGGCTGTCTGTACAGTCAGGGCTTTTGATTTTAGTAGGCTATGTACTAGAAAGGGCAAAAGTACACATGTATGTGGGCCAAAGAATTGCTGTGGTTCGTTGCTTGATCAAACTTATATCTCCGCTTACATAGAAAGTAGAAAGAAGGGCAGAAGTTTTCCTAGAGGAACATATTGCATATAAACTCTTCATTAATATACTCAAAAATGTCAATGTACCATAAAATAACTTGCAAGTCCTTGGGCAATTTTGCACTGTGGAAATGGCACTGTGGAACTCAGCAGACCATCCTACATCTCATCGACACTGGCAATGCCAGTATGAATGGTATCCATTTGTTTTGTTTGTTCTCCTCGCATTTTCTATCAGTCAAAATAGTTCTTGCAGGTGAGTCATTGGTGGAGGTTGCTGTTTTGTTAGAACATTTAGCGTAAAATGAGCTCCATAGGAAGTTGTTTGCAGTATCTCCATCAAAAGCAAGTCTCACATACCCATTTCAAATCTGCATTCCGTCTTGTTTATACTGCTTTTGGATAACTTTCCAAAGTTAATGTGTGTATCTTACCATGAAAAAGGTATTTAGATAAATAAAAATTTGTTCTATAGGAACATGAAGCAAATTTCTGCATAAGTTAAACATTTATACAAAGACTAGCCTACATCTGTTCAGATTGCCTGTTTAATCAGCTACTCACAAAAAAGAAATCTTGACAAGTTCCATGTCCCATGATACTTCTACTAAAATAAGCACACAGTACAGGAAAACATCTCTAGAAAGCACATGCAGCATAGTGTCAGATAAAGCTGTGCATTTTTAAAAGTAAAACCATCCAAGTAACATCCAATATTAATTTGTTTCATATCTTCCCATACGTGAATACATTTTACAATTTCATCTGACTTTCACAAAGTATACCAATTTCTTCTGACTTTCATAAAGTATACCAATTTATCCAGTGTTCAGGTTGTTGTATTAACCGTTCTCTTTTTCTGTGCCGCTATGAATAATGTTCTTGGCTTGATTTCCCCTTAATTAGCAGAAAAACTTTTCATCAGGTACTATCCTAATCAGTTTTAGCTCAAAGCAAACTGAAATGCCAGTGCAGTTGCTACTGTAGTCTCCAACATTTCTTACCATGGTTTACAAATCTAAATAATTGCTTGAGAGACCTATAACAAAGAGAAAACAGTGAAGGATTTTATAGAGTGAAACATAAAGAAAAACAGAATGTATAAAAATGAAAAAAGTAGCCCTATGTAAGTCTGTGCCTTACATAGCTAATGGCTCCACTGCAAAGTGGACAGAAACAAAACCAAATTAGGTAATGTTTCCCATCCACTTTGCTCTGGTGCAAATATTGGCCAAAGATGCAGAACAATGATAAATCTGGCTCACAGTTTTCTGTTATGTTTCATTTCCTATTTTCACAACAAGATGGTCGTGGATCTGCATTCTTCTTAATAATGATGTACATAAATTCCATTTGTTGGCATTATGACTCACCCACTGGAAAATCTTAAAAAAACAACAAATAATCTAGTAGCACTTTAAAGACTAAAAAAACCATGTAGATGGTATCATGAGCTTTCACGGGCACAACCCACTTCTTCAGATGACTGGAGTGTTGGAAGTCCAGATCAAAGAATAAAAACGGGGGGGGGGGGGCACAGAAAAAAAAACAGTGAGTAGATAAGCTTCAGAGGGATAGCAGAATGAGTCTGTAACAGGAAAAACTAAAAAAAAAAACCAAATTAGTCTAGTAGCATCTCAAAGAGTAAATAGTTGAAAGAAGGTGATAAGAACCATTAGCACTTGGAAAGGAAGATAACCAACACCAGATTCTACACAGATATCAAGAACCATTCGTACCTTCATTGTTTGGTTGGTTAATAATGTGAGAGCCAGCCAATATCACGATTCAAACTATTAGTATAAGAATTAAACTTGTGAATGAAGTTAAGCTCCAATCCTTGTAGACTTGTGGACAGAGTTGGCACCAGGGCTGATTGCAGAGGTTGGTTCC
This sequence comes from Pelodiscus sinensis, assembly GCF_052426305.1. Classification (NCBI taxonomy): domain Eukaryota; kingdom Metazoa; phylum Chordata; order Testudines; family Trionychidae; genus Pelodiscus; species Pelodiscus sinensis. The sequence goes on along the minus strand of NC_143054.1, from coordinate 42,156,060 downwards.
TGGATGCTTATGATGTAGCTGTGTAGCATGGTTACTGGAAATAATTTGTTTCACATTAGGGGGTTGTCTGTAAGTGAGAATTGGCCTTTCCCCCAAGGCCTTTGAGAGTGGGGGATCATTTTCCAGGATAGGTTGCAGATTTTTAATAATGCATTGGAAGGGTTTAAGTTGTGGACTGTAGGGCTGTTTCTAAACAACATGGCGCCGTCGATGGAGCCATGTAGATTTGTTGTTTTGGCAAAGGGAAATGAAGCGGCGATTTAAATAATCGCTGCTTCATTTAAATTTACATGGCTGCCGCGCTGAGCCGACAAACAGCTGATCAGCTGTTTGTCGGCTCAGCGTGGCAGCCATGTAAATTCAAATGAAGCGGCGATTATTTAAATTGCCGCTTCATTTCCCTTTGCCTATAACCCTAATCTACATGGCTCCGTTGACAGAGCCATGTAGTTTAGACACAGCCTAGGTGATGACAAATGGAATTCTGTTGTTTTCTCTTTTGGACCTATCTTAAAGGAGTTCATGTCTGGGTACTTTTTTGGCTCTGTCAATCTGTTTTTTCAATTCTCCAGGTGAGTATTTCAGTTTTAATAATGCTCTATATAGATCCTGTAGATTTTTGTCTCTGTCTGTGGGATTGGAGCAAATCCGGTTGTATCTTAAGGCTTGGCTGTATATAATAGATTGAGAAATGTGTCTGGAATAGAAGGCATGAAGGTAATTGTAGCGGTCAGTGTGTTTCTGGTATATGGTAGTAGAAATTTGTCCATCGTTTAATTATACTGTTGTGTCAGGGAAGTGGATTGCTTGTGTGGACTGATCCAGGCTGAGGTTGATGATGAGGTGGAAGTTGTTGAAATCCTTGTGAAAATCCTTCAGGGGTCTCTTTCCCATAGGTCCATATGATGAAGTTGTCATCCGTGTAACGTAAATAGAGTAAAGGCATTAGGGAAACATTGTTCAAGGTCAGCCATAAAGATGTTGGCATATTGTGGTGCCATGTGCGTGCCCATGGCTATGCTGCTGACTTGAAGATACAAATTGTGTCCCAGTTGGAAGTACTTGTGGAAGAGGACAAAGTTGCAGAGTTCTGTAACTAGCTGAGCAATGCTGCCATCAGTGATGTTGTTTCTGATAGCCTGTAATCCGTCTTTGTGTGGAACATTGGTGTATAGGGCTTCTACATCCATGGTGACCAGGATGGTGTTTTCAGGTAGATTACTGACATTTTGTAGATTCCTCAGGAAGTCAGTGGTGTCACAAAAGTAGCTAGGAGTGCTGGTGGCATAGGGTCTGAGGAGAGAGTCAATATAGCCAGATAATCCTGTTGTAAGTGTGCCGATGGTTGAGATGAGGGGTCATCTGGGATTTCCAGGTTTGTGTATCTTGGGTAGCATATAGAAAACTCCTGGTTGGGGATTGTGTGTCTGGATGGGGAGGGGGGTTAGTATAAATCTAGCCCGGAGCAGCATCAGGGACCTTCATGTTTCAGGGTTTTTTGGGGGTTATTTTTGGTATTCTACAGTGGGATCACAGGAGAGAGCTTGTAGAATCTGTTATTGGTAAGTTGTCATTATCATGATCTGTTCTGTTCATGATGGCTACAGCGCTGCTTTATGATTATGATGTTAGAATTGTTTTTGTGGCTATATATAGAATTGCGTTGTTCAAGACTGAGGTCATATGTTATATGTTGTTGTTTGCCGACAATGTCAGCTTGAGCACATTTGTGAAAACAGTTGATATAGTTGACAGTTACCATTCCATTTGATTATCCAATAAAAGGCCATACTTTTAATCCAGGTAAAACCGTATAAGACATTACATCTTAGAAAATATATGCTGAAGTTGTAACATTTCCTATGGTTAAAATTATTGGTATGTTTAATTTGAATTCTTTTGAAGAGTATTCTAGGCAGAGAGGGTATGTCTACACAGCAAAGTTATTTCGAAGTAACAGCTGTTATTTCGAAATAACTATCCTAGCGTCTACACAGCCATTGCGTTATTTTGAAATTAAATCAAAATTGGTAAACCTCATTTCATGAGGAATAACACCAATTTTGAAATTGCTATTTCTAAATAAGTGCTGTATAGACATTTATTTCAAAATGGGGGTCCTCCAGCCTTCCCTGGGTGCCCTGGTGGCCACTCCAGCCTCAACCAAGAACACTCCTCTCCCTCCATCCCTCCATGGAGCCCTTAAAGGGATAGACTCTGGCCACAGTGCTGTGCCAGCTCCTAGCCTGCCAGCTCAGAGCCAGTGGCACCAAAACATGAGCCAGCAAACCACTGGCAGCCAGCCCTCCACTGCTCCCCAGGAGCAGTCTGCCAGCTCGTAGGAGCTTGCCAGGCCCTGGAGAAAGTGGGTGCCTTCCTGGTCCAGGGTAGAGATCATGGACCTTATTCAGGTTTGGGGGGGATGCCCCCAACATCCATGATTTCTGCACTAGATGGAGGAACGTGCCCTCTTGAAAATATTGAAAGGCACTGTCCCCAGTAGACAGGCCTAGTAGTTGGAGCACAGATTTCAGCAAGATGTAGGGTTTGAAATTCAATGTTGATAAATGTAAAGTAATGCACATTGGAAAAAATAATCTTAACTAAATATACAATATGATAGGGTCTAATTTGGTTACAACTACTCAAGAGAAAGATCTTGGAGTAATTGAGGCTAGTTTTCTGACAACATCCCCTCAGTGTGCTGCAGCAGTCAAAAAAGCAAATAGAATGTTTGGAGTCAGTAAAAAAGGAATAGAGATTAAGATAGAAAATATCTTATTGCCTCTGAATAAAACCATAGTATGCTCACATCTTGAATACTGCGTACAGATGTGGTTGCCTCATCTCAAAAAAGATATATTGGCGTTGGAAAAGGTTCAGAAAAGGGCAACAAAAATGATTAGGGGTTTGGAACGGGCCCCATATGTAGAGGGATTACAGAGACTTCGACTTTTCAGCTTAGAAAAGAGGAGATGAAGGGGGGATATGATAGAGGTCTGTGAAATCATGACTGGTGTGGAAAAAGTTAATAAGGAAATGTTATTTATTTATTTCCACAATAAAAGAAGTAGTGGTCACCAAATGAAATTAATAGGCAGCAGGTTTAAAACAAACAAAAGGAAGTTTTTCTGCACTCCATGCACAGTCAACCTGTGGAACTCCTTGCTAGCGGACGTGGTGAAGGCTAGAACTTTAACAGGGTTCAGAAAAGAGCTAGATAGATTCGTGGAGGTTAGGTCCCTCAATGACTATTAGCCAGAATGGGTAGGAATGGTATCCCTAGACTCTGTTTCTCTGGAAGTGGGTGACAGGGGAGGGATCACGTGAGGATTACCTGGTTTAGAGTCCAGATATATGCCAAAAGTTTAAATTTGGTAATCTGAGTCTGAGTGTGTGGGATGGGAATCAGTAAGTGGAAACAGGGCTGAGTGGGTCAGGAATGAGATTAGTGAAAGGCATGGACAGGATACAGGCAAGGCAGATAGTGGATGAAAATCACTAGTTCTGGTGTACTGTGAGGCAACAGTAAGTTTTTTGGCTGGGTAGGATTGTTACTCAGACTGATCTGCAGCTGGGGCTGTGGAAATATTAGAGGCTGGCATCATCTGATCTAGGCTTTCTTGAGTAATAGGCTTCTGCTGCATGCCTAAGGATTGACTCATTGCAGCATCTGAGGGAGCAGCCCTAATTTAGCTGTGAAGCAAACTGCTTCACAAATACAAAAAACAAAGATAGCTAATTATAAGTATGAATAATATGCAGCTCCCACTACATATTCATGTTGGAAATAATACTACTTACAACAGGCCTATATAATATGTAAATATTGTTTCTCTCATTTTACACAAAGAAAATATAGTACTAAAATTATTACATAGGCCACATCAATGTCTGGGCAAGGAGTTGAACTTAAGATTTCCAAAAACCAACTCTCTAACTGAGAAGAAACTCGGCATTCAGGGAGCTTAAAACCCTTGAGTGGGTGAGGGTCTTCATGAAGAAAACTTCTCATTGGTTAGTGAAGTTTCAGATCTGTTTTTGATTTGATTAGAACATCCCAGCAACTGCTGTTACGTTCACTACTATTTTTACCTGTATTGTTTGCTAATGAGAATGTGTTGACAGTCAGAGGGCCAATGGATATCTAGGGAACAAAAACCCTTCACCTGACCATTGAAGGTTGTCTTCTACCAAAGAGTCAATGATTTGCTGAACTCTTGTCAATAGTCCCTCCAAATAGAGACCCCACAATCCTAATCCATGTTTATATGCAGCACCTTTTAAAAAATTGGAAGAGGTTCCTGATGCCTCTGCATTGCATAGCAATTGAGGATATATTGCAATATGTGATCTGTTGCAGTTACTTGCATAAAATAACAACTTGTGATGAAAATACCAAAATTCTCTATTGCTACACTGAAATATACAATGAAGATACAATTTTTAACCTCAAAATATGATTTTTCTTTTATCTTTTAACCATTTAAAATGTTATTCAATACAGTCTTTAGGAATGAATGCCACCCATTAAGTAATCAGCAGGGCATTTTCAAATCTACTTGGGAAGATGCTTCTTATCCACTTTCTTGCACAGCATATGTAGTAGCTAATAAGAGAGGAAAGAGAGGTTTACCAGAAAGGTAAAGGAGTCACTATAATGTTGAACTAGAAAAGCCTTAGAATATTTCCTGGATTGATTCCTGAGTCAAACCCAAGGACTCCAATGGTGTACCAACACTTACATGCCCGCTGGATACAAAAAGCTATATGAAAATGAGCAGATAACAGAGGAGACAACAGAAGGAGAGAGGAAATAGAAGGCAGAAAGTAATTATGATATTACTAATAGATTTTTCTTGTTTTAAGTCTTGTATTTTTGTCAGATAAGAAGCCATTTTAATAATACTTTAAAACCTAGCTACTTGAACTCTAATATACTATGGCTCTCACTCTCATAATTCAGACAACCAGTGCACTGATGATAAAAAGCAACTTTTTTGTAAGATCCTGATATGCAAGCAGGGATATCACTGCAGTGGTTTACCCCCCTGGAAAGGGTCAGTAATAAGACCATGAAAGTCAGAGCAACCTTACTGGCTGTAATCAGACTTTGGTGAAGAAATGCTATCTTGGGCATTTCAGGAGCCTTGATAAAGATTAAAAATAGAAGTTAAACGAAATTATTGTCCTTTCACATATGCTTGGCAACAGTGGAATTACTTTTAAATTAAAATTATGCAAGTAGAAAAAGATTAGGTGCATTGCAAACAGTGAAATAAAGGGCATCTCTTCCATTTGCCTTTGTTATGTTGGTGTTACTTTCTCCTGTTTCTCCAGTTTCACATACAAGCCTGTCAAGGGGGGTGCTGAACGGTGCGGGGGGAGGGAGGGGAGAGCAAAGCGGGGAGTTGCCCTATGGCCCAACAATTTAAAGGGGCTTGGGCTTCTAGCCGCCACTGTTGTTGCGGTGACAGCAATGTCATTCAAAGCCCTGGGCCCTTTAAATCACTGACAGGAGCACTGCACTGTGCCCTCTGGGTGTCTCTGAAGTTGGGGGAGGTGCACTGTGCTCTGGGCGGTGTGAAGGGCTGGCTGTCCCAGCACAGCCCCGCTCCTTTCACCTGAGGGCCTGCCCCTTCTGAGAGCATGGAGCTAGACCATCTCCCATCTTGCACAGTGGAGGCTGTTGGTGCTTCTGTCCACCTAATGATTGCTAAGAAACCATAACACTATTCATTATATTTAATGTTTTCGTTAACTTTTTTTGTTCGTTAAACCCCCCCAAAAGATTGCTATCCATAACAACAGTCTCTCTTCAGTCAGATGGTTAAACAAAGGTTTTATGTCTTTTAAAACTAAAAGTTGACTCTCATTAACCAATAATGTCTTATTATAGGTCCCCTTGTTTTCTATAACGGGACTTTATGTTGGCCTACTTCTTCCTCTTACCTATAGAACAGATAATAAGCAGGTTTGTAGTTTAAGTATCTCTCTCTTTAATAAGTTCATCCTCTTTCTTCTTGATGAATTCCAAGCAGGACTGAATTGATGCAAAAACAGTATTACAGAGAGAGTTCAAAAAGCTCTGCTTTGATATATTGTCGTCATTATGTTGAAGGGAGGAAGGATAATACAATTCCACATAGACCAGATATTTTGAAGTAGGCATGTGGTTTTTTGTCAGAAGCAAGGGTTGACGAGCCATAGCCTTGAGAGAGAGATTATGGTGATTTTATTTTTGCCGCTACTAGCTAGTGACACTGAACTGATGGTGTTAGAGTAAGGATTTTTAAAAAGTATTATAAAACCCTCCATTTTTTAAAAATGTGTTCCTTCAGGAAAACACATTTTGCTATGTTTTATTTCCATATTAATATTTGTGAATACTGATTTGTTGTTCTCTTGGATCTTTCTGTGTAAAAAGGGAACATGAAATACTTTTTTTCTTCAATTATAGTGGCACCCCAATCGGCCTGATGTATAATATATTTCAACACTAAGAACTTCATTGAAAAATAGAGTATAAATACCATACACTAGCAATTGAGATTTTTGCCTTGGTACACAGCAGAACTAAAAGTACAGCAACATTGGTTTCAGGATTATTTGCAGCATAGTAATATTCATCTCTAACCTTTTAAAAGGTTATTTGAATTGGTCCTAGGTACAAGTTCATATATACATCATAACCTTGCAAATAGCAGGAATCTGGCTCTTAAATCATTAATCTGAGACTCTGAGTGCAGTAGGTTTTGTGATTAACCAACATAATCAATGTAAATATGTCCTGAGGCTAAAAATTAGGTTTTTGGATTTAAAATGTTTTATAGATGGATCTATTTTATTAGCCTTGGAGAAAGGGAGAAACAGTGAGGGAATGTCTACACTGGGGACCTGAGGAAGTGGGTCTGGCCCACGAAAGTTCATCATCTAATAAACCATCTTGTTAGTCTTTAAAGTGCTACATTGTCCTGCATTTTGCTTCAGCTACCCCAGACTAACACGGCTACATCTCTATCACTATTCTACACTGGGGAGTTACTTTGAAATAGTTATTTTAGGAGTTATTTAAAAATAAACATACTCCTCTTCACAAGAAGAGTTATTTATTTCAAAATAGCAAGCCCATAGGACACATGATAGTTTTTTAACCAGACCATCCCAATGTTAGGGGCTTTTTCTTATATAAGCAACTAGATCTCTTTCCTTCATTCCCTCCCACCTCATTTTTCATACTTGCTATCTGATCATCCTAGCCCAGGGTCCAGTTCTTCCCTCTCTCTTCTAAGAAGGGGGAATCTGAACATGGAACTGACATATTTCAGGAGATTATTCTAAACACTGAGTTATATTCTGATGCCTGGTCCCTATGTCTGTCCTACTGAAATCTTTCAACTGTATGCCAATAACTATATGGTCATAGTGCCAGCATGAGAGGCTGTCTGTGAGCATGGTGGTTAGGTTAGCTACATTGGAAATGGGTGACCTGCTATCCAGTTTTTCTTATCCAGTGACTTTAAGTATCATGTGAAACAGACAACAGGAAATGAAAACACCCCTCCCTTTAAAATGTTGAGTCCAATATAGTCACCTAGGACATAGGAAACCCCCTCTCTTTGGGAAGAAGGGTTTTTAACAAGAATCTGCTATATTTAAAATCAGCAGTCTCCCCATTGAGCCATGGGGTATTTGAATTTGGTCTCCCTTAACTGGTCTTTTTGAAGTTGTTCCACTTTAATACTTCATTATGTAATTAACTGGTCCAGTAAGCGCGTGAGAACCACTCTGTGGTAAAATTATTATAGCATTCACCTGAGAGGTGGAAACCCTTCTTCATAACCTTGCTCATTGTCAGACAGAGTGGGGTACCATGAATTTGAGGAGGGCCTCTCAATTGCAGAAAGTATCTTCCATTCTATTCTAAAGGTTATAAGGGAGGCACTCCTCCTTTGTATGGATTTATTTCCTTAGCTTAACATGTATACACTATTCAAAACTCTACTTTCATGGCACGTCCCACAAAAAATATGTCTTTAAAAATGTTACTTCAAATATCCAATTATATGACTAGAGTGGGTAAGGTAGTGGTTGTTTTTTATTATCACACACAGCATGATTATTAAAGTTATTTCCTTTTTTGTGTATACAGATATTACAGATCCTATGGAGACACAGCTGTTGACAAATGTAGGAATTTTTTCCGTTTATGCTCATCACTTGGTAATTTACTGATAAGACACATGAGGCACAGGGAATCTAGGATTCAGTTTGTATTACCTTAATTTTGGGATGCCTCTGGTGTTCCTAACGGATTCACTAAAGTTATTTAGAACAGCAAAAGAGGACTTAATTTTATAGATCCAAAATCTGGATCTGGGCCTCTGACTCCTCATAGTCAGCCTTTCCATTGGTACCCTTTCCATGGGAAAGATCCACACCTGCACTTCTCCCATGATAGAATTCTGAAGTTCACCTTTATTTCACCAATGGTGAATTGTCAGCAGGGTCCAGCTGGATTTTGCCCCTGGCAAAAACAAAACAAAATAAATTATTTATTAATCCATAGGAATGCAAGGGAGAAGAAGAATGAAATAACAAAAGACATAGCCACATAATGTTATACTTAAACTTTTAAGAAAAAGCTAATGTTTAGGTAGACCTCCATTGTTCCAGGTATTCCCAACCCTACCATTGGTGATGGGTGGGGCAGACTGCAGAATTTGTCATCCAGTCTGACCCACCCCAACCATTCAGTACTTTTATGTTTGGGTGTGTCTACGTTGGGGAGTTATTTCAAAATAACTCCTCTTATTTTCATAGAATCATAGAACTGGAAGGGACCTCAAGAGGTCATTGAGTCCAGTCCCCTGCTTCATGCCAGGACCAAGTACTGTATAGATCATCCCTGGCAGGTGTCTGTCTAACCTGCTCTTAAATATCTCCAGTGATGGAGGTAATGGGCTTGTTACTTCAAAAGAATAACTCCTGCTAGTGAAGAGGAATAAGCTTATTACAAACCAGTTATTTTGGGAGTTATTATTTCAAAATAACTTGGTAGTGTACACATAGCCTCTAACTAGACAATCCTCTTTTAACCATCTTTACACGTTTTAACACTTCTGTCCTAAATGCCCCTTTGGATACAAACTGAGTTTATTTTTCCCCACAATACCCAATTCCTGATATATTACTGTATGTAAATTATTAAAAGAATTAACACCTATAATGTCTGAGCATAAGCAATTAGGGCTTTCTACAACCACTGCCTCAGATTCCTGTGGACCAAAGCCAATTATGGCGGATTTACTTCTTAGCTACCCTTTAGCCAGCAATCAACAAAATGACAGTTATATCTAATACCCAAATGAATACAGATATCTCTTATTATCATCTTATATGATCTCCTAAATCTAAATCCTATGCCTTAAACAGAGGAGTGTCTTTTCATCAGAAACTCTAAATTACTTAAATAGGAAAAAAATATTATAGGAGATGGCGATAGTATTGTGGTACTCACATTCCCAAAGTAAAATGTGTTTGTCTCTGCATGTATGGGCTCTTAGGCTGTGTCTAGACTACATGCCTCTGTTGGCAGAGGCATGTAGATTAGACACATAGGCAAAGGCAAATGAAGCCGCAATTTAAATGATCGCGGCTTCATTTACATTTACATGGCTGCCGCGCTGAGCCGACAAACAGCTGATCAGCTGTTTGTCGGCTCGTGTGCTAGTCTGGACGTTCCCCCGTTGACATCAAAGCCCTTTGTCGGCAGCCCCGTTATTCCTCGGCTCAGCACGGCAGCCATGTAAATGTAAATGAAGCTGTGATCATTTAAATCTCGGCTTCATTTGCCTTTGCTGAACAAACAAATCTACATGCCTCTGCCGACAGAGGCATGTAGTTTAGACGTACCCTTAGTTTGTACAATGCTTTTGGGTGTGATAAATGATATAGCCATCTGACATTAAACAATCTTCATTTATGGTGACACATTTCAGCTTTCTTATATGAATAATAAATATCTATACTGGGGAAAAACAGGTCAATTTTCCCATGTGTTTTCTCAAAATTTTCCAGTCAACTGTAGCAACAAAATTGATGAATATTGATAATAAATATAGTATAAAATTAATTAGAATTAAAAAAAAGTATCCACGCTGCCAGAAGGGTTCCTTGGTACAAAGAAACATGGAGCAAACTGCTGCTTTGTGAGGAATAATACATGCTGAACTTTGAACTGATGGTGATTTCAGGTATTATCTGAGGCTCAAGCTTAATATCTTTGCTGCATTTTGGAACATCATTTCCCTACACTTCCTGTTAATCGTTACTTATTTTGATATATTAGAAATTCTGTTTTATATTAGTTGTGTAGTTTTATTGACATTTCTAAAAACAATAAAAATAATTCTGAGAATAACTGCAGAGGTGGAGATAATTTCTTTTTACATGGTAACTTGAATAGAAATGATTGAGTAGGAGTTTGAATTTACTTAGGCTAGTAAGTTACATTTCCCCTTCTTTACAAGCATTTTAAATGAGTAAGACTTTAAATGTCTCAATTCTTTTTAATTCCTTTTTTGACAGCAGAAAGTACTGTAAACAATTCTGACTCATTCCACATTCACTCTGACAACTTTTAAATTTACTGATACCCAATCTCTCATTGAGTAGCACCTTACCCTATAAGCTGGGTCATTATTTTTGATAGGCTTATACGACACCCATGCTTACACTGAATAGTATCAAAATCTAGTTTGAAGTGTTTGGCTAGTAGTGTAAAATGTATCTCTCTTTATTTTATATTTTATTATTATGGAAATACATTAATACTTGAGCAACTTAGTCAACTTATTTTTAGATTTTTAAAAATATTGCTCATCTTTTTAGCCCTGGGTTTTGAAGGCTGGTATTGAGGGTTTTTCCTGTGGACTGTTGACTTTGATTGGGATAGAATTCTTCAGTGCTTGTTTTTGATAGTTTTTGTTTAAATTTGCCTTTGGTTTTAAAAACCTGTTCTAAAGTTAATTTTCAGTCTGAACTTAATGATTTGGTATAGTTTTGTGGTATTATGAATCACTAATTATTTCTAACAAGAGATATTCAAACACTTTAATAGTGACCAACTGCTGAAAGTGACAATGAACAATGTAAATAGTAGAAGAGGAAAATTACAAAGGAAGGCACTGATCCTGAAAATACATGCCACATGCTTTTACTTGCCTTTACAAAGAATACTTGTGTGAAGGTCAGCAGAGCTAGGGTTTACATTTACTCTGAAGCCTAATTAAAGCACATGGATTATTAATACAAGGGCTGACGAATACACACATTCTCACATGTACTCCATACCCAGTTATACAAACACACTTTTGTTTTAAATGAGGCCTTGACTCAAACTTGTGTGATTTTTTTGGGGGGGACGGGGGCAAGGAGCAAACAGATTGCATCCCCATTTCCTAGATGCTTAACTTATACTTCTTTTCCTGAATAAAGAGTCCTTCACAAACACTGTTGTGTGAGCCCAGACTTCTGTAGTTCCAAGGACCCTGTTGATGATAGGAATTGCAGCATGGTATTAGAGGGAAACTAGTGTGTCTCAAGTAACACAAGTAGAATTATTATGAGGAATTTGGTAGAGAAAATCCTTATAAAGATTTCTAATAATGTTCATCTTCAGCCATAGGACTTCCCTTGTATTATATTTTTATATAGGGATGACATATATATGCGCCAATAACACATTTCACATCCATACAAGCTACAGTGCACTTTTTAAAAATAGTATAATGGAATTTAATGATGGACCTATTAGGTTACAATTGCATTCCCCTGACAATGACTAGATTTTCTTCTGGTAATGTGATTTATACAGATTTAATTAACACAAACTCTGAAGCATCTGCTAATTATGTTAGTATATCTCATTTTAGAATATTTTTCCTTTAGTCAGCCTACCTTCTCCTTTGCTTAAGTATTATTGTTTAAACCTTTTGATCTTTAATATTTACATTTCAATCTGTTCAGAGTGTTTTATTGTGCTACTTGTTCTTCTGTAAATTCGCTCCAATTTATCAGTATTTTACTGGTATTGAAATGTCCAGAACAAAATGGAGCATTGTAAATTAATCTCACCAGTGGTTTCTAGTTGTTTTATGGTGACTCTACAGCCAAAAACAGTGTTATTTTATGCTGTATTTTGTTGCCAGATGAGATCTAATTTTCTCTCAACTCTGTCCCATAAGTCTCTTCATTTATTGCTTGGGAAAGGTGTAGAATTTGACAGCTCTGAATGTTTGACTTATGTTTTATTGATAAAACAAATACAACATGGGCAGTGCCTGTGTAATTTTCCCAGTTTAGCTCTGCTAATCTGTTACATTCTTGACCTGGGTAGGGACAAGATGCAAGACTAAAATAAAAGGTCAGTTTCCTTGGGCCACAGTTCTCAAACTGGGCTTGCAGAACATTTCTGGTGATCCATGGAACAGCTTCTCTAAATATCTCCCGGTCTTCAGTCATTGATGTTCTTCATAGCTGTAACCTAGAATTATGATTTCCACAGGTTTCTTTTTTTCAACAACCAATTAAAAAAACTAAAATATATAACAATAAAAGTAATTGACTGCAAGCACTTCTTGACGCTGGATCCTTCATAGTTCTCTTCACATGGGCATTTCTATAACCTCAGTGATTCTCTAGGCATGACTCCTTTACGGTTCTCTTTTGGTAGGTGTTTTTGATACAGATTGAATAGTGATCACATTTATGGACAAAATCAAAATTAGAAAGATATTACACACCAGGAAAACCAAAATAAAATTAACAAAGGAAGAGGCTGCAAACAATGAGGAGAGATAAGTTGGGTCTCACACCAGTGGACAGGAAAAAAACATTGAAGGGGGGAAAAAAAAAACTTGGAGGAGTAACTAGAATTCCTCACACAATAAAGAATGCTTATTTTTACTTTATCTTCTTAATCCTGTTTTTAGGACTTTTTAAGGCTTTATTCTGAACATCATAAGGTTTAAAATGTTAGGCATTTTAGGCAAAGGGTTTAAAAACTAATAAGTAAGACAGGGATTGCAGGGTAACTTGAGTCTGCATTAATGAGAGCTCAGATGTTCAGCCTTAAAATTACTCTGCAAGTGTTAAACTAAAAAGGGGGGGGGGGAGATTTAGCATGAAAATCAAGTACTTATCCGAGGATGACATCGGAATCAAGTTTTTTTAGACGTATCATCTCCACCTAGGCTATGTCTAGACTGCAGGCTTCTTTCGAAAGAGGCTCTTTCGAAAGCATCTTTCGAAAGACTCTCTTTCGAAAGATCGCGTCTAGACTGCAGGCGGATCTTTCGAAAGAGAAATCTGCTTTTTCGAAACAGAGCACCCAGCGAGTCTGGATGCTCTCTTTCGAAGACGGCCTCTTTACATTGAAGAACGCCTTCTTTCGAAAGAGGAACTTTCGAAAGAAGGCGTTCTTCCTCGTGAAATGAGGTTTACCGCCATCGAAAGAAAAGCCGCGTTCTTTCGAAATAATTTCGAAAGAACGCGGCTTGAGTCTGGATGCAGGGGAAGTTTTTTCGGGAAAAGGCTACTTTTCCCGAAAAACCCCCTGAGTCTGGACAAGGCCCTATATGCTGCACCCTTTCTGCCTTATGCTCTTTGATAGTATTTTCTTTCTTTGCCCATATTGGTAGTCTCTTTAAATTCTTTTGTGTTATTTCTCCCACTTTTGCAATCCAGAACACCATTTTAGCTTTTTGGTAGGGGTGCTGACCTGTTCATGTTGTGATGGGACAGGGGAGAAAAGAGAGAGCATGGGGGAGGGGGCGAGGGCAGACTGAGGATAGAGGCTTCAGCAGTGTCACTGAGTGCGCTCAGTACAAACCAAGCACCAAACATGGGGGAGCCAACTCCATCTGTCCTACTCCCCCACACACATCACTTTGATCGAGGCTACTAAGGCACTGAAAAATTATACTTTTTGGCAGACAACTTAGCAATTATCTGACATGAGCACTGTTTCTAATTCCTATATCAAAGAAAGAAAAATAAATAAATATGAGAGCCACTCAGCTCCAACACTAACATATTCTGCGTGTCAAGTCATTTAAGGAATACTGATTAGCCTTAAAATTTTAGTGTATATTCTTACTTGGTTACTAACTCTGTGGAAAGAGAGACACCACGTCAGGACTCCTGGACTGTATCTCAGTAGAGTCAGGTAGATTATATAAAGGGGGCAGATACATTTCAGTTCTATATAAGAACATCAGAATGGCAATAGTCCTTCTAGCCTTGTATCCCATTTTCCAATAGTGTCCAATGACAGGTGCTTCAGAAGGAATAAATAGAAGAGGCAACCCTCTGATCCATCCCCTGTCACCTATTCCCAGCTTTTGGCAAACAGGCTAGGGGCACCATCCCTGACCATTCTGGCTAGTAGCCATTGATGGACTTATTCACCTTGAACTTAGTTTGTTCTTATTGGAACCTTGTTGTGGTTTGGGCCTTTCCACTATCTCCTGGGAGAGAGTTCCACGAGTTGACTATGAAAAAATAATTCATGTTTTTGTGTTAAATCTTCTGCCTAAAAAAATGTAATTGGGTCAACTTCTTGTGCTATGTTAGTGAAGAAATGAATAACTTCCTTATTCTATTTTTCCACACTATTTCTGATTTTCTAGACCTCTAACATAACCCCCATTTTCAATCCATTTTTTCCAAGCTGAAAAGTCTAGTCTTGATAATCTGTCCTCATCTGGAAGCTATTCCTTACCCTCCAATCTTCCTGTTGCATTTTATTTGCAGTGGGTACAGAAAGGATATCTTTTTAGATGGGGTGACCAGATGTGCAAACAGTATTCAAGATGTGTGCATACAATGACTTTAGGTATGAGGCAATATGATATTTTGTTGTAGCTATTCCTTTCTTGTTGATTCCCAATATTCTGTTAGTGTTTTAGTTTTTAGACTGCCACTGCACATTGAACAGATGTGGATAGTTCGCTGAAAACAATGATTCTAAGATCTTTCTTGAGTGGTAACTGCTATTTTAGACCCCATCTTTTTAGTATCTATAGTTAGGGTTCTATTTATCCATGTGCATTACTTTGTGAGATCCCTTTGTAACACTTTGCAGTCAGCTTTGGATTAGTTACTCTTCACCCCATTTTAAAGAACATTTATACATTTAACAGCAGTGATTCAAATGCAAATCCCAGCAGCACAACACTCATTGCTGCTCTTTTGTTCCCCCTATCTTTTCAGTGGAGCATTAGGCAACATTTTCATGATGATCTAACAATCCTTCAATTACTTGAATGCCCAGACTTTTGTTGTTCTTAAATCACCCACCTCCTCTTTTTATAACAAACTCCCTGCCCCGAAGGCAAAGCTGCAAGCAGCTCAAACTCTGTTGCATTTTAAACTACCTCTAGAGTCAGGGCATGTAGCTTTAAGGAGACCTTAAGTATGAAATCCAGAAGTTCCATCCCTGACGGGGGGGAGGGGGTACTGACCCTTTAGTCCCCATAAATGGCACCCTTGTTAGCAGCATCTTCAAATTTAATTAACATTCTAGTCCAGACACTTTTCCATGTGAGAGTTAAAAGCTATAACTGTAAGAGTCTTAGGTCACTTGCCAAGCTGCTTTTAATACAGTCTCGTCTACCATGTTCTCTCTCTCCTCAGGTATGCCCACTGTGCTCAGGTGGAGCAAGGTGCGTATACTGACTTCCTTTGTGGAGAAAGTTCCTGTACACCACAGGAATTCCTTGCTGGTATTCCTCCCTTCCTCTCCCCTAGTTGTTGGGGAAAGAATACAATATATTATCAAAGGTTTTGTAAGAACATTCGAAGATTAAACTCAAAAGTATAAAACCAAAAATTGCTGTGTTTTGTAATATGATGCATTCATTGTTCATAAATGTGTAATAATTCTGTATTGGCTTCATATGAAACAATCAGTAGATATACTACAAAAGCTTTTCATTATAATGACCTATCAAATCCCCAGAGCTTTAATATCTAATAATTAGAGTTACAAAATGTAGTAGAAAATATTACTACTTAGTTTTAACCTGCAAATTCTTTTTTTTAATTAAATCCTTATATTAAGATTTAGAAACATCCCACAAGCCTTTGATAGCATGTTTTTAAAAACAGATTTATACTCTGATATTTAAATAAAACTGTAGCCTAAAATAATTTTCTGTTTTAGGTGTAACAATAAATGGTGAGATTAAATCGGTTTTTACACTGCTTGAGCTACGTGTAAGAATTCAAACACTGTGGTGCACAACATGTCCTCAAAATTTTCCCTGGACAAATATTTCATTAAACTAAAGCAGTTTAATTCTAAGCTTCAGTGTAATTCTTAAGCTTCAGTATCTCTATAGTATGTAGGATTTATGAAAGAAGCTCAGCTGTTAGCTGAAGTGTTCATAATAAATCAAGACTACTTGCTGATGACTTTGTATTAAGGAGGAGCCATACCCTGAAAAAGATATGCAGGAGGCTTAAGTCTAAAACTAGGGACATAAGATCCTTAATTTTGGAAATCTTACAAAATTAACCCTTTCTTTATGAATTGCATATATTATGAAATATGTAGTACTAGCAGAAATATCCGGTGTCGCCTGGGGAAAATATACTAAAAGGTGTGATGAATGAACTACGTCAATGACATTAACATAGCATATTTATTGGAAATACTTTTCTCTTATATATTACTTTAAGAAATTAACATAGCTAGTACTTTTTCTGTTATCATAGGGAAAGAATCTCATAGTTGCAGTTTATGTGACATGCTTAACAGAAGAGTCCAGCAAATGCCTATCATCAGGTGCTATTAAAAGCTAATTAGTGGCCCCATTGGGGGCCCTCATCTGGGAGAACTAATTCTGAGATATAACCAATCCCGTGATCTAAGTTAGGAAATCAGTGGTATCTGTGTAAAATTTTGTGTTTCTATGATGAGGAGCTACTAAAAGCTCAATTGGGCCCAATTGGGGCTCTGGGTGAACTAAGGGACCTGATTTCAAGATATAAACAATCTAGTTATTTAAGTTAGGAAATCAGTAGTATCCGTGCAAAATTTGGTGTTTCTAACTCTTACTGTTTCAGACATCTTTCAGGACAAACAAACTTTCTGAAGTATTTGTAAGATACAGTGATTTACCGTATAAATGTAGGACTTTATATTCAGTGCAAGTCATTCAGAAAATATGCTTATATTTTAGCTTTCAGTGTTAACAAATGTTTTCCATGATAATGCAAACTCTAAGTTTATAGCTTTAAATGAATACTGTAAAAACAACGTAGTTTATTATTCAAACTTTGGTACCGGATGTAGTGACTAAACTTAGCATTTGGGTACTCAGTTAAAGACTTAAAACCTGCATTAACGATTAACTGCACAGTTATGGGTATCTCACAATACTCAATGATGGCATTTCAAAAAAGGCCACAGGATAAGATGGTGTGGTTATATAAAAGATTATTTATCAAACAATTAAGTTCAGGCATATCTATTTGTTAAAAACAAATGTAAAAAGCAGCAGCAAAGTATTACAAAAATGACATAATTTCATTCCTTTTCTTCTCCAGGTCAGAACTGTGGAGGTTTAGTACAGGGACCAAATGGTACAATTGAAAGTCCTGGATTTCCTCATGGTTATCCCAATTATGCCAACTGCACATGGATCATTATCACAGGAGAACGTAACCGGATACAACTATCATTTCACACTTTTGCCCTCGAGGAAGATTTTGATATTTTGTCAATTTATGATGGACAGCCACAACAAGGCAATTTAAAAGTGAGGTAAAGAACTCTATTTTTTTGTGTTGTGTATATAAGAAATCCATATTTACAGCAGAACTCCTGTAAGGTTTCAGTGTTTAAGATGAAATGTGTTGTAAGGACCTGCTTTCTTATGCCTTCCTGTTATTTGTGCTAACTTCTTCAGAGACCAGTGTGGCTTTGGCATCACAATAGTCATAAACACTTGAAGTGCAATTTTGATCTTATTGAGGTCAGTAGGTGTTTTGCCATTTACTTCTGTAATATCAATATATTGTCCCTAATGTTTACACTGGCTCAGATGTTTGACTGTTCCTATGAACTTGAGGGAGTCATTTGATCATCCTCTGCCTCAGTTTATCTAGAAATAAAATAGAGATGATTCTGCTAAATGCACTTGTGATGGTGTGAGGATATTAATGTCTGAAAAAGTGCTTTGTAAATGAAATGTGGGATTTGATCAACAGGGCACTGTTGGCACATTCCATATACTGTACATTTAATTTATTGTTTCCTGTGCTGTACTGAGCACATGCACAGGTGCCCTTCTTATTTTACAAATAATTTTTCATGAAATATATAATTGCTTAGTAGATATTGGAAAATTATAGTGTTCTTTTTTATTGATAGATTGTAACAGAGCAATGGAACCTTTAGTTGAGAATATAGCTATTGATGTTTTTCATACATTTCCAGATGGAAAATTCAATAGTAGACGTTTTTATATAGTTAAGCTACATTAATCATCATATAGTCATGCCTCAGATACAGATATGAACACATATAACCCTCTTGAAATGTTTCAATAGCATCCAATTTTCACCTAATTTTCTTTATTAAATTCATTTTGGTACCAACAATAACTATTTTGGCTGTTGTAAGAAAACTACGTGAGACTAATCACCATCTTACATCTTAAATTGGTGGGTTGTTTGTTGGGCTGGCCTGAAAACTATATATATATATATATATTTGATGGCTTGAGGGGAATATGTAAAAGTGCTGGAGAAGGAGCCAGCGTAGTGACTGACTCATCAGCCAGGAATGAGGAGTTCTAAAAGGTCAGCCTGAACCAGGACCCTACATTCTGATTCACAAAGCAGGGTTGGTAGCACCCACCCTCCCTCCACTTCTGGTGGTAAATATACCAGAATAATGGCTGCTGTGGGTATTATGAAAGTTGCCCCATTGAGAGGGTCTGAGAAGGATTTTTTTTCCCTTTTCTACCATATTGGCCCAGGTACAGTTGTGGGGGTTTTGGAGGGGAAGGGGGTTGAGAGTTGCCTTCCTCACAGCAGGTTTGTGTGGGTCCTATTCATGCAGAATGTGATGGGAGGTAGACCATATGTCACAGATCAATGTCTTGGATAAATGTCTTGGAAAAAGGATTTAAGAAGAGGTGATCAATAGTTGAGTAAGTTGAGAGTAGTTGGGGATTCCTCTGATTGGAATGCATGGAACAATTCCCCATCATTATAGTCCACCTTACCAGAAGTTGGTAAGATCCCAGCAATAGATTTTTTGGATGGATCTGGATGGAAACGGTGGGCAAGTTGGTGGATACTCCCCCCTTTGGATTATAAGGACCTGGAGGGACCTGGGTTGAAAAAAAGGAGAATGTTAATTATTGGAGAAAACAAGGGAGGGTTAACTGCACTGTACAGGTCTTTCCCCAGGGTAGTCAGACATCTAATAATGGCCCGATTAATGTCATATCAAATGTCTCCTCTCCTCCTTCTGGCATAGCCAGACAAAACTACATACTTAGCAAGCTTAACACATTGCCTAATAGATGAAAGCAGTGGCTCTCAAACTTTACAGACTACTGTACCCCATTTAGGAGTCTGATTTTGTTTTGCATATCCACAATGTTCACTTAACTTAAAAATTACTTGCTTACAAAATCAGACATAAAAAAACAAGTGCCACAGGCACACTATTCCCAAAATATTGTTTATTTTCTCAGTTTTACCATACAATTATAAAATAAACCAATTGAAATATAAATGCTGAACTTACATATGTTTTTTAAGTTTTTATATTTCAGTGTAACTCTGGAGACATATAAATAAGCCATTGTCAATTACATTTTTGTTAGTACTAACTTCATTAGTGATTTTTACGTTGCCTGTTTTAAAACTAGGTAAATATCTAGATGTTTTGATATATTGCCTTGAAGACATGTGCCTTAGGTTGAGAATCACTGGTCTAAGGATAATGTTGTTAACTGATAGACCATCACAGTACTGTTTACAAAGACTGAGTTTTTAATAGTGCTCAACTCTTAAAAAAGAAGCTGGTTGAAAATGTTTTGGGTAGTGATGTACCAAGTTGTTGTAAGATGTGGAAAGAGCAGAGTGAATAAGTAGGTGCTTATATCAAGGGAATAATGTTTTTTTTCTGTCAAATAATTTTACTAATAAGCTAATATATGTGCCTATTTTTGCTCCAAAGTGCATATATCTGTTAGAAGAAACTTCTTCAGAGACCAGTGTGTTTGTATGATGCTTACAATATTACATTTCCTAAAATGTTTTATTTAATAGGTTATAGGGGGAAAATCTGATTGTACATAAGATACCCATTAGTAATGTATATGATTTTATACATGAACATAATTTATTAGATGCATGTGTCCACACTATGAACTAGGGGAATCTTTTTCCCTGCTTGCATACAAATACCTACATTATTGAGTAGTCCAGACTACTACCTTGGACTGCAATGTTTTCAGTCCTCATTGTAGAGTAGTATAACTAAAGATAAAAAGTTAGATCAATAATATCATGTTATAATCAAATCAGATGTATTTGTTCTATGCTATTGAAGAAACTCCTGGTAAAGCATCAATATTTCATTTTCAATTTATAATGAACACTTCAAAAAACAACTACATTCTAAATAATGTAGGGGAAAACTATAAAATATATTGCTACTTTTTCTCATTTCATATTATTAAAGAGTTGTTCATTTATAGATGCAAACAAGTTAATTTCTTATATGCAAATTAGCAGCACTTGAGGCAGTACTGGCATTCAAATACTCATCAGTCCTCTACAAGAACATCATGTAAGTGGTTCATTGAGCCAACAAAAAAGTATTATTTTTAACAGTCTTTTTCTATTGTTGATTTATTGCTACACTCAAAGTGTAGCTGAAAGTATAACATGGATGGTAGCTGGGAATTTTTTGCAGCC
The DNA here is from genome assembly GCF_052426305.1 of Pelodiscus sinensis. Classification (NCBI taxonomy): domain Eukaryota; kingdom Metazoa; phylum Chordata; order Testudines; family Trionychidae; genus Pelodiscus; species Pelodiscus sinensis. The sequence goes on along the minus strand of NC_143054.1, from coordinate 42,135,051 downwards.
TATTTCTTTTCCCTATAAATAGTTAGAACACCATTCAGTAGTAGAAAGTAGCTTTTTTAGAGAAACAAAGAGAAAAGTATCTGAAAAGATAGAGAGAGTGGAATAAGTTTAAACTAACAAGAAGGTCTAAGGAACTTACAAACATGTACACCTTATCTTCCTTGACCAAGTAAATTTAAAACAGACATTTATACAAATTTTATAGTTCAAATGTCATTTTAAGACATATTCTAATATTTACATGCACAACTGAAAAATATGAAATGTCATTTGCTTTAATCATAAGCTTGAATCAACCATAACTTATTTGAATTATATTTGCAAAGTCATAAAGGTCAGGTTTCATGAAGAGAAACACAAAAAGAGAAAGGGCAAATTTCATTGCCTGAATGGAATCCTTGATTAGTGGCTGGGTGGCTGGGTATGTGTGTGTGGCAACTTATGACTTGTAGTGATTGTGCCCATACCAGATAATGATGTTATAATTCCAATAGTGAATGTGCAATTGATCCCATTTCAAAATCAATGTTTTTTCAAAAATATTATCTCAGAGTGGTGTGAGATGAAACATAATTGTTACACTGCCATATTTCATATATCATGATTTGGTAACTGTTACTAAATGAGGCTATTGCCTGAGGTTTTCTGAACCTGAAAGAATGGTAACTTCTATTTTCATATCTCTAGGCAATTTTAGGAACAAATTGATGGGCACACAGCTCCTCCATCTCATAAATGTCAGTGTTTTCACTCCTTCGCTTCAAAGAATCCTTTTTTTATCATACCTATAAAATAGTAATAGTCTAGAATAACACAAATATAGCAACCCAATGTCCAAGATTGTTTTTAGTGATCAGAAGCAGGCTAGCTTCTGGCTAGCCTTCTTCTAGATACTTGGGAGTAGGATGTCAGCCTCTGAGCTTGTAGAAGCATTTTCCAAACTTCTCCATTAAACACAAACTGACTTATATTTCTATAGGTTGCTCAAAACAAAGCACATAACTTGCAAACTAACAATTTTGCTAACATCAGCAAGCAGTTCCTAGTCATAAGGTCAGCAAAACTCATAATCTGGAACAACAATGTCTAAGGTTAGCTATCGACACTGTCACCCATTCTCTCAGTTCTTTCAATATTACTTCTATTCTTATCTGGAAAATTACAGCTGCAGTTATTTCATACTCTCACACAAAGCTCAAGTTATTCTTGACTACATGGTGGTTTTGCTTCGAGGTAATGGTGACTAAGTACACAAAATGGCTGTGGTTTTGTTAAATCAATTTTTGTCATAACATGGCTGACTTTAAAAAATAACTCTTTACATCAGCACCACCCACACAGGATCTGTTACATAGTATTGAACCATGATCTGCTATAGTTGAAATCCTGTCTTAATCTATTTACTGTATGGGGTGCGTCTTTTGGGGGGGACGGAAGGTTGTTTTTTGTTTTGTTTCATTTTTATTTTATTTGTTTTACTTTTATCACTCTAACAACAAAATATCCAACCAATGCTCTGGGCACCTCTTACAATCTTTTAAAGATGCACTAAAACCAATTATTTACTACTCAGGCAAACTCAAATTAGTTATAAATGGAAACAATGTGTTAATTATACACATCTCTACAAATTTGCATGTATAAATATCAAGTCTATAAGTACAAATGGCCCTTTGCGTGCAAGTATATGGCAGATATTTGGGGTGCCTCTGTTGGACCATAGTTGAAAATATGGCAGTAAATCTACATTTGTAATTATATGGCTATAGTATTGTGATGTATTGCATTTTTCCTCTTTTATTATCTGATATGCTTTGTGCTGGTTGCCAAGCAACAAAAAGTATGTTGCTGTCCATATACAATATTGGCTGGTATCCTTTACCATTCATTTACTTAAAATAGATATTTTTGGTTCAATAGGGCATTCATAGAAATTCAGTAAGCTTATAATAAACAGATCACTGTGTTCTTGAATCATTTGGAGATGACAGGGCTCAACCAGTTTTCCTGTAGAGGAAGAAGAATCAAATCATCTTTCTATAGGCACATGCTTCATTTGCCTCTGTTAATTCATCCTTTGTGCTTCCAGTAGGAAAAAGTCTCTTGATGTGCTTCTGTACTTCATTTCTTTCATATCCCCGATTAAGGCCCAATCCTACTGTCTGTTTATGAAGTCTCTCTGAAGCTAACGTTTGGGCCCTTAGTGGCTATTAACTCTCTGTCTTTTATTTCATAGTCTCAGACTATGGTGTCCAATCTTTTCCACAGTTTGAGTTCTCTTCACAAGTGTTTTGGAAAATCATTTTTCTCTTAGGGTATGTCTACACTACAGCACTAATTCGAACTAACTTAATTCGAATTAGTTAATTTGAACTAAGCTAATTCAAACTAGTGCATCTAGACCTAAAAACTAGTTTGAATTAGCATTTTGCTAATTTGAACTAGCATGTCCACATTGAGTGGACCCTGAACCGAGGTTAAGGATGGCTGGAAGCAGTGCAGGCAGGGCATCAGATTAGGACTCAGCGTGGAGCTGCTGTCTCAGGCTAGCCGAGGACTCTGCTTAAAGGGACCCGACCCCCACCCCGAACAGACAGTTCTCAGGGGTTCCCCGCTTGCAAAGTCCTGGCTTGGAGTGCCCTGAGTGCCCACACTCGTCACATCACAGCACTCGGCCATCAGCCCAGCTGCACTTGCCGCAGGCTGCCATCCGGGGGGGGGTGTGTCAATCGGGGGGCTGCAGGAGAGCTTCCACCCCGAGGAGCCCGCAGAGCCAGCCCAGTCCTCCCCGTCGGGGGCTCGTACCCCATTCCTCCCTCACCACTTCCACTTACCCCTCCCTAGCCCAACTTCCTGATGTACAAAATAAAGGACATGTGTGTTCAAAAATAGAAACTCTCTTTATTGAACAAAACTGGGAGAGACTGGGAAAAGGAGGTGGGAGAGGGGAAGAGAGAGGGTGGGAAAAGGGAGGGCAACTAAAATGATCAGGGTTTGGAACAGGTCCCATATGAAGAGAGGCTAAAGAGACTGGGACTTTTCAGCTTAGAAAAGAGGAGACTGAGGGGGGGATATGATAGAGGTCTATAAAAGCATGAGTGGTGTGGAGAGGGTGCATAAAGAAAAGTTCTTCATTAGTTCCCATAATAGAAGGACTAGAGGACACCAAATGAAATGAATGGGTAGCAGGCTTCAAACTAATAACAGAAAGTTGTTCTTCACAAAGCAAATAGTCAACCTGTGGAACTCCTTGCTGCAGGAGGCTATGAAGCCTAGAACTATAACAGAGTTTAAAGAGAAGTTAGATAAATTCATGGAGGTTGGGTCCATGGAGTGCTATTAGCCAGGGGGTAGAAATGGTATCCCTGGCCTCCATTTGTGGAAGGCTGGAGATGGATGGCACGAGACAAATGGCTTGGTCATTGTCTTCGGTCCATCCCCTCTGGGGTAGCTGGTGTTGGCCGCTGTCAGCAGACAGGCTACTGGGCTAGATGGACCTTTAGTCTGACCCAGTACGGACATTCTTATGTTTTTATGTTCTAAGCTCAGGGTCGGGGGTCTCAGTGGACCACCTTGATTTTCATGCAAACCTGCTCCTGGGTGGCCAGGCTAGAAGATATCCTGCCCTAGACAGCCACTTTCCTGTGCCTAGTGCAGTGGTCATGGACGTTGGAAGCTTCCCCCCAAACCTCGATGAGGTCCACAATCTCCGCACTAAACCAGGCGGGTGCCTGCCTCTCGCGGCCCCAGGCAGGCTCCTGGGAGCTGCCAGCCTTGTCCCGGGAAGAGACTGAGGGCTGGGTGGCAGCTGGTGGCTGGCTCGTGCCGTGCCAGGTGCAGGGAAAGCTGGGGAGGGCTAGCCTCCCACTGGTTCGAATTAAGTGGCTACACAGCCCTTAATTCGAACTACTTAATTCAAACTAGGCATTAGTCCTCATAGAATAAGGTTTACCTAGTTCGAATTAAGCGCTCCGCTAGTTCGAATTAAGTTTGAACTATTAAAGTTATTTCGAACTAACGTTTGTTAGTTCGAATTAACTTTGTAGTGTAGACATACCCCTATTCTGTTTGAGACTGAAGAAAGAAACTAATGATGATGAGACTAGTGACTTGCTCTTTCCTTCCAATGAGTTTGTTGCTAGAGAAGTCTGTGAGAGGTAGAGCTTCTTGATGATCAATTTTTTTGCTACTTGCAATTTTGCACGCAAACGTTTAACATTCCACCTCACTGGATTTTGCACAACCCAAACTCAAATCAGGAAAAGCAGTTTTTTAAAGTAATTTTGTTCAGATATTTGAATATCTATCTATCTATCTATATATATATATCTAGAAAATAATGAATGTATTAATATTTCCATAACCTAATGTAGCAGGGCTATTCAACTTTGGAAGCCTCGGCAGCCACAGGACATGCCGAGGGCCGCAACTTAAGTGTGGTTGCATATATATACAAATATACAAGCAAATATATGCAAATAGTTTTTCACACTGATGGGCATGAATACAAAGATTAAGTCAAGACTACACAACACGGAGGCCCCATTTAAGTCAGTTCTGATTATATTAATAAAATGCAATAGTTACCCAATTTCCACCTCTATTGATTTGCCATTGTGGAGTGTGTTCCCAGTGGAGGTCATGTTCAAAAGATCTCACCCACGGGCTGCATGTTGAGCCCTACGTAAACCCAAACCACACTGTGGGCTGCAAACAAATCGGCTGCAGGCCACACGCAGCCTGTAGGCCACGCTTTGAATAGCCCTGTAATATAATCAGTGGCTATGAATATAAGAGATTGGGATGCTACTGGTCACTCCTATGTCAATGGGGAAAAATAAAATCCGACTGCACTTCCTCCAAGAATTCAAAGTTTTAAAAATGGAATAAGGGACTCTTGCAGTCTTTGCCTAAAACTGGTACACAACAGAAATCCTTAGTCTTAGAAAACACAACTTAAATAGGATTAATGCTGTTGCCAGTGCTTGCTTCTAGAAAAAAAAGTGGAAGGGAAGAACCATGACCCCACCAATTCAACACTAGCTGGTAGAGCCTGCCAGCCACAGGAGAAAAGGAATATAGTACCGCTTATGCTTTCTGTATGAGGAAGGACTACTCATATGGACAGAGATGAGATGGCCAGGTCTGTAAATTGAAACAGTATCACATCAATTGAATGAGACCACATAGTTTATTAGTTCAAAGTCCTGTGCTAGCTATTTTTTTTAGCAAATCTATATAATAAGATTTAACAGAAATGTATATTAAATGAGAACTAAAATAGGTCTTCTGCTCACAAAAGAAGTATTCTAACAATAAAATTGTCTATATAGCTAAAGCTGAGATTAAAGAATAATCAGTGATGAAAGTATATAATTACTCTGTTCCCCAAAACAGGCATTGTTTGAACTGTAAGTGGGTAAACCTAGTACACATGAAGAGAATTGTTAATTTTTTGAAAAGCAATGCAGCATATTTTTTAATTTCCTTTTTGATAAAACAAAATGGTGTATGAAATTATAATGCAAAATGCTGTATCAGTTGCTTAAACTTTGTGTAATTTTGGATGTTAAAATCAGAATAATCTTAGTTAGTTTTCAGTTGATGTTTTGTTTATGTTCTCCCGGATGTAATACAAAGTGTATGGATCAACATTTTCTCCTCTGACAAACAATTATTTCAAAACTCATGCTGCAAGCAGAAATTAAAAATCTGTGTGGGGTTGTATGGAAATGTTGTCACTGATTTCTGTTTACAAGCACACTACCAGGGTCTACATTAAGAAATTAATGAGCAGCACATAGTGCACTTTAGAAATCATTTTCTCATGGGGAACTTTGAGCCACCCTATAGACAAACCTTGAGACTAGAAACAAAGTTTGAAATATGGATGTTTTTTAAAGTGAAGAACTTTTCTAAATTAGCCAGAATATTAGTTTTTGCTCTGAACATTCATAATTAAATTAGTTGCAAAACTAATTGACATTCACCACACAACTGTTTTGACACAGTAATGGATACAAGTTTGTGGAAGTGGACATAGAGTAGTGCTGGCTACTTATGCAGTGTAAAAGTTTTTTGGCCAGTGCAATACTATATCTCAGAAGACATTTCTGAGAGAATTTTGAAAATGAGATGAGTGACCTGCATCGCCATTTAAGAGATAATATATATTCTAGCTGCATAATATATATTCTAGCTGGTAGGGGACCATCCATTTTCATTCTTAGGCAGATCATGACTTTTCTTGGCTGAAACAGGAGTTAGTACTCTAACAAAATTAGATACTCCAAGCAGCACCACTGTTCTCATAAAGTCATATGTGAACTAATTATTACATTTAGGTACTCTGGGAAGTAGCTGTGAGACTATTACTTCAGGAAGGGAGCTGAACTGACTAAACTTCGAAGTTGCCAAGGTGATCCTGGAAGGGATTTTGGGAAGCCTGAGACCAAAGAGCAAATTAAAACACTGTTTTCTGTTCATTTACTATTTGTAAAAGACAATAAATCTACTTGAATAATTGGCTATTAGTCTGGGTGAGTGGGGAGGAGAACCCCCTCATAGCTGCATGTGGTTCCAGAAGTGGGATCTCACATATCCTTGAACTAGGAAGTGATCTGCTTGTTTGTGACAAAGTAGCAACAGCAGCAGAGAACTGAAATAAAGTGGCAACAAAAGAAGTAACAGCAGACTTAGGCTCTGCTCATGCTATGAATGGAAAATCAACAGAAACAACAGGAGGCCAAGTTTGCAGCAGCAACAGAAGAGTTAAGAACTCTACTTCCAACTGCAGATGTGGCTGCAGACATGATTAGCCCAAGAAATACCAGGCAATACAATCAGTGATGGGAACTCATGGTTGGCTGGCCCCAGGCCTGGAGAAGCTCAGACCACAAAATTATCTTCAGGTCTTCCTTTAAGTGTTAGTGAGGGTAAAGGCATTGGTCTAGGAGGATTTGACATGGATGTCCCAAATAGCACACTTTTTTTTTTTAACTAGTGATGTGCAGGTAACTTAATGAGTGGTAAACAGTGATCAGGAAAACTCCTATGTAGAAATGAAGATAGCTACTTTAGAATGATTAGGGAATACTCCTGGGACATGGATTCAGGTGGAACTGTTTCTCTCAGGGGCATGACAATCCAGAATTTGAGATGTTGCAGTGCAGTAGCTCTGCCCTGAGACCAGCTCAACGAGATCAGATTATATTGGAATAATTCCTAAAGATTCTACATAGTGGAGTACCAAGTTGGGCAAAATACTTTCAGCCAATTTCATTTGGAGAAGCTCTGAAGAAAACGAAAGGCCTTTTTTAGGCTGAAGGAGAAGAGTAACCAGCAACAAAATCAGGGGGCTGAATAAAAGATGATGCTTCAGGGGAGCTGTCAAGGGGAAAAACATGAGGCCAAAACCTGGGATGGGGGTACAGGAGCCACAAGGAGCTATGTGGCCCCATGGTTTAGCAGAAACATTAGGAGGGATAAATCAAGTGGCTCCATCACATGCTTCCAGTGTGACCAGCCCACACACATTAAATAGGCTTTTTGGGTTATGGCATGTGAGTACCTAGTCTCTTACCACATTGGGACAAGGTGTGGTGTGGGGTCCAGTCATTATTATGTGGACCCGGACAAGGGTAGCATTAGTTAGTTTGGAAGAAGAGTGGTTCTCCCAGTACATGTCTCATGTATCCATGGGGAAAGCCACATCTACAGCACGGCCAAAGTTAACCTGGAGATTCAAGGTCAGAGAGCTTTATTATATATCAAGGTAGAAAAGAATCTGCCTTGGTCAATAGTTCATAGAAGCAACTGAATGGGTTTGAGTCCCCATATAACATGGACTAGTAAGAGGAGTGGAAGTAAGAATAAAGAAAATAAAGGGGGCCTGAGAAGGAGATCAGGACCATCCCTAAGGACTAAGAAATGAACTTAGCAAGTATCAGCAAGCGTTAGAAGATGTATTCAGCTCGTGCAGAGGGAATTATCAAACATAATGGCTTTAGAAGAAGAGTTAGTGTGGGTTTGGGTGGAGATTGAGAAAGAGAAGGAACAATGCTTGATTCTGCAAAACGAATTGGCTCAGACCCAAATAGGGAAAAATATAAAGGAATGGAAACAGCAAAGACTGAAATGGGTTTCAAATTAAGCCAGCTACTGTGGGAACCAAGACAGATTCCCTGTCTGACAGAAGAGTACTGTGAGACCCAAACTGAGTCTCAAAACATATGAACCAGGCAAAATTTCCTATTAAACAAGCTAGCGTGGGGACTCATGGAATCATACCAATAAGAAATGGCCTGAGTGGACACAAGATGCTGATATGGGGCAGAAAATGACAAGCACCGGTCTTACTGAATGTGAGAAACTGAAGCATAAGAGAGAACATCTCCTGATACTTACTCTTCACTGTCCATGAACTCGAGACTCAAACATAATTATGTGCAAAGATTGAAAAGCCTATGAAGATAAGAAGCTCAAAGTCTGCATGGAGAAGGTCAGGCTGTATGTCAACTGTGCCCATTGAGTCTTATATTGTTGTATAAGACTTTAGGAAACTGTGACTACAGGTTTTGTTTTAGTGATTGCATTAAGAATTACAGGGCTGGGAAAACACCGAGGAAGCATTTATGTGTGATGCTGCAAGGGGTTTCTTTTGTGAAATGACTAGGGGGAATATTTTGATTGGTTTGAGGAAATGCTGGGAGTCCTGAAATGCTATGAACTGTGTCTTTGAAAAAAGAAAAAAAAATCCCCTAAGTAGGGAGAAGTTTATCATGGAAGCTGGTTCCTGCAAGCAGACTGAGCCTATCTCCCCTGTGTCTGAACAGGTAAGTCCAATGCAGCCAATTAAATAGACTGGGCTATACTTAGGACTATAAAAGGCTGCTAGAGGCCAGGTGTAGGTTGAGAATGATTGGACCAGGTTTGCCTGGGAAAGGGAAGCTAGAGCAGAGTGGCATTAATACATGTGGGGAGCTATTAGAACAAGCAGCCAGATGCTTAGCAAGGGAGTTAGCTGACTAGAAGTAGGAAGTTGCTAGGAGTAGTTTGCTGGTGAGCCCGGAGTCTGAGAACAAAGAGTGAGTTAAATGACTGTTTTCTGTTTGTTTACTCATGAAATAGAAGAAAACTGCTTGAAAGACATTGTGAGCACCACATACTTGGCTGGGAGTACATGGAGTTGGACAAGCCCTTCCTGGCTACATATCTCTTGATTATATATTTTATATACCAGGACATCAATTTGGATAGCTTTTCAAAAATATAAAAATAGAAGATCAACATACATGCCTGGAATTATTTATTATGAACCCGGTTAATTCAGCTTTTTAAATCCTACAATGTATCTAAAATTCAGTCACTGAATTGACCAGGTCTGAGTAGATTTCAGTAAAAACTGAAAGCAATCATTTCTCAGACAAAGAGCCTTCATGTGCATTTGCTGCATGTGTTCTCTTCTCTGAATAATCTGAATATCAATGTTTTGGAGAATAGCTTTGTTTAGATTTTGATAGGTGCTTTAGGGGGTTGGATATCTACATTCAATTGTCTTTGCTCTGAGTTTCTGAGGTGACTTTGCAGTTTGAGATTTTCAATTTTTCATAATCAAGGTATTTTCAGTAGTTGGTTCTGTGGCAGTTTCCTCATGGTTGATGTAAAATGATTTTACTCTCTAATTAAACCTCCTATCTGATATGGAATTTGGATCCATTGTTTAGAAGGTACTGTTTATCATTTACATAGTGTCTGACACCACTTTGCCATTCATACATCTCAACTTGATGATTTCTATTTAAAATCCTTTTTAGTAAAACACTCTATGTGTGTGTGAGCACGTGTCACAGTGCAGTTTATATCTGTGCACCACCACTTAAGACCTTGAGAATAGGGCTTAAGTGGGATTTAAATAAGTCACAGTCCTTGGTCCTCTTAATTGGAATGACTTGATGACCTGAACTATGTATTAGAGATCAATGTGAGTGTATAATAATAATATCTTAGCTCTCAGGTAAAAGCAATATACAGTAAAACTCCAATGGTCCAGCATCTGACGGTCCGGTACTCCTGATGGTCTGGCACCATCAGGAACCCGGAAGTGCTCCGGGCAGCTGGACCATTGGAGCTGCTCTGGCCCCAGCTTCCCCAATTCAGCTGCTGCTAAAACTGACCAGCACTGAATCCGGGAAGCAGGGGGCAGAACAGCTGGAGTGCTGCCAGGTAGGTCCAGCCCTCGGGGCTGTGGGACCAACCCAGCAGCACCCCAGCTGATCCCGGATTCAGCCGCTGCTGAAATTGACCAGCGTCTGACTCCAGGAAGCCCGAGACAGAGCTGCTCTGCCCCAGCTTCCTGGAATCAGCCGCTGGTCAGTTTCAGCAGCAGCTGACTTGGGTACACCTGGGACAGAGCAGCTGGGGTGCTGCTGGGTTGGTCCCCACAGTGCCGAGGTTTGGCGCTACCAGATCAACCCAGCAGCGCCCCAGCTGCTCTGTCCCAGGCGTCCCGATTCAGCCGCTGCTGAAACTGACCAGGGCTGACTCCAGAAAGCCCGGGGCAGAGCAGCTCTGCCTCTGGCTTTCTGGAGTCAGCCGCTGATCAGTATCAGAAGTGGCTGACTTGGGGACACCTGGGGCAGAGCAGCTGGGGTGCTGCTGGGTTGGTCCAGTAGCACCGAGGAGCGGCACTGCGGGACCAACCCGTCAGCACCACAGCTGCTCTGCCCCAGGTGTCCCCAAGAGCAGCTGGGGTGCTGACGGGTTGGTCTCACGGTGCCAAGGGTCGGCGCTACCGGACCAACCCAGCAGCACCCCAGCTGCTCTGCTGCAGGTGTCCCCGATTCAGCCGCTGCTGAAACTGACCAGCAGCGGCTGAATTGGGGACTCCTGGGGCAGAGCCGGACTATCAGAAGGGAGGGCTATGAAGGTGTCTGGGGAAGCATCCCCGCACCCCACCGCAGGCCCCTCATAGCCCCCCCTTCTGACAGTCCGGCATATCTGATAATCCGGCACCCCCTGGGTCCTAAAGGTGCCGGATTATCGGACGTTTACTGTATACTCATTTCAAGGTTCGTGTTTATTTTTCCACAGATTCCCAGCCCTACCCTCCTCCAATATACACCATTGGAAACCTACATATGATAAGATGACTTAATAAATATTATCTTGGGCATACAAATAATTAACAAATGTGACATTAACACACACACAATTCTAGGAATACAGACACTAGAACCAACAAATACTCCTGAAAAATATCCCTGTGCTCAGTGACATAATTGTTTGTTTAAAATGTGTTGATTTATAATGGCAGACTAAAAAAGAGTACTTCTTAACCCTAGCAGAGCTATTATTTCTTAATATAGAAGAGTATTTACTGAAAAATCCCTTTATATTTAAATAGTGATAGTCCTGTGAAGTTTACCTAACTTTAAGAGCTTTGAAGAGATTAGTCAGGGTGGAGGATGAGATGAAACTTCTGCAGCAGGTCATCCAGGGGGTCTAGACTTGCTGGGCCCCTGGGTAAGTCAGGGCCTCTGGATGGATCTGTGCTCCTAGAAGGGATGGAGCCTTGGAATGAAGAGGCCTAGAGTGCACCACACCATCCCTCTCCCATGTCAGCCCTCAGAGCACGGAACTCCATTGGTGATTTAAAGGGCCCAGGGCTTTGGCCACTGCTTCTGCTCCTACAAAAATGTCAGCGGTGCCCAGGAGCCCCAGGCCCGTTTTGAATCACCATGTCAAGGGGCAGCTGTTTCCTTTATTCTCAGTGTTGGTGGTCCTGGGGATATTTGTACTTCCAGCATTGATTACTAAAAGACTCAAGGCCATCTCTGACTAATAACTCCACTTTGAATGAGCTTGGAAGGCAGTGGGGATACAAAGGACCCAGAAAATCCACATGGGTGTTCAGAATGGCTGGAGTGACAATTCTCAGTCCCACCCCACCTTCTGGTTGCATTCCAGTCCTGAGTTTCCTCACTTTTTTGTTGAATTTCTCCCTGAATATATCAGGAACCTTTCCATTTGCGTTTTAAGCATGCTATAGAAATCAATACTGGAAATAGCATCCTTATGAAAGGTAAAATAGGTTTTACTTGAAGTCTCTAGAAAGGAAACATGTCAATTCTGAATCATAGACAGGCTTAATGTCATAGGAACTTAATACAAAAACTTTTAAAACTATAGTTTTAAAAACTGATAATTTGTTATACTGTAAATCATTGTATTTCCAATGAAGAAAAGCAATTGAAGAATGATATTACGAAAAACATCTAAATGTCTAAAAGCTAAATAACTGTCTTGAAGACAACCTAGTATTATGCATGTCACCAATATATTTACATCTGAAATATATAAAAGAGAGGTTGGTTTTAGCATATAAAATAAGCAAAGGAATTTGACACATTATGAATATATATTATATGCTCCATATTTGTGGGGTTAAAGATTGATCATTCAGGGGTATGTTTCTTTCTGTAGGCATGTAATCCTTTTTTTGTGTAGTTGGTCTCTTTCTCTAAATTAGTATAATTGTCTCTCATATACTTTTCTTTTATTCATGTGTGGCAAAAAGCAGAATTTTTGTCCTGTTGAAAATGATTTATCAAATATTTTTATAAGCCCAAATTTTCTTTGGGCCAGATTTTGACATCAGTTCTCGCCTTACTAAATAGTTGGACAGAATTTGGTGAATCTTGATACCAATATAAATGTCAGAGTATGGCCATTTGTGACATGCTACTAAATAACTAGGGTAATTATCTATTTAATTATTACCTCTCTATCTAGCTGTAGTGGTCAATTGTGGAAGAACTTTGTACGTGTTAATTTAGGGGTGGTGAAGCCTGCATTCTTTCCCCCCTTTTCCCTATATCCGATGAGCCAGAAGCAAGTCTTTGGGAACATACACCATTTAAGTTAAGCATTGTTGCCAGTATAACAAGAACAAGTATAAGATAAGGTTAAGAACGCATAAATAATTCTGTTTACCCTAAAGTACTGATCACATAAACAGGGCCAAAGGACAAGAAGAACCAGATCAGAACCAGATCGATAACTAACAGCTAAGTTTTACATCAGCACTAATGAGTAAGCCCTGGACATTTCCAAATGGCAGGAAAACTATATTTAAGGCTGCCTCAGAGCCTAGCAAATTGGGTTTCGCCGATGGGCTATGGATGCCAGCGCCTCGGAAACTGAGACAACCTCCCACTTTGTCTGCAGTCTACCCGGGGTCCCAGGCCTGCAGAAGGGACGTAAGATATGCCGCTTCTTTGTTATATTGTTCTTCCATTTATGGGGCACAGCTGTTAGCTGTCAAGAAATAAACTGTTTGTGCTTGACAGATACCTGTGTGGCGTCCTTGTACTTTGAGAACCCAGTGTTGGACCTGAGACTTACTCTGGCCGGCTACACTAGCCTATGTAATCCATTGTACAGAAGGCTGACTTTAGTTGGTGAAAAGTTCCATCAAAGATCTGACATTGTAACATTTAAATACAGAGTACTTTATAGGATATTGTCACTGATTCAGTATTGTAACTGATTCAGTATATTTCTGATGGCTTCAAATCTGGCCAAATAGTGATAATACCTTGTTACAACTGTTGGATGTTTGGTTGTCTGTGTGAAACAAATTTATTTCAGTCCATTTTCTGATGCCACCATTATAATTGGTACTGATTGGCACTGTCATTGGAAGCCTTAGCCAATTGGTCCAGGACTGAGGGGTCATTGAAGCACATTGATGACACGTTGCCATGGTGTTGACGCATCTTGATGGGACAATGTGTGAAACTTTGTATTCTCATGTCCTATGTTCTGTTTTTCTTAGGATATATAGAGTACTGCTACTTCCAGGGACGGATGAGGATTTTGCGGGGCCCAGGGCAGCACAATTTCGCGGGGACCCTCCCTTTGACATGGCCCATGCGCTGTGGCACCACAGTGTATGTGCGGGGCTTCTTGATGCGCGGGGCGCGGGGCGGCTGCCCCGCTTGCCCTGCCCTATATCCGCCACTGGCTACTTCTCCGTTTCTGATCAAATTGACAACTTTCACGAACAATCAATTCACTGTTTAAAAAGCACTTTTGAATATAATCTAATCCAAATCTGATAGCCCTTCAATATTTAGCTCATTTCTTTAGGGTCTTACTCAGTTGCTAATTAGTTCTTACTCAGGAAAACTTCCATTGATAAATGAGGTCCTTTTTTCAATTTCCAGTATATTCTTCCCATGTGTGAAATGCTAAAATCTTGAATTATTTTCCTGCCTGGATTCTTGCCTGAGTGAAAACTGGATAGGAACCTCACAATTTGTTCTAATATATTTATCATCATGAAGGCACATCTATGTACCATGGGCTGACTAAGCTAGAACTGAACATAGTGAAGGAAATGATACTGTTGGTGGTGGTACTCCTCCTTCTGTCTTGGCAGAAAACAGCACTGTTAATAACAGGTGGACTTTTGTGTTTAGCTTTGTCTCTTCAGCTGAAAATGAATGTTTCTGTTCATCTAGAAGACTCATTTCTATGCTGAGAGTACTCCACAAAGAAAGTTACAAGAAAAAAAATTAAAAATCACATTTGCACTGCTGTTCTATTTGTAGAGGATAGTGTGAACAGTGTCACCAAAGCAAAACAAAATGGCAAAGAAAAGAAAATAACAGATGGTAAAATTGGACTACTTTACTTTATTAGTAGCTACAGAAGTTATATCCTCTGGGCATCAGAAATAACCGATTCATTTATTAAAATCTTAATAAAGTTAAACATGGGTCCATAAATAATTAATAGAAAATATTTAAAAATTGTATCTATATATTTAGAAATGTTTTAGTATACCAAATAAAGAAAACACAATCTAAACAAAGAATAGGAATGATAAAATGAGGTCAAGACACATCCAGTAGAATAGACTATTAGTACATAACTGTATAAAACTTGATTGACTATAAATTCTATTTCAACGTAAAAATTCAAAGAAATACAGAATTCAGTAAAGATAAAAAATATTTTCCCTTTCTAGCAGGCTGTATTTTACAACTTTAAAGACAAACTAGAAAAGCTTAACTTTAATGTGATAATTTTGAAAGATAGAATGGGCACAGTGATTTTATTTAACCAGAATAATTCTTTCTGATAAACTGCATGGGGGAGAGGTGAAATATATTTGCATAAAATAATACTATGTTCTCTAATTCATGAGATGGTGCACCTTTTGAGGAAGACCAGCACCGATGTTAGTTCTCTGAAGACATCCTCGCAGTCAAAAAAAGCAAACAGGATGTTAGGGTACATCTACACTTGCTCCCTAGTTCGAGCTAGGGATGCAAATGTAGGCGACAGAAATTGCTAATGAAGCGGGGATTTAAACATCCCATGCTTGATTAGCAATTTTGGTCACCTATATTTGTATCCCTAGCTCGAACTAGGGAGCAAGTGTAGACGTACCCTTAAGAATCATTAAAAAAGGGATGGAGAAAAAGACAGAGACTTATTGCCTTTAAAAATCCATAGTATGCCCATATCTTTAATACTGCGTATTCATCTAAAAAAATATATACTGGCATTAGAAAAGGTTCAGAGAAGGACAACTAAAATGATTAGGGGTTAGGAATGGGTCCCCTATGAGAAGAGAATAAAGAGACTGGGACTTTTCAACTTGGAAAAGAGGAGACTAAGTGGGGATAGACAGAGGTCTATAAAATCATGAGTGGTGTGGAGAAAGTGAATAAGAGAAAGGCATCTACAGTACTTGTTCCCATAATATAAGAGCTAGGCACCACCAAATGAAATGAATGGGCAGAAGGTTTAAAACAAACACAAGGAAGTTCTTCTTCACACAGCACACAATCAAACTGTGGAACTCCTTGTCTAAGGAGGTTGTGAAGGCTAGGACTATAACTGGGTTTAAAAGAGAACTAGATAAATTCATGGAGGTTAAGTCCATTAATGGCTATTAACCGGTATGGGTAAGGAATGGTGTCCCTAGCCTCTGTTTGTCAGAGGGTGGAGATGGATGGCAGGAGAGAGATCGCTTGATCATTTCCTGTTCATTTCACTCCCTCTGCGGCACTTGGTGTTGGCCACTGTCCGCAGACAGGATACTGGACTGGATGGACCTTTGGTCTGACCCAGTATGGCCATTTTTATGTTCTTATGTTTTTGCTGTATGCATATATCCAGAGCTCGGCCGCCACGCTATCCAGCGATCTGCACATGCGCCTCTTCCGGATTGTAATCTACTCGCCATGGGCAAGTAGATTACATAGTTTGTCAAGTCCTGCATATATCTTAATGTTTGCCTTTTATTACCATGGCCAATTGACTCTATTCCCCAAATGTACTGTATATATTGGTGATTCCCCACCCTTCATGGCTGCGTCTAGACTGACATGATTTTCCGCAAATGCTTTTAAAGTTTTTCCATTAAAAGCATTTGCGGAAAAGAGCATCTAGATTGGCACGGATGCTTTTGTGCAAAAGCACTTTTTGAGGAAAAGCATCCATGCCCAACCTAGACGCGGTTTTGCGCAAGAAAGCCCCGATCACTATTTTCTCCCTCGGTGTTTTTTGCGCAAAACAGTCCTCCCCTGTCTACACTGGCCCTCTTGTGCAAATGTATTTGTATCCCTGAGTGGAAGCATCATAGTATTTGCACAAGAACACTGACAATCTTACATGAGATCGTCAGTGTTCTTGCGCAAATTCAAGCGGCCGGTGTAGACAGCTGGCAAGTTTTTCCGCAAAAGCCAATGCTTTTGCGGAAAAACTTGCCAGTCTAGACGCAGCTCATGTGTTTACTCTGAGCATGTGCACTTACTTCAGGTAGAGTTTGTTTCACTGTTTTGTTGATGGTTAGTTCATCAGATGGTCTCCTGCCTCATTCACTAGCATCATGACAACCCTCACATGGATAGCTCTGGAAGGAGCTCACATATATCTATTTCCTGGGTCCTGAAATAAGGAGTACACTAGTAATACAGTGAGTTTTTCAGCAGGGATTCCAATGAAGAGCTGGTGAGAAATCATGTTTGGAGTGGTAGGAAGAAATCTGTTCTTAATTCCTCAACCCTCTGCATAAGGGTGGTGTAGAGTGACAAGCCGTGAAGACAGCTAGCCCTTTTAATTTCAGGATTAGGCCTAGGAAGCAAAAGATAGGCATCTGATGATGACTAGGTTTTCTTTTTCCAATGCCTGGAAGACTGTGTCAGGGAGCTCCCAATCTTCAATCCTGGGGAGCCAATGTCAGGTGCTTCACAGGAAAGAACAGAACAGGTAATCTTCAAGAGATCCATCCTGTCATCCATTCCTAACTTCTGGAAGACAGAGGCTAGGGGGACACCAATACTGCCCATCCTCACTAATAACAACTGATGGACATATCCTCCTTGAATATATCTAGTTCTTTTGTGAACCCTGTAACAGTCTTAGTCTTCACAACATCCTATGGCAAAGAGTTCCACAGATTGACTATGAAATATGTGAAAAAATATTTCTTAATAATTCCCAACAGTCTGATTGCTTCTATGATGGCTGCTGCACGTTTAAGTGGATGTTTTCAAGAACTATCCACACTGACACCAAGATCTCTCTCTTTCTTGAATGCTAACACCTAATTTAGAACCCATTATTTGATATGACTAGTTAGTTGGGATTGTCTTTAATGTGCAATACTGTGCATTTATCAACACTGAATTTCATCTGCCATTTTGCTGTCCAGTCACCTAGTTTTAAGTCCTCCATGGTCTGTTTTGGATGTACGTATCTTGATTCGTTTTTTTATTATCTGTATCACCTAATTCCAGATCACCCATCTTCAGCATTTATGACATAATCAAGGGATATATTTATGTGAAAGAAAGATTGATTTTTGTTTATTATATACTGGATGTAATCCAGGATAAAGTTTTGTAAACAAACAGTTACAATCAAAATTATGACCATTGGTGCCACTGTGGGTATTTAAACTTATAGCTTTGTGTGTGTGTGTGTGTGTGTGTGTGTGTCATTTTTTTATCTCGCATTTCATAATGTCAGTTAGCATTCTCCTATCCTGGGTCAGAGAAACTTTGACAAAATGCAATATCAAAATATTCCATAGTTTGTGTCACCTCATTAGTTGTTTAGACTTTCTGGCTATGTCTTGCCTGCATCCCTCTGTCAAGAGAGGGTTGCAAAGCAAGCACATCGAAATTGCTAATGAAGCAGGGATTTAAATATCCTGTTCTTCATTAGCATAAACATGGCCACCGCTTTTTTTCTAAATGGAGTTTTTTTTAAGAAAAACTCCGGCAGTCTAGACTCAGATCTGTCGAAAATAAACCCTTTTTCAACAGATCCTGTATTCCTCAAAAAATGAGGTTTGCAGGAACTGTTGAAAAAGGGTTTATTTTCAACAGATCTGTGTCTAGACTGCTGTTTTTTTTTAAACTGTTTCGAAAAATACGACTGTCATGTTTATGTTAATGAAGTGCGAGATATTTAAATCCCTGCTTCATTAGCAATTTCAATGTGCCTAATATGCATCTCTCTGTCAACAGAGAGGTGTAGTCTAGACACACCCTCTGTTAGTTATTTTTCTTTCCAAAACTATCATCTGCTCCTATTGTCAGACCAAATCCTTGAATCACCGAATTTGTCTAAATGAGCTACTCAGGGCAGCAATCTTGTCTTCCCATATATTTGTTAAATGTCATATACACCTACAGTATGTCACAATATTATTAACAGAGAAGGAATTGATGATTGTTGGCTCTAGGTGAGCCCACACATCTCATGATTTGGATGGTTCATGGGTAGAAAAGAAGTCTCAATAGATGAGACGTGAAGGGCTACTATTTGGTGGTCTGCTTAGACACTAGACACTGTGTACCTTAACCAAAACACAGCCTGAGGATGTGCTCAGCATTCTCTCTGGCCTTGTGCTGCTTAAGTGGAAAAGATGACAGCATGCTTTAATGTTTTTTTTCAAAGCCCTCTTGCTCACACCCTGCAGGTTGTGTGAAGATAAATAACCCAAAGGAGATTTGGTTTTGGAGGTGGACAGAACTAGTACATAAACGCCTGTGTTCTGTGTAGACGGCTTTCAAGTCACATAAGTCTCCATGCTATGGCTGCATTTGTTACACAACTGGCCAAATAGTCTATTCTGTGAGAGACAATTCATATCGTCTTTATTCTGATGGAACAGTAGGGTAGGAATTCCTGAAGAGGTACCCAGGCCGCATAATTTTCTGGGCCATCAGCTGGACCTGCTGTAAAGAGGAAGGATGTTTCCTTATTTTATATGAAGTGTATCTGTCATGTCATCCAGATCTAATTTGTGGGTAAAAACACACTTCATCACAACTCTATTTATTTTATTTTTGAACTACAGTAGGGCAGTGAAATACCTTGATAACCATTTGTGTGATTTCTGAGTGTTTGGTACAATGTTTTGTTGTGTTTTATTTAAAATGGCAAATCTGAATGTTTTATTTCTCTTTTGTAGTCCGTCAGTATTATATTTTCTGGTAACGTTTTTTCTTTTAACATTTAACATATATTCTAGCCTGTTAAATATACATTTTTTGCCCCACTGGATTGGTGAAAAAAATTACAAGAACAAGAAAATCGTGAGATCAGATAATAACATACAAAATCCATGCTAGTTTTAGAAAAAAGAATAATACAGTAAATGTCATTTTATATATAAGATACACCTACAACCTAGAGTATTGTCTTCATTTTTTGTCTCAGTAAAGATTCAGTGGAACTGGGGGTGGAAGGGGAGTACACAGACATGCAACCGTACTGGATTTGTGATATGTAGAGAATTCCTTGGGAGAGGAGAGCAAAAAGATGAGGGCTATTTTATTTTGAAAGGAAAGCGGGCTAGGCAAAGCTTGTGTTACCATTTGGAGGAGAAATTAGAAATAGGTAAATTTGTGCTAATTGTGCTGCTTCTTATCCAGTCATGATCACAAGAATCAAACAATTGTAAAAGGCATCAGTGCATAAAGGACATAGTTTTTTATACATAATGCATTATTAATCTGTAGAATTCAATGCCACAATATACTGAGGACAAGAATGAAGTAAAACTGAAGAAAAGAATGAGTCGTAAGAATATTGGCAGTCCAAAATAAATACAGAAAATGTATATAGTGTAAAGTACACAATAATGTTGTCATAAAATTCATAAGCGCTGACTACTGGGTTGCGGAAGAAACTTGTTAATATGTATTTGATCACTATGGAATTTTGCACCTTCATGTCAAGAAGCTGGTATTCACAACTGTTGGAGATAGCATACCAGACAGATTGGACTGTTAATCAAATCTCCCATGGGAATTTTTGTGTTACTAAAACTTGTATTTGCATATATTATTCACCATAGCATATGGGTATATAAATACCTTGGTATTTACCAATAAATTTGTATATGAATGTATTGCACAAATCATTTTGACAGATTCATTTGATTTATATTTTGTTTATCCTTGGGTTTTTTTTAAGTTACATATTCCATGAATAAAATGAAGACACTGAAGATGACTCTCAAAACATGTTCCCTGAAAATGTCATCAGAAGTATAAACATTGTCACTCTATTGTACCAACATTCCTCTACAAAGCAAAGCAAATATATTGTGTTGATGTTAAAATTAAAATCCTGTCACTTTCTATAAATATTTCACAACACACACAACTTAGATAATCATTTCACATCCAAAAACAAAAAATGTTTCAGGGCATGGGCGGACAAAAATGGTGAGAGAGGTTGTTCATTTCAGTAATATATATGATCCTTTTGCTCTAGAAATCTGGGTAAAGTGAGGGAAGGTTCATTATTCTTATCAAGATAGAATTCCAAACTATCAAAACTGTTGAGGACAGAAGAGTAAATGGAGTGTTGGAAATAAAGCATAGAGATCATGAATACTACTTTACATGTTTTGAGGCACTTACCCAAATACTGTTTCCTAGCTGAAA
Source organism: Pelodiscus sinensis (assembly GCF_052426305.1). Taxonomy (NCBI): domain Eukaryota; kingdom Metazoa; phylum Chordata; order Testudines; family Trionychidae; genus Pelodiscus; species Pelodiscus sinensis. Next base: position 42,114,067 of record NC_143054.1, on the reverse strand, counting down.
AAAGAAAAATTTGTAGCTCTGCTTCCATTTAAAATGCTCCAGAAGTCTGATGATGAAGGAATGCCTAATATAGTGAATGCCAGTGGGAAGGGGGAAGATAAAATAAAAAAAGAACAAGTTAGAAAAGTTAGATACCTGCAAGTCACCAGGGCCTGATGAAATGCATCCTAGAATACTCAAGCAGCCGATAAAGGGGTTATCTGAGCTTTTAGCTATCATCTTTGAAAAATTATGGAAGACAGGAGAAATCCCAGAAGACTTGAAAAGGGCAAATATAGTGCCCATCTATAAAAAGGAAAATAAGAACAACCCAGGAAACTACAGACCAGTCTGTGCTGGGTGGGTGCATAACTGTCTGGATAACCATTCTCAGAGATTAGTTATTAACGGTTCACAATCCTGCTGGAACAGCATAAGTTTCTACAGGGGTCTATTTTGGGACTGGTTCTGTTCAATAACTTCATCGATTTAGATATTGGGACAGAGTTCTGTAGCTGTGGTCAGGGGAGTGGGGACAGAGTTCTGTAGCTGGGTTTAGGAGAGTGGGGTCTGGGGAGAGGGAAGTGGGGACAGAGGACAGGGTGCCAGTGGCAGCAGAGAGTCCCCTGCATCTGCCTCCTCTGATGCTTCCCCCCTGCCCCAAAGTGAAGCAGGGAAACCCCGCGCGTGCCTGCCCCTGGGCCAAACCCCCCTTCCACAGTGCAGCCCAGCCCATCTCTCCCTTCCTGTCTCCTCCAGCAGCGTGGCCAACCCCCGCGGCCAAACCCTCCTCCCATGGCACGGCATGGCCAACCCCTCCCACAGCATGGCCAACCCCTGCGTGTGCCTACCCCAGGGCCAAACCCCCCTTCCGCGTCGTGGCGTGGCCCAGCCCGGGCCAGCCAACTCCCTCCTCTCCAACAGCACAGCCAAACCCCAGGGCTGACCCCTGCTCCCGCGGCACCGGGAAACCCCTACGCTCAACTCACCCCTCCGGCGCCGGTGACGCAGGGAAGCCTCCGCACTCCTCCTTCAGGGCTGATGCCCCCTCCCCCAGCACACAACAGAGCTGTGGGAGGAGAGCAGCCCGTGCACTTCCGGAACCCCCGGAAGTGACATGGGCTTCAGAAAGGACTTCCGTCCACCCTGCGGGAAGCCAGCACTGCACTAGAGGTAGGTAGTGGGGATTCTCGGGGGTGGGGGAAAATAGGGGGTGGGTTGCCCGAACGCCTCGCAATCGACTAGTCGAGGCCTCGCGATCGACCAGTCGATCGTGATTGACCGGTTGGTGACCACGGGTATAGAGAGTATGCTTATTAAGTATGGAGATGATACTAAGCTGGGAGATTTGCTATTGCTTTGGAGGATAGGGTCATAATTCAAAATGATCTGGACAAACTGTAGAAATGGTCTGAGGTAAATAGGATGAAGTTAATAAGTATGAATGTAAAGTGCTTCACTTAGGAAGGAACAATCATTATCACACATACAGAATGGAAAGCGATTGTCTAGGAAGTAGTACTGCAGAAAGGAGTTTAGGGGTCATAGTGGGCCACAAGCTAAATATAGGACAATAGTGTGATGCTGTTGCAAAAAAAGCGAATATGATTCAGAGATGCATTAACGAGGTGTTGTGAACAAAACATGAGAAGTCATTCTTCCACTCTAGTCTGAACTGATTAGGCCTCAGTTAGTGTATTGTGTCCAGTTCTGGGCACTACATTTCAAGAAAGATGTGGAGAAATTGGAGAAAGTCCAGTGGAGAGCAACAAGAATGATTAAAGGTCTAGAGAACATGACCTGGCAAGGAAGACTGAAAGAACTGGGCTTGTCTAGTTTGGAAAGGAGAAGATTGAGAGGAGACATAATAGCAGTTTTCAGGTATCTAAAAGGGTGTCACAAGGAGGATAGAGAAAAATTGTTCTCCTTAGCCTCTGAGGATAGGATAAGAAGCAATGGTCTTAAACTGCAGCAAGGGAGGTTTAGGCTGGACATTTGGAAAAACTTCTTAATTGTCAGGATGGTTAAATACTGGAATAAGTTGACTAGAGAGCTTGTGGAATTTCTATCTATGGAGATATTTAAGAGCAGGTTAGATACACATCTGTCAGGGATGGTCTAGATTGTAATGGGTCCTGCCATGAGGCCAGGGGACTGGACTCGATGACCTCTCGAGGTCCCTTCCAGTTCTAGTGTTCTATGATTCTATGAACAGAAAAAAACACATCAAAACAATGAAATCACACCTCTACCACATCTTGAAAAATAGATATAGAACAGGTATATAACTATTTTTCCTTTGAATCCTTGTACATGTCCATTTCACTGTAGATGATTCTCAAGCAGAGTACCTGAGGAGGGTATCAGAGCCTAAAGCACTACACTTCCAAACTCTGTATAATAGATGAACTCAAGTTCATCTAAAGACCACAGAGCAGCCCAGCAAATGCCAGTAATGGGAAAAAATGATCTGGGAAAGCTGGTCTTCAAAATGTTGTGTGTGTTTCTATTTCACAACCCACACTTCTTCCCCTATACATCAGAATCACTCAACATTATGGCTTTTGGTGTGATTGGGATAGGGAGATGGTTGGGGCCCTCTTCTTTATGTTATCAGCTAGAAGTATGAGGCTGCTGCCATGCCCCATTTGGCACTCCTATTTGAATATATTTTCCACCCTCAGGGCATTGGCATGCAGATGTCTAAAGTGGATTGGTTATGTCTATGTTACTACAGTTACAGAACAGGTATTTAACTCCACACTCGCACTCACACTCTCTCTCTCTGAGTATGCACACAGTGCTTTTGTTTGGATACTTGGATGCCAGTCTCATAGATACCAGCATGGTAGGTGCTCCTGTTCTAAGTTTCCTTCAGTGTCTGTGGGGAGAAAACAACTACAATTAAAATAAAAAGAACGTAGTTTTGCTTGGAGTGGTAATTTTACAGCTCAGGTAAATTCCACCTCAAATAATATATTTAAATATATAAAATATTGCTTATTTTGGAACATTATATTTATTTTGGTTTTGTTTTATAAAATTCAGTTCTCAAACCTGTGCAGCATAATTGGCAATGCTGCATTAACTACAAAAATTTGCTTTCACGAGACTGTCTCATCCCCTTTCTTTTTTTTTCTACAGCCATTAATCATAATTTTCTTATTATTTACATAAAATCTTTGCTAGGGAAAAAACCATTCAAATTCTTTCAGGATTTGGAGCATAGAAAGGAAACAAAGTTGTTTTTTTTTAACCAAAGTCAACCTCGCACTATTGGTACTCTTCCGTTGTTCTCTCTCTTTTCCTATGTTTGAAATCCTGTAATTTGTCACTAAGGGGGAGCGAGTGGCTTTTTCTTGAAGCCAATTTGAATATATCTATATGAGAACACAGTTACAAGCTAGAGCTGATAGCATCTTCACAGAGAGAGAGAGAGAGAGAGAGAGACTTTAACATATCCTTGCCTATAAGGCATTCATACCTGCCACGTCCGTTGACTTAATTTCAGCTGCTCAGAGGCATTACTCCTATATAGAAAATCTTGACCTAAAATATATGCTAAGTGTGGGACTAAAAAATTCTGTTGTTTCAGGGCAATAATATTTCAGAAAGCAATCAGAGTTTCAAATTGGTTATTTTGCTTATTTTAAATATTTAATATAACTAGAGGCATTTGACGTCATTATTTGGAAATAATGTATGATGTGTACTGATCCAAAATGGATGTGAGCACTTGCAACTTGAGTTATTGATTATACTATTTGAGACTTAATTTTTGTAAAAAAATTGCCATACAGCTAGCTGCTTGACTTTTATTTTTTTATAAGTGGATAGCCCTGAATAATGAACTCAATAAAATATCAATGCACATATTAAAGGAAATTATAAGCAGTTATTAATATAGGATATTGATGAATATAGAGTCTTAATAAAGTCTCAATTGCAAAAACATTGAAGACAAAATTTTCAATCACTAAAATCATCAATGTCAAATTTGATACATAAAGTAACCAAATAGGCCAAAATACTTCACTGAGTCATAAAAAGATATATTTAGTACAAAGAGAAGATGTAGTGAGAATAAGCTCAGAGTATTGGACAAGATTTGCAGCTTTACAGGAGTGGTGTGTGTGTATCTGTGTGTGTATGTATGTATGTGTAATCAAAGACCACATAAGTTCACATACTAATACTGCAGCAAGCCAACCTGTTTAGCACTAAGCTTGAATAATACCATTTTCCATTCAAAGGATTCCAGAATATATATTAATGTTTTCCTAATTCAAATGGATTGATTGGAGGTCAAGATGCAGGATTAGTAGTCACGAGACCTGGATTCTATTACTTGCTTTGTTATAACCTTATAAAGAACTCTAATAGATTAGTAAGACATGATTTCCCTTTACAGAAACCATGTTGACTTTTGTCCAACAAATTATGTTCTTCTACGTGCCTCTCAATTTTATTCTTTACTATTGTTTCGACTAATTTGCCCGGTACTGAAGTTAGACTTACTGGTCTGTAATTGCCAGGATCTAGAGCCCTTTTAAAATATTGGTGTCACGTTGGCTACCTTCCAGTCATTAGGTATGGAAGCCTATTTAAAGGATAGGATACAAACCACAGATAACAGTTCAGCAATTTCCCATTTGAGTTCTTTTAGAATCCTTGGATGAATAACATCCGGTCCCGGAGATTTATTAACATTAAGTTTTTCTATTTGTTCCAAAACCTCCTCTAATGACACTTCAATCTGGGACAGTTCTTCAGATTCATCACCCACAAAGGACGGTACAGATTTGGGCATCTCCCTAATGTCCTCAGCCATGAAGACTGAAGCAAAGAAATTATTTAGTTTATCCGCAATGGCTTTATTGTCCTTGATTGCTCCTTTTATATCTCGATCGTCTAGGGGACCCACAGGTTTTTTAGCAGGCTTTCTGCTTCTAATGTACTTAAAAACATTTTGTGTTTTCTTTTTGAGTTTTTGGCTAACTATTCCTCAAAAACAGATAAATCAAACAGCTATGCAAGCAGGCTAACAGATGACACAAAGATAAAGATGCTAATAGATTTGGTCTTTAACTGGTATGAAAAAATTTTACTACAACTCTTGATACTTGTGTAATAGGATCACGATGAGATAGTAGATGTGAAGGCATTTACTCCTCATCTCCCAGATTATACAGGCCAGATTCAAAGATGATATACTTAGTGATGTAAACTACACTTAGGGTAGTTTACCATCTGAAATGTGAAATGGCCAAATTGTGTTTGGCTAAAAAACTCACAGAAATCTATAAGAAGATATAAAACAAAACAAAACTTATTTTCTTTTGTAACCCCTTTTTGGTTGGAATATAAATTACTTTTGTGTATGAAGTGCATATTATAATTTGTCAGCTTTGCATGTGTAAAACTCCTTGTTTTGTTAACTTTGGGGCATGTATCCAATAATATGAAAAAAAAACCAAACAAACCCCTTTTGTTCTTTAGATTCCATTAATAATGACAAGAGAAATGGCATTGTTGGGTGCCAATTGTACCTTTTGAAAAGTCTCCCTTTCAGTCTCCTCTTTCATTAATTAACAAAAAGTGCTTTGATATGAGAGGGAAGGTATTGAGATGTTTTATAGCATTTTATGTTAAAAGGAGTTCTTTAACCCCATCTCAAAGCCAGAGAAAAGGAGAATTTGTAAGAAATAGTGACAAACTCCCCATCTCCCCAAAGTAATCTCTGGTCCCCTTTGATATTATATGCTTAAAGGATTTAAGACAAAATTATGTACTGACCACTTGACTGTGGATTGTTTAGGATTAGAAAAAATACCTATCCTATGTGTGTACTTTTCTGTAGAAATTTATTTTGATATTGAATAATTAAGTTCTAATATAAATAACAAATGCATCCACTTTGATTATTTTGTTTGCTTCAATCAGTTTTGCAAAAAAATTCCCAGTAATCTTGCTGAAATACATAGGTGATAATTAGTTTTCATGGATGAGAGAAGCACATCATACATTTAACAATAATGTAATAACTAATCCTTTTTTTTTCATGTATGTTTCCCTGTGTGGAAGACTTAAAAGCTAATGTCATGTTTATCATTAATTGATTGAAGGTTCAGAATGGAATAGGTTTGATCGAAAGATTGAGCAGGGAACGAGGATGGAAATTATTCACAATGTGTGTGATAGTGGTTAATCAGACACTAGCAACTGACTTTGGGCAGATAATTCCTAGTTAAGGGTGAGTTCTTGTAGACGATTCCCCCTAGGTGTTCTTACAAGGTGAGAACTGATGTCAATACTTGACTGGTAGTGCATATTTGTTAATTAACTTGAAACCCTCAAATTCTAATCCATGTAAGGGAAATGCCAGGCTCACATTCATTTTATGCATAAAACAGTACAAGAGAGAACTTTCTTAGTTATTACCATTTTAGATAATGGTTGTCGCTTAATGGCAATCCTGATATTAACAACTTTTGCCTAATAGCAATGTTTTGCCACGAACTAATCCCATCCCACTGATTTTTCAGTATTACTGGGATACAGATATTGGCAACAAATATTCCACTTAGTAACTTCTGTTATAAGAAAGGCCCTGGCTGCAGCCTAGTTTCTTGCACAAACACAAGGAAGGAAGCCCAGAGGCATGTCTTCCAGCCGTGCAAACTTTCCAGTCTTCAGCCCCACTTTCCTGAGGCTAAGGGGACTTGCTGCCTGCCTAGGAGATAGTGGGATAAGGTGCCTATGGGGCTCTAGAACAAATTCTGACATTGGAAATAGGGAAACAATTGGGGAAAGAGGGGAAGGATGCTGGGACTGTAGAACAGTCTATAATCATGTAACATAACTGACAAATTATGTTTCCTACAAAAAAAAAAAGTGAAGACGGAAGAAGTCAAATGATGGATAAGTCAACTTTGTGCCACTGCAGGATAGTTGTTTATAAGTCTTATTAGTCCTTAATTAATATTTTGTCCAAACTTCAAATATTTGGGCTTTTTCTACTCTCTATGGCATAAAACTGCAAAATATTTCATTAATTACATTTAGCACCAGAATCCTGCTGCTGGAATCTATCAAGGATACCTGTAAGATAAATATGTGGAAGTTGGATGTTTGTGTCAAAGACACAAGATCATTGTAAACTCCATCAATATATAGAATGGACATATGTCAGGCTTATACTTCCATCTGAGATACATAGAGACTCCTGATTCCATTAGCACAACAAGGGTGTTTGTTGTGTGTGTGTGTGTGTTTTAAGTGATTTTAAAATAAAGGCACAAGACTAGACTCCAGGATATTTGGATTCTGTGGCTGAATTTTGTCATTTTCAAACCTGTAAGAGTGAAATCCTAGCCCCAATGAAATCAGTAATAAAATTCCTACTGATTTCAATGTGGCCATGGTTTTATACTAACACTTTGTTTATAGTAGGAAGTGTTTGTCAAATAGGGAAAAAGTTCTTGTGTTATTGTGGCTAGTTCTCTGAAAACGTCCACACAGTGTGCCACGGTGGTCAAAAAGGCAAATAGAATGTTAGGAATGATTAAGAAAGGGATAGAAAACAAGACAGAATATCTTACTGCCCCTGTATAAACTATAACTATAGTACGCCCACATCTTGAGTACTCTGTACAAATGTGGTCTCCTCATCTCAAAAAAAGATATTTTGGCTTTGGAAAAGATTCAGAAAAGGGCAACTAAAATGATCAGGGGTTTGGAATGGGTCCCATATGAGGAGAGGTTAAAGCGACTGGGACTTTTCAGTTTGGAAAAGAGGAGACCGAGGGGGGATATGATAGAGGTCTATAAAATCATGAGTGGTGTGGAGAGGGTGAATAAAGAAAAGTTATTCATTAGTTCCCATTATATAAGGACTAGCGGACACCAAATGAAATTAATGGGTAGCAGGTTTAAAACTAATAAAAGAAAGTTCTTCACACAGCACATAGTCAACCTGTAGAACTCCTTGCCGGAGGAGGCTGTGAAGGCTAGAACTATAACAGAGTTTAACAGAGAGAAGCTAGATAAATTCATAGAGGTTAGGTCCGTAAAAGGCTATTAGCCATGGGGTAGGAATGGTGTCCCTGGCCTCTGTTTTTCAGAGGCTGGAGACGGATGGCACGAGACAAATCGCTTGATCATTGTCTTCAGTCCATCCCCTCTGGGGCACCTGGTATTGGCCACCGTCGGCAGACAGGCTACTGGGCTAAATGGACCTTTAGTCTGACCCAATATGGCCATTCTTATATTCTTATGTTCTTAATAGTTTATACCAGTTGCCCAAATAAAATAAGATATATAGTAAAATCTATCTTATCTGATACCTAATTAACCAGATAGCTCAACCAACTATCCCAACTCCCTCAATCTCTCCTCATAAGTCATGTGCCTCAATCCCCTGATCATTCTGGTTGTCTTTCATTCGACTTTCTCCAATGCATCAACATTCTTTCTGTGAAAGTGGGGGGGAGGATGAATTGAATGCAAGACTCCTGATGTGGTCTCACAAGTGCCAAATAAAGGGGAATAATCACTTCCCTAGGGGAAGCATCTTTCGAAAGAGGCTCTTTCGAAAGAGCGCGTCTAGACTACAATGCGAGGATCGAAAGATCGATCCACTATTTCGAAAAAGAGCGTCCAGACTGCCGGACGCTCTTTCAAAATTGAAAGCCACCCGGAACTGCTTCTGCCAGGGCATGGGGGCAGCATTTCCTTCCGGGTGCTGCCTGCCTGCCCTTTGCAGAGACGCGTGGTGAGAGGGACACTCCTGAACACCCGTTGCTCTGCTCCTGCAGCTGCCTTTGCTGTCCCTTGAGGAATTTGGCAAGGCATCGCAGTGCTGCTTTGGAGTGCTCAGCTTCCTGGGACACCCCAGCAGCTTTTTTCTTGTGAGGTTTTTCTGCTTGCAGACCCTTATTTGTGGCATGGAGCCAGAGCTGCCCCTGGGCAGGCGAGGGCCCCACACCACCATACTGCAGCTGTTGCTGCATCTTCGTGAGACAATCATGAGGCTCCTTCCCGAGCTGGACCCAGACCAGAGGGACGAGGGGTTCCCCCGTCCGGCAGCCACACTGCCCTTGCCTCCGAACTTTTTCGTTGACAGGCGTGTTTGGAGGTTTGACACCAGCTCTGACTGGTGGGACCGGCTCGTGATGGAGATCTGGGATGACCAAGACTGGCTACGGAACTTCCGCATGAGAAAGACCACTTTCCAGGAGCTGTGTACCTGGCTCGCCCCTGCTCTGCAACGGCAAGACACCCACCTGCGGCCCGCCATCCCCCTGGAAAAGAGGGTCGCCATTGCCCTCTGGAAGCTGGCAATCCCCGACAGCTACCGCTCCATGGGACACCAATTTGGAGTGGGGAGATCTACTGTCGGGGCCGTCTTGATGGAAGTAAGTCATTGTCTGGGGACAGTCACAGTTTGGGGTGGGGGGAAGGGAGACTGTCAGGAAGGGCCAAGTCGAGTGGGAGTGGGAGGGAGCTCCTCCACTCACCCTGAATTGGGGGTGGGGGTTCTGAGCAGGGGATTCCGGGGCTGTTTGTTTGAGAGGGAAGGTGGGCGGTGGGTTCTTCTCCTAAGACATAAGGCACCCCTTCTAACACTTTGTTGTCTGTCTCGTTCTGCAGGTGGTGAGGGCCATCAATTCGGAGCTGCTCAACAGGCTCATCTGTCTACCGGATCTGGACAGCGTCATGGCCGGCTTTGCTGCCCTCGGCTTCCCCAATTGCGGAGGAGCACTCGATGGGACACACATTGCCATCCGTGCACCGCCCCATCGAGCAGCCCAATTCATAAACAGAAAGGGCTACTTTTCTATGGTCCTCCAGGCCCTGGTCGACCATCGTGGACAGTTTTCGGACATTTGTGTTGGGTGGTCAGGGCGGGCACACGATGCCCGCATCTTCAGGAACTCGTACCTGTACCGGAGGCTTCAGGCAGGAACTTTTTTCCCCCATCGCCAGTTTGCGGTTGGGGATGTGCACATGCCGGTGTGCATAGTGGCTGATGCCGCCTATCCCCTGATGCCGTGGCTGATGAAGCCCTACACCGGCCAGCTGGATGCGAGCAAGGAGCAGTTTAATGCTCGCCTTAACCGGGCTCGCAACCAGGTGGAATGTGCGTTTGGCCGTTTAAAGGGCAGATTCCGGTGCTTGCTCACACGCCTCGACATGGGGGAGACCAACATCCCCGAGGTGGTGGCCGCGTGTTGCGTCCTCCATAACCTCGTGGAGAGGAAAGGGGAGGCCTTCCTACCAGGGTGGGGGAGAGCTGCTGATGCCCAGGAGAGGCTCTTTGCCCAGCCCCGGACAGCTGCCATCCGCCAGGCTCACCGGTCTGCAGTTGGCATCCAGGAGGCCCTCCGGGACCAATTCTCCAGTGGAGGCCACTGAGTGCACTGAGGGGCTTCTGCCTGGGGACTGGGCCCTGGCCCCCAATAGAAGCTTCCCTCCACAACCCATCTCCTGACCCAGTTTGGACACATCACTTACACCAGGGTGTGTTTCAAAATAAAATGTTCTCTTTACTTATTTATAATTTTGTACATATAATCAAACAATGTGGCAAAATAACAAAAATTTTCTTCATTTTTGTTGTTGCCAAACTATATACAATAAACAAACAGTGCCTTTAACCCTTTGTTTGTGCTTTAACTGGGGTGATGGGGGTGATTGAAACCTGGAGGGGGGAAGGGGCCTGGAAACCTGGAGGGGGGAAGGGGATCAGGTTGAACGGGGCTTGGCAGATTTCCCTTTCCTGGCTGGGCCTCGTGTTTGGGGTGCTCCCCGGCTACGGGATCGGGTGATGCACCTGTCGGTTGGCTGGCTGCTGGGGGGCTCTTGGGACGTGGAAGCCTGGGGGAGAGGAGGGCCAGGGGGAGAGAGGGGCTGGGGAGCTGGGGGGGCTGGGTGAGAGGGAGGTCCAAGGGGGGAAAGGGCTGCTGTTGTGGAAGGGGGGTTTGGTGGGGTGGGGTCATGGGTTGCTGGAGGAGCAGGACCAGGCACAGCAGCAGGCAAGCCGCTGACCTCCCTCAGGGTGGCGTACAGCACCGTGCGCTGCAGGACCAGCTCATTCATGAGCCGATCACGCCACCGCTCCTCTGCCTCCGCCCTCTGTAGCAGGATGGCGTTCTGCTCCTGCACAGCCTCGACGTGCTGCCGGAGGATGTAGGCGTAGACACGCCTGTGTCTGCGGCTCCCATGTCTCCGAGGTGGAGATGGAGATGGAGGTGGGGCTGGGGTGCTGCGGCCCTCTTCCACGGCTGGTCCGGCTGTGGAGGAAAAGAAGAAGACACAATCAGTCCTATAAACTGGACTCTGTAGCACTTACAATACTAACAGGATGGTTTATTAGGGGATGAGCTTTCCAGGGCCAGACCCACTTCCTCAGATCAGAGTAACACGGCTACATTTCTATCACAATCAGTCATGTGTGCAACAGCTGTCCAAAAGGGCATGCCCTCTCCCTTGAGACAGGGGAAGCAGACATTCTGAAGGTCACACTGTGTGTGTGTGTGTGTGTGTGACCTGGGCATCAGCATGAGCATGATAGGTTTCCCTTGTGCATCACCCACTGTGCACCCACCCACCTACCTCCCCCCCCCGGGTGTGACACAAACTCACTGTACTCACCTGCTGCTTCCTCTCCCGCGCCAGATGACGCCTGGGAGGCCTCAGAGGTCTGGGTGACTGGCTCCAGGGTGAGGGTCGCCGTCTCCTCGGTGTCCTCCTCCTCTGGGCCCATGTCCCCGTCTCCAGACTGCTGTAGCTCCCGCTCTGGAGCGTCCACCACGGGGTCTGCCAGTCCGGACTGCACGAACCGCCGTGGTGTGCGTGCTTCTGCACTGCCACCCAGGATCTGGTCCAGCTCGGGGTAGTAGGGGCAGTAGTGGGGGGCTGCCCCAGAACGGGAGCTCTCCTCCCTGGCTTTGGCGTAGCCCTGCCACAGCTCTTTTACCTTTGAGCGCACCTGGTCCTGGGTGCGGGGGTAGTGGCCCTTCTGGGCCAGGGCTTCAGCCATGCGGCCGTAAGTTTCGGCATTTCGCCGCCGGCTTTTGAGGGCCTGTAAGGCCTCCTCCTCTCCCCACAGCTCCAGCAGGCTCTTTATCTCTGCGCCGGACCAGGATGGTGCCCGGCGCTTGGAGCCCTTGGCTGGGTCCCCAGAAGGCTCGGAGGAAGGGCCAGGACGCTCTTGGGGCTGTGACATGCTGCAGCAAGGTCGCCGTGTGCTCTGGCTCCTTGTCTGCAACAAGTGGCTGTGAGGGTGCGCCTGTCCCTTTAAGGAATGGCTGCAGCCAGGAACCACAGACGTGCAACCCATGGCCCAGATTGTCCACCAGGGCTTCTTCCTGGAGGCCAATAATTTCGAAAGAAAGGGCTCCCCCCGTCCAGACTCACGTTCTTTCGACGGATCTCCCTCGAAAAAGGCGTTCTTCCTCGTGAAACGAGGTTTACCGCCGTCGAAAGAAAAGCCGCGTTCTTTCGATTTAATTTCGAAAGAACGCGGCTTGAGTCTGGACGCAGGGGAAGTTCTTTCGAAAAAAGGCTACTTTTTTCGAAAGAACCCCTGAGTGTGGACACAGCCTAGGTCTGCTGGCAATGCTCCTCCTAATGCAACCCAATATGCCATTAGCCTTTTTGGCTACAAGGACCCACTGTTGGCTCATATCCAGCTTCTCATCCACTGTAATCCCCAAGTCCTTTTCTGCAGAACTGCTGCTTAGCCATTCAGTTCCTAGCCTGTTGCAGTGCATGGGATTCTTCTGTCCCGATTAAAGGACTCTGCACTTGTCCTTGTTGAACCTCATAAATTTCTTTTGGCCCAATCTTCCAGCTTGTCTAGGTCATTCTGGATCCTATCCCTACCCTCCAGTATCATATGGATGTATGCCAGGTACTGCCCACATTTCTATGCCATGTCATAAATAACCTAATATATAGAAAACTTTTACCTGTATATATCTAAGTGTATCAAGAAATCAATCACCCTGCAGCGGTATGGTACTACTTCTGAATTCGTGGGTACTTGTATACTATATTATACTTCATTTTATTGTATTCTAATGCTTTGAAATTTGGTATTCCATTGTTAAAATATGATTCCCAGTTAATCAAATATTCTGGCTAACTGAAACTCCCTGTTCCCCCAACATGCTGGATAACATAGCTTTATTGTACTGGCAAGCTTGCTTTTCTGCTGATATGTTTGGCTATATCTACATTACAGAGTTGTTTTCCCCCAGAAAAACAGCTGCTTTTCCGAAAAAAACTTCAATCACATTTTTTCTGGAAAAAAATAAAAACAACAGAGGGTTTTTTCCAACATTATTAAACCTCTTTCTATGAGGAAGAAGAGGGAAGAGGGAGTTCTTTCGGAAGAAGAAGAAAGAGGAAAAAGCACAGGTGCTCTGGGGCTCACTCCATCCATAGTAATCACAGCTTTAAATGTGAAATAGTGTCCATTCAGTGTGGACGCAATCTTTCAAAATAGGAGATCACTTTTTCAATGCACTTTGGCAGTGTGGATGCTTTCTTTTGGAAGAAGTTTTTTTTGGAAGATCTCTTCTGGAAAAGCTTCTTCCAAAAGAAGCCTGCAGTCTAGACATAGCCTTGGCGATAGGACTTTTACTGGCATAGCTGTTTCAGTTAAGTGTATGTTGGTGTCTTTCTTTTTATTTTCCCATTCACACTTATATCTGGCCTAGCTACAGCTGCACAAATTTGAAGTATAAACCAGGCCAGCCTTCCCTCCTTCCTTCCTTCCAACAGCAACTCAAAGTCCTAGGTATATCTGCTTTCCCTCCATATATGTAACATTTTTATTTCTAATTTTAGCATTTTTGCTGTAGAGGGATCAAATAGTATTTCTCCATCTAGCTAGATAAAGTTCTCATAATCAATTTAAGTAGGAGTATAGTAGTTTCAGCAGTCAAAAAGATTTTTTCCTCTGACATTGGAATATTTGGATAATTTTTTATCTATTCTAACCTTCCAGGAGTTTGATATATCTTACCTGTCTCAAATTCTTTTTTCTAGTGTAAGTAGAAAATTCATTTTTCTTTAGTTTCATACATCTAGTGTCTGTTTCCCCTGAAGCATCTTTCCACTGCATGTCAGTATTGTACTGGTCCAGTATCGTGATTTTATTTTAAAGTCATATTTTCAAATGTGATCTAGAGAGATCATTGAACTCTCTATTTGATGGCACCATGACATCAGTCTTAGAAGCAACTGCTAAACTAAAGGATTTTTAAAATGTATTTAATACCTCATGATGTTATGGACTGAACTGCTGGAAAATGGTGGAAATGTATTTTCTGTTTTAGGATTTGGATGCTGAAGAAATCAGTTGTCTCACTAATATTTTTTCCTTGTCATTTGACTACTAAATCTACACCTGAGTAACAAGATTCTTTGTGAAGGCAAAGGAAAGTATATGTTAATTTTCAGCACCTTTAGAACCAAAGCAAGATGTTGCTGTACTGCTATCCTCGTTGCTACCTTGAATTTGGAACATTGTTTACACTGGTAGCCTTGTAATAAAAACCCTCTATTTTACTCAGTTCATTCATTTTAGTCTTTACATTGATTAGATTCTGATTTGATTTGCATTCACAACTCCTGCTGATGACTTTGTCTGTTGCTCATTCCTATTAAGGGCAGAATTTCCCTTTACATAGTTACTTGGTTTGTTAGATCAGCCTGTCCATATCTGTGAAGTTACTTCTCTGCAAATGGCTGCAGTCTACAGTGCTGATCTAGAATCAATGAACACAAGAACAGACACATTTGTATTCTGATGATGACAGCAATGAAGAGGAAAGCCAATGTAGACAATACAGCATTGATTCAGTGATAAAGTATTCATTCCATTGCAGTTAATTTCTAATTGACTCATTTTGAATATTACTTTGAGTTGATGAATGCACTTTTGAACTAGTTAATGAGTAATGAATATGGTATTTAGTTACTCTGTTTGCTTAACAGGAGGCAGAAATGTTACGGTTGTGATATAGTAGTTAAAATTTTGCTTTTTGGCATCATACACCACAGTACTTCTAGACTGCAAGCTCTTTGGGGAAGATGACATATCTGTATACATGAGTCAAATAGCTAGCACACTTCTAAAACTATAGAGTTAATGATAACGACCTCCCTGCACATTTAAGGGAAGGAAGTGCATTTTTATTTGGCTGGCTAAATGAAGGGAACTAAGACTAGAGGAGACAAGGGATATGAAAATTGCTACACGAAGGTCAGAACAAAGGCTAATTCATCCCATGGGATTGAAGAGTTAAAGAGGGATAGCCCTATGCCTTAAGCCTCCATTTTACATGCTGACCCTTCCTTCCCTTTATATGGCAAAATCATAGGTTTGGTTTGGATCTGCTGTAGGTATTATGCTAACTATCCCTTTTTTTTAGATGGGTTGGGAAGGCATTTTTCCCTTACCACCATATTGACCTCAGTGCAGTGGGACTTTTTTGCTTCCCCCAAAATGGATTCAGAAAGATCTTGGTTCATGCATGGCATGAAGTGTAGTAGGCTAGATGTTACAACTCATAATTTAAGTAAGGTGAATATCTAGTGCAGGTACTCCGTAGGGAAGTTATGCAGTGACTGGATAAATGTTATGAAAAAGGACTGACAAGAGGTGCTTGGTAAAGGGAAGAATGGGGGTTGCGAGCTCCTATTATTCATACAGATTAAACACATTTTTATTATAGAATAAGTGTCTACATGGGCAACTATATCACTATAACCATATTAATATAATTATGCTTATTATTTTCCCATTTGTCCCCAAATCTCACTATATATTTTACAAATATATAGTGTGTCATTACATCCGTCTGGGAGTCCATTTGTTCAAGAACTCCTTTTAAATGATAAAAGCTAGGACCACCAAATTTGATATACAGCTTCCTCTTATCATAACTTAAAGCACGGCAAGGGTTTGGTTCTGCCAAGATAATAGGATGTGCCTAGAATTCAGTTTTCTCATAAAATGGAAAGGGAGGGATCTGTCATGATGGAGAGTTATACTGGGTAATGACCACAGGAGGGCAGGAAAGGGCAAGAGATGGGAATCAGGAGAGCTATAACACTATTGAGCCAGCTGGAGGTGGAGAAAGGGACAGCTAGGTACTATATATTTCAGAGAGTTTGTGAGTCTGTCTCTCCGCCAGCTGGGGGACATGCAACTCTCCTCCTGCTGTGCCCATTGCATCGGCCATGAGCAAGTGCTTCTCACCTGACCCCAACCTTCTGTGTTGAGAGAGGGCTGAGGTTGTCCTCACTTCTTGGGGCAGCCTGCATACTCATCCCTAAACCCACCCCTGCACAATGATTTAAGTGAAGAAAAACAAAACTTATTTGAATTAAGGACCTGAGTAGTGAAATAAAAGAGTAGCCCTTTAGTTGACTACCCAGAAAGCCTACGCTTAGTGAGTAGTTGATCTGACTAATCATATCCACCTCTGTTGCTGCCTCGGTATGAGAGGAATCAAGAGGGGGAAAGCAGGAGCTGGCTTTAAAGCCAGTTTTCCCCTACACCATCTCTTGTTTGCTGTTTGCTCCCATTTACCCTGCTCCCTCTATCAGAGGCAGCAGTGAGAGCAGGCCAGAGGAGGAGTTATCCCCAGTGTGGCTCTGCAGTGAAATGTAGTAGAAGCTGGGTTGCTTGTGTGCCTGGCTCTTACTACATTTAAACTGTTAAGCCACAGTGGTTTTTTTTCCCTTCTGATCACTTTCCCTTATCTAATTGATACAAAATGACTACACGATTACCCAGTTACCCACCTCTTAATATCCTTAAACACAAGCACTTGCATATATCTTCTAGTGGTTAACAAATGAAATATCAGTTTTACATAACGCCCATCCTGCTTGCTGAATTGTTTGAATGTCAACGTTTCTCATAATGACTCCATATTACAACAGAGAAAGGATTTGTGACACATCCCCCTCCAATTTAGCCACAGCAACCACCTCTAATTGAGAATTATTGGATTAGACAAACCACAGAGTTAAATCATTAAATCTGTGACTATGAATCTTTGTTTTCCAGCACTGGATCAAGTTATTTTCCAATATAACTACTGAATCAGATTTTGCCAGCAACAATTTTACCCACTATCTATGCTTATACATAATTTTTTAAAATTGCTATTTTTTCCTGTTTGGATAGCTTAGCTTAGTTTTGAGAGGTCAGTAAATTTAGTTTTCTGTGAAGATAAAAAAAATACATGTGTAGTAAACATAATCATTTTCAATCGTACTGTAAAATGGTACATAGATCATTTTAAATTACTTGGACCAGGAATCAATCACATTTCCAAATTATTCAAGAGGCTGTGTTCATAACATTTAATTTGCTCACTGGACAATTTTGGATGGGCCTTGTATTTTCATAAAAGATTCTTAACTTTATGTTACTCTCACGTTTTCTGGGTGTGGTACTGCCCCCTGTAGTAGCACTGAGACCATTTAGAGAGAAAGAATTAGTTTACCCCACAGCCTTAACAGACAGACAGCTAACTTTAGCCCAAGCTGTAGAAGCTCATACATTAAGCACCACACATTGCAGGTTCGGTTTGGCTTGTTGGTGTTTTACCTTCTCCTTAAATATAGAAAATCCTTACTCTTCCTATGACATTTCTTTAGTATTTTCTACTCTTTACAAAGCTATTCTGATCAAGCTCCTAATTCAGGATCTAAGGACTATATTTTCATTTACAATAGGCTACTTTACACCTATCTGGAAATTAATAAGGGCCTAAAATTAGATGTAAATAAAGTTTAATCCCAGTTTAAGGCAGCCTTTCACTATTAGTGTTAGGTAAAAGGGACTTTATACAAATGAGAATCTCACCATATTTTAAATGTTTTTTCTCCAAGTACAGCTTGATAGAGAAGTACTCTTATTATAATTAAAAAGAGCTTACAGTAAAAGTCATTATGCAATCTTTTATCACAACAACAAGAACAGAAAATCAGTGGTGCACAATGTTTAATTAATTTGTTATGTACAAGTTTAAAAATAAGGATATTAATACAATGATTATCATAAAAATCATATTAACTTTCAGATTCCTGCAGAGATTCTATTAACCTTACTTCAGAGCAGTAAAAGCACATGGCAAAATTTGTAATCCCCTGGAATTGGGCAGAATACTTTTAAACTAGCAACACCATTATCATATCGTTAAATCAAATCAGGCTGGAGTGTCTTTCCGAGGCCATATAGTATGTTTCATATACTCTAATAGATGAACTCTTTGGGCAATATAGAAATTAAAAAGTATGTAGGACAGTTTCAGATAGAGAAACCTAATTATATATATTAGCATCTCTAATTGCATTTTGAGAGAACAAATGCAAAAATTCATCATTGTTAAAGGCTGTACAAGAAAAGAATACAAAAGCAAAACATAATTGCACATGCATTTGTGTTTTGTTTTGTTTTTTGTTTTGTTTTGTTTTTGTTTTTAAAGTGTAATACTTCTTCCTACTTCCATTTCCAGTAAATGGGCCTGGTGCTATGGATAATCTCGTCAGAGAGAATTTTTCCTTTTTATCACCCAGGCTGCAAAATGGAGCAAAATTATGCCATAGCTGCCGCTGAATCCACAAGTCTGTGACAAGTCCTATAAATGCTCCACTCACTGAAAGCAGGTGGCATTTAGTCAATGAATCTTTGAGGATGTATATACTTGGCTGTCCAATTCGTAACTTCACTGCATGCTAGTATTTTCTGTAAAATCCTTTGGGAATTTGAAATGCGAAACTTTCTTTACCAAAGTGTTTATTTATCATTCTTCCAGACTTGTCAATAACCAATCGAGATTATCAAGGCATAGTTCTATTTTCTTTAAAGAAAAATAGAATCCCAAAGGACTAGATAGCCCACTAGTTTGATAATAGAGTATACTTTCATATTCAGGACCAAACTTTAATTGCTGCCCATGAGGTTATGTAATTGTACATTCGGCACTCCACTTTTATGCAAAAAGGCAGAAAACAAATAAAAAAGGGATATATCTTTTTTGAACGATGAGCACCAGAACTAGACACAGCTTTTGCTCCAATACCAAATATAGAGGCAAAATAACCTCTCTATTCCTTCTGGAGTTTCCCATGTTTATGCATCCTAGAAGGGCATTAGACAGTAATCAGCTAAACTTATCCCCCAGTGTAATCTATGTTTCCAAAATCTTTTTATATCATTGATACCTAGAATAATCCCTCATCATATCAGTGGGTCTTCTGGTCTTTGTTCTCAAAAAAATGTAAATATTTACTTTTAGCCATATTATAATGCATGTTGTTTACTGTGACCAGATTGCTCTGTATCCATTACCTGGCCTCTTTATTATTTACTATTCCTCCCCCAATTTTTGTGTAATCAGAAAACTATATCAGTGAGTGACGATTTTGTTTTCTTGTAGGTAATTCATCATAATGTTAAATAGTGTAGAGTAAAAAACTGATCATGGTAGGGTTGCTCGGGAACCACAGCTGCTCAATGACAATATCCCATTCGCTATTACATTTTCATACTTATCAATTAGCCAGTTTTACATCCATGTAATATGTACCTTTGATGTCAATTTAGATAATTCTAGCATTTTATTTTTTTATCAAAGTGTTGTATGATACCAACTCAAATGACTTAGAAGTCTATTATGACAACACAATGACCTTTATCAACCAAACTTGTAATCTCATAAAAAGAAAAAGGAATCAAGTTACTTTGAGAGGATCTGTTTTCCATCGATTCCTAATCACAGGTAAAATCTAGGCAAGGACTGTGTGGATACTGAGGCTGAACACATTTTTCACTTAGAAATACTTTTTAGGCCCAAATGGATGCATGTGAAATTGTGGTATAGTGAAGTTTGCTTTCATTTGAGTTTTCTATCGATAAGTGGAGCTGTCAATCCAGCATTTTTTATGGATTTTAAATTAACTTAAAATATTTTTAAATGAAGCAAAAGCTGAAGCATTTTTGATATCTCTCAATGCTTACTATAAAATTACTCAGCCTGTTTGAGAGACAGATAAAGGGAGAGGAGCCAGAAGGGAAAAAAACATCTAGTTTTTTGCTTGTCAATACAACTTACTTCTGGGAAAATTCTGTTCCAAAAAATTAAAAATTCTGCATACAATATTTTAAAATTCTGCATATTTTATCTGTCAAATAACACCATATAATCAAATCAATTTCAATTTTTTGGGTAATAGATTAAAAAACCTCTGTCCATAAGTATATCTGTGAGAGGAAATGCATTTAACAAATAGATTAATTGCTAGGCATACTAATACAGGGCTCTGAGTAAAAATTCATTTAAACTACAGCACAGAATGGTATTTCTTTCACCCCTCAGAAGTAGTCAAAAGGAGGCAAGGTAACAGAGGAGCTGAGGGAAAGGGAAGTAATTGCTGGGAAAGAACCTGGGTTTGGATTAGGAAGGTTGTTTACTATGGGTGGGAAAATTATATAACAGGTTTTCCACATATGTCCCTCTTTCTCCATCCCCATGTGTCTCTTCACCCCATTAGCCAGTTTCCTCCCCCATCCTTATGGGTCCATGTCCCTCTATGTCTCTGTGCCCCCTCAGTCATCCCTCTTCCCACTTGTAGTCTTGAATCCCATCCCCAACCCCTTGCTGCCTTGTGCCTCCACTCCCACTCAGTCTAATTTAGACTATACATTTTCTCTTGTTCATTGTCAAATAAATATAAACAAGATGTTTAACTTTAGAGGCTAGCTACTAGGATCTGTCTCTCAACATTCTTCAAAATAAGGGCATGTCTATGATGTTTCTTAGTTTGTATTATGGGGGTATGAGCAGTAGTGTGCACCGTGTTGTGCTGTAACTCTCCCATATGGACAGCGAGTGGGGGTAAATTCAATGCAAAGTGTGAACCTTTAATGTAGTCCTGTATGAAGAGGACTACATGCAAACTAGAAACCTTTATGCAAACTAAAATCCGTTTAGCATCCATACAATAGAGTTACAGCACAGCCCCTAGGTGTGCACTGCTGTTCATGCCCCAGGAATCCAAACTGTACTGATAGCCTAGGTTATCTTGTTCCGAGTTTAATATTAATATACATTAGATGTATGAAATGACTCTCCATTGTTTTTCTCATCTATAGGACATATACAAATATAAATCATAATGAAAGAAATCAGCTCATCTGTGCTCCCAGATAATATGGGGAAAAAATCACAGGTTCAGTGTGGTTTCATTCTCTGGGGGAAAAAACTACTGGTGGCACAAAGTACTATTTTAAATTAGACCACTTTAATTAAAGTAAAAGTTTGGTTTGAAATTCAGAAATATTTGTCTCTATTTTTTTGGCAGTACATTTAACATACAAAATATAAACTGCCTGATTTATAGAAACCATTTAACTGAATAAAATTGCTTTATTTATCCATTTTAGTTGTGGAAAGGGTATGAAGTTTTCAATCCTGCATATTTCAAATTGTGATGCCTATATAAACCTACCTTTTTCACAAGAAAGGGAGCCTTTTACAAAGTTAAATTGAAACTAAAAGGAATTACTACAAAACACCATGATTATAGCTCCAAATTACTAAACACCACATATAAAGTTGTAGCTAAGAATTTGATTAATGTTTATATACATTGGATGCAACTAGAATTAAGCATTTTATTCACAATTGTATGATTTTCTTCAGCTTTGTTTGAATAGTGGCCTTAGTCTGCATAACAGTTTCAGTCTTTTATGTAGACAAATATATACGAGCAATGTTTTCCTCATCGTCGGAAATATTTCTGTCTAGGTACCAAAGAATATTAACATGTTCATATTATGTCAGACTGCGACAGGGCACCTGCCCTACACTGGCCCTTTAAGACCATGACTCAGTCCCTGAGCCAGGGATGGGAACGGAGAGGCCAGCTGACGCTGTTAGGCTAGTGAGAACCCAGCTGACAACTATAAATAGAGAAGCACAGCTTGCTTGGGGAGGGGAGTCAGTGGAGGGTTGACTGCGGAGAAAGCAGGAGCTCCTAGGAGGGAGACAAGCTGGGGATAGCCAACAAGGGCTGGGAGAGGGCCAGCCAAGACTCCTCCTGGCTAGGGTCTGGAGACAAAACCCTGGTTCGGAGGCGGTTCATGATGCCGACTAGGTAAGCAGGGCAGTTAAGACAACCCCGATGCCAATGATGAGCAACCCATACGAACTGTAACTTGCCCTGAGAGAGGCTAGATGAGGACAGTCAGGGGGCACTGAGGCATAGTGGGGCTTGCACTCTGACACAGACCAATGGTCATCTAGCCTAGTAGCCTGCCTTCCAAAAGTGGACAGTGCCATATGCTTCAGAGATGATGAACACAATAGGGAAATTTGATGAATGACC